>NC_135232.1:967213788-967519256 GCF_051348905.1 Ranitomeya variabilis | reverse complement strand
GAGATAGAAAAGGGAAAACTATCTTGCCTCAGAGAAAATCCCCAAAGGATAGACAGCCCCACACAAATATTGACTGTGAGAGGAGAGGGAAAAAACATACACAGACTGAAATCAGAATTTAGCAAAGGAGGCCACTTCTAGCTAAATAGAAAGGATAGGACAGAGTACTATGCGGTCAGTATTAAAACACTAGAAAATATCCACCACAGAAAATACAAAATCTCCACATCTAACTATAGTTATGGAGGGTATATCTGCATCTCCAGAGATACCAGCTTGGCTAAACAAATCCTTATACAGACCAAGCTGGACAAGACAAAAACATGGAAAAGAACTGAACAATAAGGCCCACAGCATGTGGACTGCAAAAATCAGGGCCAGAACTTATCTTTGTTGAAATGAACAGCAAAGCAGGAGAGACCAGGCAGGAATGTGAATCCTCCAGGAACAATTGACAACTGGCACTGACTAAAGGGTCAAGCAAGACTAAATAGCTCAGTCAGATTTGCAAAAAGTGGACACACCTGACGAATGCTGCGATCCAGAGACATCAGCGCTACCACTTATAACCACCGGAGGGAGCCCAAGAGCAGAATTCACAACAGCGCCCCCTGTTGGATGTCCTCATATGACCTCGAGCGTGGGAAAAAGTTCCCAGGCTGCAGTTCATGAGGACATCCAGCAGGGGGCGCATCACCGCGACTGAAGGTAACTATAGGTCATTGACCTACATTTCCTTCATTCCCCGTGGTTTACAGGCACGAGCACAGCTGCATTAGCAGAGCACCTGCCTGTAAAATATTTTAACCCCTTCAGATGGATTTACCTCATGGGATGTGACAGATCATCGGAAGGTATGTATATTGTTGTTTTATTATTTTTCAGAGCGAGGGTCTTCAGGTGGATTGAGAGAGCAATAAAATATTAAAACAACCGGTGTGTTTATTTCATTAAAATACTTTTTAATAATGTGTGTGTTTTTTTAACCCTTTCATACAATTGGATTAATAATGGATAGGTGTCATAATTGACGCCTCTCCATTATTAATCTGGCTTAATGTCACCTTACAATAGCAAGGTGACATTAACCCTTCATTACCCCATATCCCACCGCTACACGGGAGTGGGAAGAGAGAGGCCAAGTGCCAGAATTGGCGCATCTTCCAGATGTGCCTTTTCTGGGGTGGCTGGGGGCAGATGTTTGTAGCCAGGGGGGGCCAATAAAAAAAAAAGGGGGATATGACATGATTTACTGCCCGTTTTTGGGTAACCTTGGTTTGGAGAGGAAAAAGATAGGAGACACGGTCAATACAACCAACACTAAAGTTTATTAATGTGAAACATTATTTTCATTGTAGAAAATTACTGGTACAGATAAAGATACAACAGGACATTTACACAACATTGTCCTGCCATGACACCCGTCCAATATCTGAATCAAAATAAGCAGCAAATTGGTCCTGCATGAGACCAACGGCTGCAGCTGACCGCAGCGGGTGATGCTGGAAATCAGGCAGAGGGTGTGCAACTGGTTCATCCAGTTCAATGTGGGGTCGTTCCTTAGTAATTATGTAATTGTGGAGAACCACACAGGCTTTGACCACCTCGTCAACTGTTTCCACTTTTAGATTTATGGCTGATGCAAGAATGCGTCATTTAGCGACCAGAATGCCAAAGGTACACTCTACTGTTCTTCGGGCCCTCGTCAGTCTGTAGTTGAAGATCCTTCTAGTGTTGTCCAAGTCACGACTGGAATAGGGCTTCAGTAGATTTTCACACATCTGGAAGGCCTCATCCCCAACCATAACAAATGGCAGCGGTGGGCCTTGAGTGTTGGGGAGAGGCTGTGGAGGGGGAAAATTAAAATTTTTACCATACACACGCCGGCCCATATCCGAGCTTTTGAAAGTCTGGGAATCGTTGCCACGGCCAAAAGCTCCAATGTCCACGGCGATGAAGCGACAGTCCGCATCAGCTATTGCCATGAGCACTACAGAAAAATATTTTTTGTAGTTGAAAAACTGCGATCCGGTTCTGGCAGGTTTGATAATGCGGATGTGCTTTCCATCCACCGCTCCTAAACAGTTGGGGAAATCACACACATTCCAGAATTTGTCAGCAATTTCACGCCGCATGTCCGTGGTGTGTAGTGGTATAAACTCAACACGGAGTGCATTCCATAATGCCCGACAGGTGTCCACAACTATTCCGGACAGGGTGGATATTCCAAGCCGGTATTGGAAGTGGAGAGAAGATAAACTCTCCCCTGTGGCAAGAAATCTAGAAGAAAAACACAAACAAAAAACAACATTACACACTCTTTTTATGGTGTGGTTAAAAATTGAAAAAAAAAAAAAAAAAGGCAGAATAACAAAAATTTGGACTGTCATTGGTTTAGATTTTGAACGTACCTTAATGTCACCAGCAGACGTTCCTCGGGTGGAATCGCTGGGTGTCCTGTCGCCGTATGGCTCCTTGGACACGAGACAGCGAATCCCGGAACGATTCTTGCGACATTCTAGTGTACTCCTGGAATTTCTCTGGGTTGGCATTCAGCTCGGCATAGAGCGTGTGATAGGCTCCACGGCTCTCACGTAGTTCGATAATGGGGTGCCTCCAAAAACGCCTACATTGTCTCCTTCTCCATCTTTCGCGGTTTCGGTCTTGCTCCCAAGCAAAAGCACAGGCCAGAAACATCTTGAAGCTGAAATCCAGGTTGAAATAAAAGCTCTCCATGTGAAGATCCATCATGACACAGGATACAGTAGCAAGCTGTTAAAATTTAAGTAGCCGTAGGGTCTAAATATAGAGAGCCCATCATACACGCCCTCTGTAGTCCCATTGGTGGTGTCTGGTTATCTTGTTTTTGCTATTGTGAAATTGCTCTTCTTGCGCTAAAAAAAAAACGCAAACGCATGGAAAAACGCATGTAAACGCGGTCAAACGCTGCGTTTTTTAAAACGCATGTGAAAACGCATGTGTCTAAAAAACGCAGCGTTTGTATGCATTTACATGCGTTTTTTCACCACCTGCGGTTTTTTTACAAACGCTGCAGATCAAAACGCAAGTGTGAAACCAGCCTAATAGTTGTGACTTTTCTGGGGTGGCTGTGGGCTACTATTTTTTTTTTTTTTTAAATAATTGGCTATCACAGAAAGCTGTTGGCCTGCTCAATTGCTGGGAAGTGGTACAATAATTAGTGTCTGTAGGCAATAGCCAGGCATGGTGGAGGTTCCCTGCAAGTTTAGAGCTGTGTTTCAGTAAGTGAACTTGGGGATTTGGACAAGATTGATCTTGATCCAACATTTTTTCATACTAGTCTAAAACGTTTGCAGAGTACTGCAGGTCAACCCAGCCTTAGATGCTGTTGGGTAGTAATTCAATTTCTTGATGCTTTTGCTTGTGCAGATCACACGCCTTTACATGTTGCTGGTAGGGTTGAGCGACTTTCATTTTTTTAAGATCGAGTAGGGTTTTGGGAAACCCGATTTTGTCCAGAGTCGAGTCGAGTGCAGTCGGCCGATTATCGCTAAAAGTCGGGGATCGACCGAAACACGAAACCCAATGCAAGTCAATGGGGAAGCATAGTCGGCAGTGAGTGGAGGCCAGGAAAACACCTACAGTGCCCATTTTAATGCCAAAAACATCCATTCTTGTTTCTGAAGCTTGCCAATCTTAATTAACTGTATAATAATAGTTGGGCATAGGGAATTGGGGGAAAGTTGTGGGGGGAGTAGGGCTGGCTCAAGTTTTTCGTGGGCCCAGGAAATGCGGACTACATCACGGCGGTGTTGCAGGGAAAGGTAAGTATTTAAAAGTTGCAAGTGCTGTGATCCTGAGCAAGCAGGGGGGGGCCCACTCGTTCGCATTGCCACTGGCACAGGGCCCCTCAAAATACGGCGGTGTGTTTGCATGGCGGGGGCGCCTCCCACCAGCAGCGACACTTTTGCGTACTCTGAGGGGCCCTGTGCCAGTGACGTCGCCAACGAGTATGCCCCCCCACCTGATGAAGGAACCTGCACTTTCATCTGCACCTTCCTCTTTGTCCCTGTGTAAGGTGGTATAACATGCGGGAAGGGGAACCTTACTTTCAGCAGGGTCAGATTCTGGCTGTGTAGAGTACAAGGGGAATGTAGTGGTCTAGGTCAATGTACCAGCAGACTCATTTAGCAGTGGCTGGGCAATGGGCAGGATGAGGAGGAAACAGATATAGGGCCAAAGAATAAAGTAGGCTACATGCAGTTCAAAATTGGTAACAGGACTAAACAGGCGGCATTGCTTTGTTCAGTGGAGTAGCAAACCCAAGAGCAGCAGACACTGTTTCAAGGGCCTAACCACACTAGTAGGCCAAATGCAGTTTAATATCTGATAGTATAGGGCGAAAGCCAGAATGTGGAAGCTCAGCTTTGTTCAGTTGAGGACAACACCAGGGAGGGGCAGACACCTTTAGTAGGCCGGAAAAGCCTATTGCATTTTTTAAAATGGTAATTTGGAGCAGAAGGTTGAAGCTCAGCTTTATTTAGTTGAGGGCAACACCAGGGAGGGGCAGAAGCCGTTAGTAGGCCCTAACCACCATTTTTTTTTTTTAAAACCACTTAATGAGAGCCGGAAGGTTGAAGCTCAGCTTTATTTAGTTGAGGACAACACCAGGCAGGGGCACACAGACAGACACCTTTAGTAGGCCGGAAAAGCCTATTGCATTTTTTAAAATGGTAATTTGGAGCAGAAGGTTGAAGCTCAGCTTTATTTAGTTTAGGGCAACACCAGGGAGGGGCAGAAGCCGTTAGTAGGCCCTAACCACCCTTTTTTTTTTTTAAAACCACTTAATGAGAGCCGGAAGGTTGAAGCTCAGCTTTATTTAGTTGAGGACAACACCAGGCAGGGGCACACAGACAGACACCTTTAGTAGGCCGGAAAAGCCTATTGCATTTTTTAAAATGGTAATTTGGAGCAGAAGGTTGAAGCTCAGCTTTATTTAGTTGAGGGCAACACCAGGGAGGGGCAGAAGCCGTTAGTAGGCCCTAACCACCCTTTTTTTTTTTTAAAACCACTTAATGAGAGCCGGAAGGTTGAAGCTCAGCTTTATTTAGTTGAGGACAACACCAGGCAGGGGCACACAGACAGACACCTTTAGTAGGCCGGAAAAGCCTATTGCATTTTTTAAAATGGTAATTTGGAGCAGAAGGTTGAAGCTCAGCTTTATTTAGTTGAGGGCAACACCAGGGAGGGGCAGAAGCCGTTAGTAGGCCCTAACCACCCTTTTTTTTTTTTAAAACCACTTAATGAGAGCCGGAAGGTTGAAGCTCAGCTTTATTTAGTTGAGGACAACACCAGGCAGGGGCACACAGACAGACACCTTTAGTAGGCCGGAAAAGCCTATTGCATTTTTTAAAATGGTAATTTGGAGCAGAAGGTTGAAGCTCAGCTTTATTTAGTTGAGGGCAACACCAGGGAGGGGCAGAAGCCGTTAGTAGGCCCTAACCACCATTTTTTTTTTTTAAAACCACTTAATGAGAGCCGGAAGGTTGAAGCTCAGCTTTATTTAGTTGAGGACAACACCAGGCAGGGGCACACAGACAGACACCTTTAGTAGGCCGGAAAAGCCTATTGCATTTTTTAAAATGGTAATTTGGAGCAGAAGGTTGAAGCTCAGCTTTATTTAGTTGAGGGCAACACCAGGCAGGGGCACACAGACAGACACCTTTAGTAGGCCGGAAAAGCCTATTGCATTTTTTAAAATGGTAATTTGGAGCAGAAGGTTGAAGCTCAGCTTTATTTAGTTGAGGGCAACACCAGGGAGGGGCAGAAGCCGTTAGTAGGCCCTAACCACCCTTTTTTTTTTTTTAAAAACCACTTAATGAGAGCCGGAAGGTTGAAGCTCAGCTTTATTTAGTTGAGGACAACACCAGGCAGGGGCACACAGACAGACACCTTTAGTAGGCCGGAAAAGCCTATTGCATTTTTTAAAATGGTAATTTGGAGCAGAAGGTTGAAGCTCAGCTTTATTTAGTTGAGGGCAACACCAGGGAGGGGCAGAAGCCGTTAGTAGGCCCTAACCACCATTTTTTTTTTTTAAAACCACTTAATGAGAGCCGGAAGGTTGAAGCTCAGCTTTATTTAGTTGAGGACAACACCAGGCAGGGGCACACAGACAGACACCTTTAGTAGGCCGGAAAAGCCTATTGCATTTTTTAAAATGGTAATTTGGAGCAGAAGGTTGAAGCTCAGCTTTATTTAGTTGAGGGCAACACCAGGCAGGGGCACACAGACAGACACCTTTAGTAGGCCGGAAAAGCCTATTGCATTTTTTAAAATGGTAATTTGTAGCAGAAGGTTGAAGCTCAGCTTTATTTAGTTGAGGGCAACACCAGGGAGGGGCAGAAGCCGTTAGTAGGCCCTAACCACCATTTTTTTTTTTTTAAACCACTTAATGAGAGCCGGAAGGTTGAAGCTCAGCTTTATTTAGTTGAGGGCAACACCAGGGAGGGGCAGAAGCCGTTAGTAGGCCCTAACCAAAGTTGAAGGCCAAATGCAGTTTAATTTCTGATACTATAGGCCGAAAGCCAGAAGGTGGAAGCTTCGATTTAGACAGTGGAGGACAATTTGAATTAGGGACTGCAGACAGACTTAGTAGGCTGTCCCCTGTGGACCATGCATCCACCACATTAACCCATTGCGCCGTAATGGACACGTAATCTTCCGTGGCCATGCCTATAGGTCCATGCGTCTGTTGTCAGGTGCACCTTTGTACTCACAGATTGCCAGAGTGCATGAACAATGCGGTCTTCTACATGCTGGTGGAGGGTTGGGATGGCTTTTCTCGCAAAAGAAGTGTCGACTGGTTAGCTTGTAGCGTGGTACAGCGTAGTCCATCATGGCCTTATTAATAGTAAATAAAATATATAACTAGGCTCTATGAACTTTTAAATAGGTTCCAGGGGTACACGGGCAGCATTGGTGTGGTCAGTGGAGGAGTATTGCAAGTAGGGGCTGCAGACAGGCTATCAAAGGCCTAAAATAACAAACAGTAGGCAGTCATGGCAGTTTTACATCGGTTACATGGATACACAGGCAGGCACTCCAGGCAGCATTGTGGTCAGTGGAGGAGTATTGCAAGTAGGGGCCGCAGACAGGCTATCAAAGGCCTAAAATAACAAACAATAGGCTCATTGCAGTTTTACAGCGGTTACATGGATAGACGGGCAGGCAGCTTGGTGGTGAGTGGAGGAGTATTTAAAGTAGGGACCGCAGACAGGCTATCAAAGGCCTAACATAACAAACAATAGGCTCATGGCAGTTTTACAGCGGTTACATGGATACACGGGCAGGCAGCTTGGTGGTCAGTGGAGGAGTATTTAAAGTAGGGACCGCAGACAGGCTTCAAAGGCCTAACATAAGAAAATGGGCTGGCTGTAGGCACTTTATAATTGGTTCCAGGGGTACACGGGCAGCAGTGGTCTGGCCAGTGGAGGACTAGTGGAAGGAGGGACCGCAGACAGGCTTCAAAGGCCTAACATAAGAAAATGGGCTGGCTGTAGGCACTTTATAATTGGTTCCAGGGGTACACGGGCAGCAGTGGTCTGGTCAGTGGAGGACTAGTGGAAGGAGGGACCGCAGACAGGCTTCAAAGGCCTAACTTAAAAAATTGGGCTGGCTGTAGGCACTTTATAATTGGTTCCAGGGGTACACGGGCAGCAGTGGTCTGGCCAGTGGAGGACTAGTGGAAGGAGGGACCGCAGACAGGCTTCAAAGGCCTAAAATAACAAACAATAGGCTCATGGCAGTTTTACAGCGGTTACATGGATACACGGGCAGGCAGCTTGGTGGTCAGTGGAGGAGTATTTAAAGTAGGGACCGCAGACAGGCTTCAAAGGCCTAACATAAGAAAATGGGCTGGCTGTAGGCACTTTATAATTGGTTCCAGGGGTACACGGGCAGCAGTGGTCTGGTCAGTGGAGGACTAGTGGAAGGAGGGACCGCAGACAGGCTTCAAAGGCCTAACATAAAAAAATGGGCTGGCTGTAGGCACTTTATAATTGGTTCCAGGGGTACACGGGCAGCAGTGGTCTGGTCAGTGGAGGACTAGTGGAAGGAGGGACCGCAGACAGGCTTCAAAGGCCTAAAATAACAAACAATAGGCTCATGGCAGTTTTACAGCGGTTACATGGATACACGGGCAGGCAGCTTGGTGGTCAGTGGAGGAGTATTTAAAGTAGGGACCGCAGACAGGCTTCAAAGGCCTAACATAAGAAAATGGGCTGGCTGTAGGCACTTTATAATTGGTTCCAGGGGTACACGGGCAGCAGTGGTCTGGTCAGTGGAGGACTAGTGGAAGGAGGGACCGCAGACAGGCTTCAAAGGCCTAACATAAAAAAATGGGCTGGCTGTAGGCACTTTATAATTGGTTCCAGGGGTACACGGGCAGCAGTGGTCTGGTCAGTGGAGGACTAGTGGAAGGAGGGACCGCAGACAGGCTTCAAAGGCCTAAAATAACAAACAATAGGCTCATGGCAGTTTTACAGCGGTTACATGGATACACGGGCAGGCAGCTTGGTGGTCAGTGGAGGAGTATTTAAAGTAGGGACCGCAGACAGGCTTCAAAGGCCTAACATAAGAAAATGGGCTGGCTGTAGGCACTTTATAATTGGTTCCAGGGGTACACGGGCAGCAGTGGTCTGGTCAGTGGAGGACTAGTGGAAGGAGGGACCGCAGACAGGCTTCAAAGGCCTAACATAAAAAAATGGGCTGGCTGTAGGCACTTTATAATTGGTTCCAGGGGTACACGGGCAGCAGTGGTCTGGTCAGTGGAGGACTAGTGGAAGGAGGGACCGCAGACAGGCTTCAAAGGCCTAAAATAACAAACAATAGGCTCATGGCATTTTTTCAGCGGTTACATGGATACACGGGCAGGCAGCTTGGTGGTCAGTGGAGGAGTATTTAAAGTAGGGACCGCAGACAGGCTTCAAAGGCCTAACATAAGAAAATGGGCTGGCTGTAGGCACTTTATAATTGGTTCCAGGGGTACACGGGCAGCAGTGGTCTGGTCAGTGGAGGACTAGTGGAAGGAGGGACCGCAGACAGGCTTCAAAGGCCTAACATAAAAAAATGGGCTGGCTGTAGGCACTTTATAATTGGTTCCAGGGGTACACGGGCAGCAGTGGTCTGGTCAGTGGAGGACTAGTGGAAGGAGGGACCGCAGACAGGCTTCAAAGGCCTAAAATAACAAACAATAGGCTCATGGCAGTTTTACAGCGGTTACATGGATACACGGGCAGGCAGCTTGGTGGTCAGTGGAGGAGTATTTAAAGTAGGGACCGCAGACAGGCTTCAAAGGCCTAACATAACAAACAATAGGCTCATGGCAGTTTTACAGCGGTTACATGGATACACGGGCAGGCAGCTTGGTGGTCAGTGGAGGAGTATTTAAAGTAGGGACCGCAGACAGGCTTCAAAGGCCTAACATAAGAAAATGGGCTGGCTGAAGGCACTTTATAATTGGTTCCAGGGGTACACGGGCAGCAGTGGTCTGGCCAGTGGAGGACTAGTGGAAGGAGGGACCGCAGACAGGCTTCAAAGGCCTAACATAAAAAAATGGGCTGGCTGTAGGCACTTTATAATTGGTTCCAGGGGTACACGGGCAGCAGCGGTCTGGTCAGTGGAGGACTAGTGGAAGGAGGGACCGCAGACAGGCTTCAAAGGCCTAAAATAACAAACAATAGGCTCATGGCAGTTTTACAGCGGTTACATGGATACACGGGCAGGCAGCTTGGTGGTCAGTGGAGGAGTATTTAAAGTAGGGACCGCAGACAGGCTTCAAAGGCCTAACATAAGAAAATGGGCTGGCTGTAGGCACTTTATAATTGGTTCCAGGGGTACACGGGCAGCAGTGGTCTGGTCAGTGGAGGACTAGTGGAAGGAGGGACCGCAGACAGGCTTCAAAGGCCTAAAATAACAAACAATAGGCTCATGGCAGTTTTACAGCGGTTACATGGATACACGGGCAGGCAGCTTGGTGGTCAGTGGAGGAGTATTTAAAGTAGGGACCGCAGACAGGCTTCACAGGCCTAACATAACAAACAATAGGCTCATGGCAGTTTTACAGCGGTTACATGGATACACGGGCAGGCAGCTTGGTGGTCAGTGGAGGAGTATTTAAAGTAGGGACCGCAGACAGGCTTCAAAGGCCTAACATAAGAAAATGGGCTGGCTGTAGGCACTTTATAATTGGTTCCAGGGGTACACGGGCAGCAGTGGTCTGGCCAGTGGAGGACTAGTGGAAGGAGGGACCGCAGACAGGCTTCAAAGGCCTAACATAAAAAAATGGGCTGGCTGTAGGCACTTTATAATTGGTTCCAGGGGTACACGGGCAGCAGTGGTCTGGTCAGTGGAGGACTAGTGGAAGGAGGGACCGCAGACAGGCTTCAAAGGCCTAAAATAACAAACAATAGGCTCATGGCAGTTTTACAGCGGTTACATGGATACACGGGCAGGCAGCTTGGTGGTCAGTGGAGGAGTATTTAAAGTAGGGACCGCAGACAGGCTTCAAAGGCCTAACATAAGAAAATGGGCTGGCTGTAGGCACTTTATAATTGGTTCCAGGGGTACACGGGCAGCAGTGGTCTGGTCAGTGGAGGACTAGTGGAAGGAGGGACCGCAGACAGGCTTCAAAGGCCTAACATAAAAAAATGGGCTGGCTGTAGGCACTTTATAATTGGTTCCAGGGGTACACGGGCAGCAGTGGTCTGGCCAGTGGAGGACTAGTGGAAGGAGGGACCGCAGACAGGCTTCAAAGGCCTAACATAAAAAAATGGGCTGGCTGTAGGCACTTTATAATTGGTTCCAGGGGTACACGGGCAGCAGTGGTCTGGTCAGTGGAGGACTAGTGGAAGGAGGGACCGCAGACAGGCTTCAAAGGCCTAAAATAACAAACAATAGGCTCATGGCAGTTTTACAGCGGTTACATGGATACACGGGCAGCTTGGTGGTGAGTGGAGGAGTAGTGCAAGGAGTGTCTGTCCCAGTACTCCCAAAATATAAATAGATGTTAATGTCTCGCAAAACAACCAAAACAAAAAAAAGGTGGCATACTTAGGTACAGGGGTGGGCTCATCTGCTGAGTTTCTGACATAGTAATTTGGCAGTAACTATTTAATGGTGCCAATATAGGACACAGACACAGACTACTTTAAGTTGCATCGTAGATGTCTACAAATTTGTATTGTCAGTGCCAGACATTGAATGATGTCAGCGAATAGACTAAAGATTGGTGGAGCTGTGCGACATAATTTTGCATGTGGTAGAGCACATTTTGAGCTGGGGTAGGGGGGAACTCTCTAGAGGCCGGCGGGACCGCCCCAGGGCCCCTCATGTTACAACGGTGTGTCTGACGTTGGGTGTGCACCACCACCGCCAGAGACACTACATTGTACTATGAGGGACCCAGTAGCAATGCCGTCAACCAAAAGCGAGCACACCCACCTCTTCAGACAAACAGCAGTCTCACGGGTGCTTGCGCCAAGTCGCGATACCACGGCCCCGTGTGGGGAGTTTGGCCATTTAGGGAGGTGTAAACATGTCGTATGCTGTACAATCAGCTGCAGCAAATTAGACATTAGAAAAGTAATTCACAGGCAAGAGCCTTTCATAGGAAAGCTAGGTGTCGGCCGGGCAAGGTGGGGCAAAAGATTTCGAAATCCAGTTGTGGTTCATTTTAATGAATGTTAGATCGTAAACATTTTGGGTAGCCAGACGAGTCCTTTTTTCGGTTAATATTGAACCTGCAGCACTGAATACTCTTTCTGATAGGACACTTGCTGCCGGGCAAGCAAGCTCCTGCAATGCATATTCTGCCAATTCTGGCCAGGTGTCTAATTTGGAGGCCCAGTAATCAAATGGGAATGACGGTTGAGGGAGAACATCGATAAGGGATGAAAAATAGTTAGTAACCATACTGGACAAATGTTGTCTCCTGTCACTTTCAATTGATGCAGCAGTACCTGTCCTGTCTGCGGTCATAGCAAAATCACTCCACAACCTGGTCAGAAAACCCCTCTGTCCAACGCCACTTCTGATGTGTGCACCCCTAACACTCCTAGTCTGCTGCCCCCTGGAGCTCGTGTGAGAACGATCACGTGCGCTGTGTGCTGGGAATGCCTGAAGCAAACGGTCAACAAGAGTTGATTGTTTGGTTGCTAATATTAGTTCCAAGTTCTCATGTGGCATAATATTTTGCAATTTGCCTTTATAGCGTGGATCAAGGAGGCAGGCCAACCAGTAATCGTCATCGTTCATCATTTTCGTAATGCGTGTGTCCCTTTTTAGGATACGTAAGGCATAATCCGCCATGTGGGCCAAAGTTCCAGTTGTCAAATCTCCGGTTGTGATTGGTTGAGGGGCAGTTGCAGGCAAATCTACGTCACTTGTGTCCCTCAAAAAACCAGAACCCGGCCGTGACACGCAACCAATTTCCTGTGCCCCCGGGAAAGGTTCGGCATTAAAAATATACTCATCCCCATCATCCTCCTCGTCCTCCACCTCCTCTTCGCCCGCTACCTCGTCCTGTACACTGCCCTGACCAGACAATGGCTGACTGTCATCAAGGCTTTCCTCTTCCTCTGGTGCAGACGCCTGCTCCTTTATGTGCGTCAAACTTTGCATCAGCAGACGCATTAGGGGGATGCTCATGCTTATTACGGTGTTGTCTGCACTAACCAGCCGTGTGCATTCCTCAAAACACTGAAGGACTTGACACATGTCTTGTATCTTAGACCACTGCACACCTGACAACTCCATGTCTGCCATCCTACTGCCTGCCCGTGTATCCTCCCACAAATAAATAACAGCACGCCTCTGTTCGCACAGTCTCTGAAGCATGTGCAGTGTTGAGTTCCACCTTGTTGCAACGTCTATGATTAGGCGATGCTGGGGAAGGTTCAAAGACCGCTGATAGGTCTGCATACGGCTGGCGTGTACAGGCGAACGTCGGATATGTGAGCAAAGTGCACGCACTTTGAGGAGCAGGTCGGAGAACCCAGGATAAGTTTTCAATAAGCACTGCACCACCAGGTTTAAGGTGTGAGCCAGGCAAGGAATGTGTTTCAGTTGGGAAAGGGAGATGGCAGCCATGAAATTCCTTCCGTTATCACTCACTACCTTGCCTGCCTCAAGATCTACTGTGCCCAGCCACGACTGTGTTTCTTGTTGCAAGAACTCGGACAGAACTTCCGCGGTGTGTCTGTTGTCGCCCAAGCACTTCATAGCCAATACAGCCTGCTGACGCTTGGCAGTAGCTGGCCCATAATGGGACAACTGGTGTGCAACAGTGTCATCTGCCGATGGAGTGGTTGGCAGACTGCGTTCTGTGGAAGAGCTGTAGCTTCTGCAGGAGGACGAGGAGGAGGAGGAGGAGGGGGTGCGAACGCCTACAGCCAACTGTTTCCTAGACCGTGGGCTAGGCACAACTGTCCCTAAATTGATGTCGCCTGTGGACCCTGCATCCACCACATTCACCCAGTGTGCCGTGATGGACACATAACGTCCCTGGCCATGCCTACTGGTCCATGCATCTGTAGTCAGGTGCACCTTTGTACTCACAGATTGCCTGAGTGCATGGACGATGCGCTGTTTAACATGCTGGTGCAGGGCTGGGATGGCTTTTCTGGAAAAAAAGTGTCGACTGGGTAGCTCGTATCGTGGTTCAGCGTACTCCATCAGGGCTTTGAAAGCTTCGCTTTCAACTAACCGGTAGGGCATCATCTCTAACGAGATTAGTCTAGCTATGTGGGCGTTAAAACACTGTGTACGCGGATGCGAGGATAAGTACTTCCTTTTTCTAACCAGAGTCTCATGTAGGGTGAGCTGGACTGGAGAGCTGGAGATCGTGGAACTTTCGGGTGTGCCGGTGTACATGGCAGACTGAGAGACGGTTGGAGACGGTATTGTTTCCGCCGGTGCCCTAGATGCAATATTTCCTCCTACAAAACTGGTGATTCCCTGACCCTGACTGCTTTTGGCTGGCAAAGAAACCTGCACAGATACTGCCGGTGGTGCGGAAAATGGTGGCCTTACAGTGACGGAAGGGATGTTGCGTTGCTGACTAGCTTCATTGGCCGAGGGTGCTACAACCTTGAGGGACGTTTGGTAGTTAGTCCAGGCTTGAAAATGCATGGTGGTTAAGTGTCTATGCATGCAACTAGTATTTAGACTTTTCAGATTCTGACCTCTGCTTAAGCTAGTTGAACATTTTTGACAGATGACTTTGCGCTGATCAGTTGGATGTTGTTTAAAAAAATGCCAGACTGCACTCTTCCTAGACTCGGATCCCTTTTCAGGGATTGCAGACTGAGCTTTAACCGGATGGCAACGCTGTGCTCCAACAGGTTTTGGCTTTGACACGCGTTTTGGGCCAGATACGGGCCCGGCAGATGGAACCTGTTGCGATGTTGATGCCTGCTGCGGCCCCTCCTCCACCTCCGCTTCTGAACTACTGCCGCCTGCACCCTGTTCCCCCAATGGCTGCCAATCGAGGTCAATAACTGGGTCATCTATTACCTCCTCTTCGAGCTCGTGTGCAACTTCGTCTGTGTCACTGTGTCGGTCGGTGGTATAGCGTTCGTGGCGGGGCAACATAGTCTCATCAGGGTCTGATTGTGGATCTGTACCCTGAGAGGGCAATGTGGTGGTCTGAGTCAAAGGAGCAGCATAGTACTCTGGCTGTGGCTGTGCATCAGTGCACTCCATGTCAGAATATACTTGTAATGGGCATGGCCTGTTAAATGTTTCACTTTCTAAGCCAGGGACGGTATGTGTAAAGAGCTCCATGGAGTGACCCGTTGTGTCGCCTGCTGCATCCTTCTCTCTTGTTGTAGTTTTTGCTGAGGAGGACAAGGAAGCGACTTGTCCCTGACCGTGAACATCCACAAGCGACGCGCTGCTTTTACATTTACCAGTTTCGGAAGAGGAGGCAAAAGAGCTAGAGGCTGAGTCTGCAATGTAAGCCAAAACTTGCTGTTGCTGCTCCGCCTTTAAAAGCGGTTTTCCTACTCCCAGAAAAGAGAGCGTTCGAGGCCTTGTGTAGCCTGACGACGAAACTGGCTCCACAGCTCCAGACTTAGGTGGAATATTTTTATCCCCACGGCCACCTGATGCTCCACTACCACTACCATCATTACCAGCTGACAATGAACGCCCACGACGACCTCTTGCACCAGACTTCCTCATTGTTTTAAAATCTTAACCAAAGTAACTTTATTTGTTGCTGTCAAACAACTTACACGGTGAGCTTTAACTTCAGTATGATTTCAATATCCCTTAACAGGTTGGTGAGACCACAAGGAAAATCAGGCACAATGTTACACACTCTGTTTTCTGTGGCACAAAATCACAGAGATGACACACACGCAGGACTGTCACTCAAGCACTAATGTCAATATTAATCTCCCACCTAATTTATTTTTTTTTTTTTCTCAGGGAGACTTTAGAAACCAAATAATATTAAAAAAAAAAAAAAAAAAAAGGCTTTCTATGGCCCACAATTAGAGAGAGAGAGGTGGCACACCCAGGAGTCAAGACTGGCGCACAAGCTGAAAGGGCAATATTACTCTCCCACTGTTTTTTTAAGTTTTTTTTTTATTTCAGGGAGACTTTAGAAACCAAATAATATAAAAAAAAAAAAAAAAATAGGCTTTCTATAGCCCACTGAATGAGAGAGAGAGGTGGCACACCCAGGAGTCAAGACTGGCACACAAGCTGAAAGGGCAATATTACTCTCCCACTGTTTTTTTATGTTTTTTTTTTTTTTTTCAGGGAGACTTTAGAAACCAAATAATAAGAAAAAAAATAAATAAATAAATAGGCTTTCTATAGCCCACTGAATGAGAGATAGCACACACAGCAGTGGCACACAAGCCCTGACTGAGGCCAATATTTTTCTCCCACTGATTGATGTAGTGTTTTTGTGTTGAGGTAGATTTTAGAACACAAATCAAGGAAAAAAAAAATGCTTTCTATGGCCCACTGAATGAGAGAGAGGTGGCACACCCAGGAGTCAAGACTGGCACACAAGCTGAAAGGGCAATATTACTCTCCCACTGTTTTTTTATGTATTTTTTGTTTTTTAAGGGAGACTTTAGAAACCCAATAATATTTAAAAAATAAATAAATAGGCTTTCTATGGCCCACTGAATGAGAGGGAGAGAGGTGGCACACCCAGGAGTCAAGACTGGCACACAAGCTGAAAGGGCAATATTACTCTCCCACTGTTTTTTTATGTATTTTTTTTTTTTCAGGGAGACTTTAGAAACCCAATAATATTTAAAAAAAAAAATAAATAGGCTTTCTATGGCCCACTGAATGAGAGGGAGAGAGGTGGCACACCCAGGAGTCAAGACTGGCACACAAGCTGAAAGGGCAATATTACTCTCCCACTGTTTTTTTATGTATTTTTTTTTTTCAGGGAGACTTTAGAAACCCAATAATATTTAAAAAAATAAATAAATAGGCTTTCTATGGCCCACTGAATGAGAGGGAGAGAGGTGGCACACCCAGGAGTCAAGCCTGGCACACAAGCTGAAAGGGCAATATTACTCTCCCACTGTTTTTTTATGTATTTTTTGTTTTTTAAGGGAGACTTTAGAAACCCAATAATATTTAAAAAAAAAAATAAATAGGCTTTCTATGGCCCACTGAATGAGAGGGAGAGAGGTGGCACACCCAGGAGTCAAGACTGGCACACAAGCTGAAAGGGCAATATTACTCTCCCACTGTTTTTTTTTTTTAGGTATTTTTTTTTTTCAGGGAGACTTTAGAAACCAAATAATATAAAAAAAAAATAAAAAAAAAAAAAAATAGGCTTTCTATAGCCCACTGAATGAGAGATAGCACACACAGCAGTGGCACACAAGCCCTGACTGAGGCCAATATTTTTCTCCCACTGATTGATGTAGTGTTTTTGTGTTGAGGTAGATTTTAGAACACAAATCAAGGAAAAAAAAAAAAATGCTTTCTATGGCCCACTGAATGAGAGAGAGGTGGCACACCCAGGAGTCAAGACTGGCACACAAGCTGAAAGGGCAATATTACTCTCCCACTGTTTTTTTATGTATTTTTTGTTTTTTAAGGGAGACTTTAGAAACCCAATAATATTTAAAAAAAAAAAAAAATAGGCTTTCTATGGCCCACTGAATGAGAGGGAGAGAGGTGGCACACCCAGGAGTCAAGACTGGCACACAAGCTGAAAGGGCAATATTACTCTCCCACTGTTTTTTTAGGTATTTTTTTTTTTTCAGGGAGACTTTAGAAACCAAATAATATTAAAAAAAAAAAAAAAACAAAAAATAGGCTTGCTATAGCCCACTGAATGAGAGATAGCACACACAGCAGTGGCACACAAGCCCTGACTGAGGCCAATATTTTTCTCCCACTGATTGATGTAGTGTTTTTGTGTTGAGGTAGAATTTAGAACACAAATCACGGAAAAAATAAATAGGCTTTCTATGGCCCACTCAGTGAGAGATGGCACACACAGGGATGGCACTGTAGCAGAAATGCCAATCTTAATCTCCCACAAAAAAAACAAAAAAAAAACAGGGACTGTCCTACAATTACTATCTCCCTGCAGTAATGTAAGCCAGGTATGGCAGGCAGCAATAGGAGTGGACTGATGCACAAATTAAATAAAAAGTGTGGACAAACAAAAAAGATAGCTGTGCAGAAAGGAAGGAACAAGAGGATATGTGCTTTGAAAAAAGCAGTTGGTTTCCACAGTGGCGTACACACAGCAATACAGCTATCACGGAGCCTTCTAGGGCAGCCCAATGAGCTACAGCGCTGAGGGGAAAAAAAAAAAAAAATAGCTTCCACAGTCCCTGCACACCGAAGGTGGTGTTGGACAGTGGAAATCGCTGCAGCACAAGCGTTTGGTGGTTAGTGGACCCTGCCTAACGCTCTCCCTGCTTCTGACGAAGCGGCAGCAACCTGTCCCTAAGCTCAGATCAGCAGCAGTAAGATGGCGGTCGGCGGGAACGCCCCTTTATAGCCCCTGTGACGCCGCAGACAGCAAGCCAATCACTGCAATGCCCTTCTCTAAGATGGTGGGGACCAGGATCTATGTCATCACGCTGCCCACACTCTGCGTTCACCTTCATTGGCTGAGAAATGGCGCTTTTCGCGTCATTGAAACGCGACTTTGGCGCGAAAGTCGCGTACCGCATGGCCGACAAGCACAGGGGTCGGATCGGGTTTCATGAGACGCCGACTTAGCCAAAAGTCGGCGACTTTTGAAAATGATCGACCCATTTCGCTCAACCCTAGTTGCTGGTCTTATAACAAAACTGTAAATAATATTGTGACAATGAAGTAATACAAGTTAATCAAAAATTCTGTGAACATTTCAATGTGTTCTTTTTCTAGGTTGAAGGAGATTTGTGCAATATATAAGCAGAGAACAGGTAATAAAATACAGTGAATATGAATTGAAATGCACCACCAGCTTCATTTGCAAACTATTTACATAATGTTCTAATTATGTAAATGCAGCTTGTACTCACTAGCTATTTACATGAGGATAACTAAACATACAGGATTACACTTCAAACTTATAAAAATGTGTTTTACCGGGACAGACATTGTTAACTTTTATGTGCTCATTAAACATATGTATTGTATTAATAAACTGAATAATCTTCAAACATATAATAACAGTTTTGTTTAATGTTTGTAAAATTTGCATATTAAGCCTACATTACTCAAATAAAGAAAAAGATTGTGTTTTCAAAGTGTTAGATCAAGACCTAGATCTCAAGACTCAAGACATAATAAATAGGAGCTACACTTTTGGTTGTGTGCCCGCAATGAGTTTTTGGTGAGTTTTTGACTCACAGCATCATGGGATCATACAGTTTCAGCAATGGATGGGACTCATTTAAATCTCATATTTACAGTGCTTTTTTTACTCAGCATAAACTAACCTGCAGTGCATGTTTCAAATCCACATCATGATCATTTATTTTGCAGATACACTGAGTTTTATGTGCAGATTTTTCCCCTAGGCTGGGGTCACACCTGCCACTGACTTGCAACATGGACATAAATGGATCAATGGCCTGAAACGAATAAAAACCTAATAATGGACCCTATCTATTGGCTCCACAACAAGTTCCCTCCTCCAATCTTTGCATTAGAGTCCGTGCTGGTCTTTTGGTATTGCTGCTTTGTGTCAAACATATCTGTCAGGCTTTCCTTCAACACAACTGAGTGGGTTCTTTTCCACTGGGTTTTGTCCCAACATTTTGGGGAGTCTTACCCAATGATTGTGAATCCGAGGAGGTGGAGAAGAATGTGGGTCCATCTGCTTTTGAGGCGACGGGTGACTAAAGGACATTTCCACCATCTGTATGCTTCTCTACGCAGCCATCCTGACATGTTCTACCGGTATTGTCGGATGAGCGTGCCTACATTTGACATTTTTCTCGAGACCATGCACCCTGGTATCACCTTCAAGGACACCAAGATATCGAAATGTATTTCCGCAGAAAAGTGCCTTTTTCTTACATTGCGGTATGTATTCATCCTCTTTTTGCCTTTTGTTATTTTATTTTTGGGGGTTAAATACACTGTTCCCTTGCTTTTGTTATCTTTTGTTGTTTTTTGCCTGTGTTAAATTGAAATTACTTAACCACATTTTGCCTTTTACATTCCATGCTGTTTTAAATTTTGATCTGTTCATTAGGCATTAAATTAGGTTGTCTCTTGTTTAGGCAGGGCTAAGTTTGCTATGTCCATGTTAGGGGTCGAGTTCCCGCCTCTGCACAGGGGGAATCTCGGGCCATCTCCGCTGTGGTCTCCCATTCTTCTCCTGCTGCAGTGGAGTCTGCTCAGCGGAGACGTCGGTCCCAGCGTCTCGCTCAGTCTGACTCAGTGCAAAGGGTTACTGCGGCTTTTCCAGCTTCTGCCATTGAAGCCAATGCTGGGCAGTGGCGAGCAGACGCTTTTGGGACTAATTCCTGCTTTTCTCCTTCTGAGCATGCCCAGGGTAAGATCTCTCATTGGAGATCAAGGGTCACATGCTTGGATACTGCAGCAAAGCCCATTGGTTCTCCAGGAAGGTCCTGAAGGTGCTCAGGCTCTGTCGCAGCCTCTCATTGGTCCTTCTAGGAAGATCTAGTACTTGCTGCAGCTATAAAAGGCTTGCATGGCCGCACGGCCATGCACTAAGAATCAATCCAAATATGTGCTTTGCGCCAGTGTGGTTATGTATGAATTTATTCAGGGATCCGGCTGAAATAAGCCCTTAGAATACTGGCACCTCCAGTGAGGAGATTGCGTGTGTGCATAACCACTGACTGCTATCAATTCGGCAGCAAGCTTGTGCTCCTGTGAGGCTAACAGGGCACAGTGCTTTCCTCTCACGGCTACTCTGTGAAGTAACAGAGCTAGTCTATACTGCCAAACAGTGCCACCATTCACTAGCAGCAGGTTCCTCCTGCACGGTGGACCCCGGGCTGTGAACGCACCATTTATAATAAACATCTATATTTACTTGGTGCGTTCCGCTAGCCATAACAGTCCATTACTTTTATGACATCTTAAACTGTTGCGTGGATATGTCCTTTCCTAATTTTTTTTCTTCCTTTTTGTAGCTACCTATCCACTGGTCTCTCCTATGCGGCCCTTCATCTGGAATTTTTGATTGGGAAATCCACCATCTCAGGCATTGTCCTTTCTACTTGTACAGAAATATGGTCCTGTCACATAATTCTGTAATGCCTGAGCCCAACAACGAAGATTGACTGTGGATTGCCCGTGGCTTTGAGGATACATGCCAGTTTCCAAGCTGCATAGGAACCGTGGATGGGAAGCACATCCGTGTTCATAAGCTGCCAAACTCTGGGTCCCAATATTATAATTATGAAAAGTTTTTTTCTATAGTGCTGTTGGCCCTGGTTCAACAGCACATACAGATTTATAATTGTTGATATTCAGGCTTATTGAAGAACTGGAGACTTCAGAGTATTCAATTCTTCCATTATGGGTCAGCGACTGCGCAATAATCAGTTGGACCTCCCACCCCCACGTCAGCTACCAGGGTCTACTATGGAAGCGGTGCATTATGTCATGGTACAGCTGGAGTTGTAAAATGCACATGTTGTTGGCATTGTTGGTATTGCCCTTGATGTGTCTGTTGTGATGGATTGCGTGGTGGATGTGGTTCTGTGACTGCTATTGTATTGTCATTCTGGCTTCCAGGCATGTGTAGGTGGTTGTCACTAGATATCTGCCATCTTTCTAGGTACAAGAACACCTGATTCAGTGCATCAATCAATCAAAATTTGTATGGCACCTCTGGCCCACAGCCTGACCTCATGGGTAATTGTGTGCAGATACCGTGCAAGACTCCGAGCATAAGCCTCCTCACCATCATCATTGACAGTGTGTGATAGATAATCCAAAACACCAGTGTCTACTTGGTGCCTGCTACTGGCTGTTGAAAGCTTCCTCCTGCATCGGCCCTGGCGTGGGATGGTCTACGTTCATGATCACCTTCTTCTTTATAGGTCTCATGTCCTGCAGAAGGTCATGCTGGTGGTGGTGGTTGGTTTGTTGATGCTGCTGCAGAAGAAGGTCCAGCACCTCTTCAACATCAACAGCAGGGTAAAAGTTGACCTCAGAGTCAGATGCTGTTTCTCATTCCGTAACGTTGGAGTCAAAAATGAATCTTGGATGTTAATGCCATGGGGAAAATGTGGGCTCACACATGCACTTAAGAACGTAGATCCATAATGGGAGCAAGGAAATTCAATCTATCATCATAGATATATTTCAGCTTTTTAGTGGCTGCTGTACAACACCTGCTCCGCTCCTGCCGCTCATTCCATTACTGGTCACGGCAGCTGCATCACCGTCTAGTGACATCACATGCTCCAAAGTAACACAATACATTTTAAAAAATTTGAGCACCGTGTTTGCATTTCAAAACATGGGTTATACTGTAAAGTGGCATGCTACTTGGCAAGTGTAAAGGGAGAAACAGGCCGGATGTTACAGAGAACATCACATATGATGATGTTATGTTAATTTGTTGCTGCCTTATTACTAAATAAAAATTGTTTTTTTTCTTTTACTTACTAATTACCTGCTGCACCTCAGATGGGCTTTCCTCATAATTTGGGAACATCTGGCTGCATATCAGTCGCCAATCTGCATCCTTTCGATGGTGTTCCGCATAATAGGCATCACATTGGTCCCATATGTTTGGCCTCTTCTGCACCAGAACTATGAGCATCTCCACATTAATGTGTCTGGTCATGTTGCAGCTATTCGTGGAGGTGTGTTCCGGACTTTTTTGAGAGGTTGCCAGGAAAATTCGTATGCTAAAGCTTCCTGATAATGGATGAGGCAATTTCCTGTCACCTGGAACTTGGTTGCGGATTTCTCGCAAGCTATATTGATGGGCCGTGTGGTGTCCGATTTTTTTTTTGCATCCATACCCTTGCATTGGCGAGACTCAGGCGAAAAACACGTACAATTGCAGCATGCTGGCAATTTACTCGCACACTGCATACACCCAAGGAAAAAAAACAGTGATGTGAGCTGCCCCATAGATTAACACTGGTCCGAGTGCTATGTGATGTTTTCTCACATAGCACTCATCCGTATTCTACGCTAGTGTGACCCCAACCTTAGACTTGCATTAGATGTGGAAAATCTGCAGGTAAACAATGCACTTGTGTTTTTAGTGCATTTAGGCAGTAGAAAAGCATCAAAACACACAACTGCATCAATAATGTTTTGTCAAAGCCAAATAACAGGAAGTATCAAAAACAAAGCTTGGTTTAAAACATGACACACCAACAAGACACAAAAACTGCAGGATCAAAAACGAGATAAAACGCATGTAAAAAATGCACTAAAAATGCAATGAAACAATTCCAGTAACCTAATTTGCTTAATATTTACAGGAAATCTACAACATAAGATCATAGGGATGTGAGGGTAGATTTATCATGAATGGCCTTTTTGAAGTCAGTTTTTCATTGACATTATTTATGCCAATTATACCATGTGCTTCCCTCCTCCACCACCCCAACTTATTGGAGAGAGAATTTTGTGATTGTTTAAAAACTTTCAATTCATAAACTTGGCTAAGAACTATTTGCCAATCTAACATGGCTTAATAAAACCCCAAATTTAAGTGGTTTAAAAAGGTGCAGATTTTGTTGCGCTCCTATGAAATAAAAACATTTTGTCACCAGAAAACTTGGGCACAAGCCTTATTAAATTCTCCCTTTATGTCTAAAAAATGAGAAAACTTGTTTAAGTTAACTTGTTAAGCAGTAAATCCTGGTGCTCCCATCAAAATGTAAGCACCATTGCTGCCACAAGTGGTAAGGGATCCACCAAACCTTTGCCAATTGGGATACAAAAATCAAGAAACAAAAATTGCAATGTGCACTGTGGTCCCACCTTTATAAAAAAGAGAAAAAGCCAGCTCACCAGTCCTCAAGAGAAGCGCGGAACTCAGTCTTGATACACTGTAAGAACCATGAAGAAAAAAGCAAATGTTCCAGCTTCGTGTAGATAAAATGTAAATCTTTAATCCAAAAATTTAAAAAGATACATGCTCCTCGGACCTCACCATAACCCCTAGAGGATAGCGACGCGTTTCGACTGCAACCGCAGTCTTTATCCAAGCTAATCTATCCTAAGCACAAACCGGTATAAAAGGACCCACATACCAATCAAAAGATCCAAACATATCACATGGTCAGAAGGTCCTGCATATCCGGTAAGAACATAACAGAAAGCAAAGTGAATGGAGAAAATATATGTGAAAATAATAAAAATTAAAATAAATTAAATAAACAACAAAATTTTACAAAATTATAAAATTGTATACAAATGCTGCAGTAAGATGGATACTAATAATGAAACATTATTTCATTTCTACGATTTAAACCATCAGGAAAACGAGTGCCCAAAATAAAAATCCAATAAGCTTCCCGAGTAAGCAAAAGTCTATGAATATCCCCACCTCGATGAGGTTTTTTAATTCTCTCCAAACCTGTAACACGAAAAAATGAAATATCCCGTGAGTGATGGTCAATAAAATGTTTGGCAGCAGAAGATATATTACGATTATTATTTCTTATGTTAGAGATATCATATAGATGTTCCGTGATGCGTTTTTTTAATTTGCGGATAGTGCAACCTATATAAGATTTATTACATGCAACACAATCAATCTTACATATGACATGGTGAGTGTTACAATTAATAAATTCCTGTATATAAAATGAATTTGTGTTGTTATAATTATGAAAGGACTTGGTTGCAATCATATGCCTACATGTAGAGCAATTAGTTGTATTACATTTAAAGCTGCCTTTACATTTCAGCCACGCTGTTTGCGGTCTGTCTGAAATGAATGTGCTGGGTGAGAGAATATTGCTTAAAGTGGGAGCTTTTCTGGCAATAATATTGCAGCCATTCTGCAAAATTTTAGCAAGAGTGGGATCCTCATACAAAATTAGTAAGGACTTATGAATTATAATTTTAATATCATTAAATTGCGGGCTGTACTGCAAACATACAAATGGTTTGTCCCCACAATGGCTATTGCTGACATTGGCTGCAATATTACTGTTAATAGGTGGTGTAATAAGATCTTTGTGTTTCTTTTTGGACAAAATATTTAGAGCTCTGTTTAACATCCAGTTGGGATAGCCACGCCGTTTAAACTTAGTGCATGACTTCATCAAATCCTGTTGAAGAGCGACATTATCATTACAATTACGTTTCAACCTCGTAAATTCTCCAACCAGGAATGATTGCACAGTGTGTTTTGGGTGGCTGCTACTCGTGTGGAGAATGGTGTTACCTGCTAATGGTTTAGAAAAAGTCCATGTGAAAATCAATTGATTGGAAACTTCCGAGAGTTCCAAGTCCAAAAAAGTAATTTTGGAAATTTCATGAACAAAAGTGATTTTTATATTGTATTTATTGTTGTTGATGTAGGTGATGAAATCCTGTATGGCAGATACATCGCCTTTCCAGATGAGTGTATCGTCGATGTATCTGCCATACCATGAAATGAACGGCAAAAATTTGTTAGAAGTGGTGAACAAAT
This sequence comes from Ranitomeya variabilis, assembly GCF_051348905.1. Lineage (NCBI taxonomy): Eukaryota > Metazoa > Chordata > Amphibia > Anura > Dendrobatidae > Ranitomeya > Ranitomeya variabilis. The sequence continues at coordinate 967,494,133 of NC_135232.1, read as the reverse complement.
AATGATATTCCCAAAAAGCCATAACCAAATGGGCTAAGGATGGCGAGAATTTGGCACCCATCGCCACACCTGTGTGCTGTAAATAATAATCACGGTCAAAAGAGAAAAAATTGTGGGTTAACAGAAAAACGTGACTTGAAGAATGTACTTAAATAAATCCTGAGAATAACCACTATATTTGTTTAAGTGAAATTGTAAGGCTTCCAATGCTATGTTATGGGGTATACAAGTATACAAAGAAACCACATTGCAGCTCAACCAAGTGAAATCTGGCAACCATTCCCTATGTGACAAAATATCCAAAATATCTCTAGTATCTTTAATGTGGCCAGGCACTCTAAGAACTAGCGGCTGCAGCAAGGAATCTAACCATTGTCCCATAAGTTCATTGGTAGAGCCCATGCTGGATACGATGGGACGCATAGGTGGAAACATGCTTTTTTTGTGGATCTTAGGTAGTCCATATAAGATCGACGTAACCGGATGAGAAACTTTCAAAAAATCACTTTGTTTCTTCGAAATGACACCTAAAGAGAAACCCTCATCTATAATGTTATCCAGCTTATTCTTAAATATAATAGTGGGATCTGTTCTTAATTTTTTGTAAGTGGTTTCATCAGATAATAAATTCAAAATTTCATTTTTATATTGCAAAGAGTCCATGATGACAACTACTCCTCCTTTGTCACTCATTTTAATGACTATATCATTCATGTCTTGTATTTCTTTGATAATGCGTCTTTGGTGTCCGGTCATATTATGAGTAACATTAGTGGCTGATTCGGTGAATTTCAGATTTTTGAGTTCACGTTCAAGGACTTCCTGAAATTTATTCATGCAGTCCGCCCTGCACTGGATGGGATAAAAAACAGGATTTTTCAATTTAAACTGTTCTGACTGGCTAATACAGTCCTGAGACAAATCATTATGATCTTGTAACTCCTGTAAAGACAACAAAGCAACCTGTTCATGAAAATCCATTGAATGAAACTCATTGACTTTAGTTTCATGTTGATTATTACTTTCGGTTATTTCATCAGACCAAAAATGTTTTCTTATTGTTAAATTATGAACAAATTTGTTGATGTCAAGTATAGAGGAAAAAAGGTTGAAATCATGGTCTGGAGCAAAATTCAATCCATAGGATAGTACTTTTAATTGCTCCACTGAAAAAATACGAGAAGACAAATTTAGCACATTCTCAAAGTTTACCTCTGCGTGCTTTTCTTGAGGCGTGTCTGCATGCCAGAATTGCTTTCTATGTTTCCGGCCACCATGCCTTTTGCGTTTTTTGATTTATTAACCAACTTGGTGGAGCTACAGCCTGCAGATTCATTTAGAGAAATGTCTGATGTGCTAAGACCAAAATCACCAGAATCACCCTCTTGAGAACTAAAACTGACAAAATGCTTGTTATGTTTTTTCTTATAATTGGTGTGTCTCAGAATAGATCTGGGTGTTCTGGATAAGGAAGAGTCCCACTCATGCCAGTTATAGACTTTATTAGTCGCATAGTCTTCCAGATCTCTCTGGAATTTGCATTTTTTTCTTAGCATGATGTCACCTTCTAATTTGGTCAAATCTTCTTGCGTTTTTTTAAAGAAAACGTTTTCATCAAGTGAGATGTTGCGTGAACTCAATGTTGCTTTAAAATTGTCAATGTCTTTTTGAAAGTCAGATAACTTAAGTTCCTCGTATTTGATGATTATCCGCATTAAATTCAATGAACAGGTGCTTAGAATTGAATTCCATTCATTGGAAAAAGCCTCACAGAAGTTAGTAGTAGATTTCTTTTTAATTCTAAGGGTATGTGCACACGTCCAGATTTCTTGCAGAAATTTCCTGAAGAAAACCGGAAATTTTCTGCAAGAAATCCACATTTTTTTTGCGTTTTTTTTCCGTTTTTTTCGCGTTTTTTTAGCATCCTGCAAGCGTAATTAGCTTGCAGAATGCTAAAGTTTTCCAAGCGATCTGTAGCATCGCTTGGAAAACTGACTGACAGGTTGGTCACACTTGTCAAACATAGCGTTTGACAAGTGTGACCATCTTTTTACTATAGATGCTGCCTATGCGGCATCTATAGTAAAAGATAGAATGTTTAAAAATAATAAAAAAAATGTTTATACTCACCTGCAGGCGTCCGTTCCTATAGATGCCGGTGTGGTTCAGGACCTTCCATGACGTCTCGACCAATCACAAGACCGCAACGTCATCGCAGGTCCTTCACCGCACACCAGCTATAGAAACCGAAGCGGCAGCATGCAGCGGAGAGGCGGGAAGACTCCGGAGGCCATCGAAGGTGAGTATATGACTATTTTTTATTTTAATTCTTTTTTTTTGACCAATTATATGGTGCCCAGTCCGTGGAGGAGAGTCTCCTCTCCTCCACCCTGGGTACCAACTGCACATAATCTGCTTACTTCCCGCACGGGGTGCCCAGCCCCGTGCGGGAAGTAAGCAGATCAATGCACTCCTAGGTGTGCAGAATCCCCGCAATTCTGCATTTTAACGAACATGTTGCTTTTTTTTCCGCGATGCGATTTTTTCACGGAAAAAAAGGCTACATTTGCACAAAAAATGCGGAATACACTGAAAATAATGGGATGCATATGTTAGCGTTTTTTTCGCGTTTTTATCATGTTTTTATAGCGAAAAAACGCGAAGAAAACGCGAAAAATACTGAACGTGTGCACATGGCCTTAATCCCCTGGAGATCATATCTTTTGAAACATAGTTTTGTAAAGTAGTAAGATCCCACCAGGTCTTGGTTTCTTGAATTAAAGTATTTTGTAACTGTGCTAGAATGTCCACAATATCTGAGGATTCCTCCTTATTGTTCAGAACATCGGAAAAAACTTGAGCGGCTTTCTGGATGCGGTTCCTGACGGAATCCGCCATAATGCAGCAAAAGAAACTAAAAAAGTGAAAAAGCTGAGGATAGACGTAAACCTCACAAATGGAATGGGGTGGTGAGTCGGAAATGAAGGAGCAAAAAATATATGTATATAGAAACCAGGTGCACGGCAATCAAGAGAAATAGAAAAAAGAGAAAAAGCCAGCTCACCAGTCCTTAAGAGAAGCGCGGAACTCAGTCTTGATACGCTGTAAGAACCATGAAGAAAAAAAGCAAATGTTCCAGCTTCATGTAGATAAAATGTATATCTTCTGCTGCCAAACATTTTATTGACCATCACTCACAGGATATTTCATCTTTTCATGTTACAGGTTTGGAGAGAATTAAAAAACCTCATTGAGGTGGGGATATTCATAGACTTTTGCTTACTCGGGAAGCTTATTGGATTTATATTTTGGGCACACGTTTTCCTGATGGTTTAAATCGTAGAAATGAAACAATGTTTCATTATTAGTATCCTTCTTACTGCAGCATATGTATACAATTTTATAATTTTGTAAAGATTTGTTGTTTATTTAATTTATTTAAATTTTTATTCTTTTCACATATATTTTCTCTATTCACTTTGCTTTCTGTTATGTTCTTACCGGATATGCAGGACCTTCTGACCATGTGATAAGTTTGGATCTTTTGATTAGTATATGGGTCCTTTTATACCGTTCGTGCTTAGGATAGATTAGCTTGGATAAAGACTGCGGTTGCAGTCGAAATGCGTCGCTATCCTCTAGGGGTTATGGTGAGGTCCGATGTTGTGAATTCTGCTTTTGGGCTCCCTCCGGTGGTTGTAGGTGGTAATGCAGTTGCCCCTGAGTTGCAGTCCTGGTCAGGTGTATCTGCTGATTGCAGTTCTGACTGGGGTATTTAGGCATGCAGGATTCATTAGTCCTTGCCAGTTGTCAATTGTTGTTGGGAGGTGTTGGACCTCTGCTTGGTTCCTCCTGCCTTTCTGCCAAATCAGCAAAGATAAGTGTCTGGTTTTTTTTTTCCTGTGGCACACATGCTATGTGCTTCACAATTCAGTGCTATTCTTTGTGTTTTCTTGTCCAGCTTAGATTGTGTCAGTATTTTCTCAGTCTTGTTGGATTCTCTGGAGTGACAGATATACATTCCATGTATTTAGTTAGATTGTGGAACTTTTTGTATTATCTGCTGTGGATATTTTTGGAAGGGTTTTAATACTGACCGCCTAGTAATCTGTCCTATCCGTTCCTATTTAGCTAGAGTGGCCTCTTTTGCTAAATCCTGTTTTCTACCTGCGTGTGTCTATTCTTCTCCTACACACAGTCATTATTCGTGGGGGCTGCCTATCCTTTGGGGGTCTGCTCTGAGGCAAGGTAGCATTCCTATTTCCATTTATAGGGGTATTTAGTCCTCCGGCTGTGTCGAGGTGTCTAGGGTATGTTAGGCACACCCCACGGCTACTTCTAGTTGCGGTGTTAGTTCAGGATTTGTGGTCAGTACAGGTTCCACCGACTCCAGAGAAAGTTTCATGCGGCTCCAAGGTCACCAGATCATAACAGTACAACTGGCCAATAATGAGTTAAATGCATCTCAGAAGAAGGGAAGAAAGGTGTTGAGCCATTTTTTTTTCTGCAGTCTGTTTTGTCTTCTCTTCCCTCTTTATTTATGGGTGGCTGAGGAGTCTTGTGCCAGCATGGATGTTCAGGAATTAGCTTCTCGTGTAGACCAGCTTGCTGCTAGGGTGCAGGATATTTCTGATTATATTGTTCAGACTCCTGCTTTAGAGCCGAAGATTCCTACTCCTGATTTGTTTTTTCGTGATAGGTAGGGTTGAGCGACTTTCATTTTTTTAAGATCAGTCGGGTTTTGCGAAACCCGACTTTGTCCAAAGTCGAGTCGAGTGCAGTCGGCCGATTATCGCGAAAAGTTGGGGATCGACCGAAACATGAAACCCAATGCAAGTCAATGGGGAAGCATAGTCGGCAGTGAGTGGAGGCCAGGAAAACACCTACAGTGCCCATTTTAATGCCAAAAACATCCATTCTTGTTTCTGAAGCTTGTCAATCTTAATTAACTTTATAATAATAGTTGGGCATTGGAAATTGGGGGTCATTTGGCAAAAGTTGTGGGGGGTAGGGCTGGTTCAAGGTTTTAGTAGGCCCAGGAAACGTGGACTACGTCACGGCGGTGGAGCAGGGAGAGGTAAGTGTTTCAACGTTGCAAGTGCTGTGATCCTGAGCAAGCAGGGGGGGGCCCACTCGTTCACATTGGCACTGGCACAGGGCCCCTCAAAGTACAGCGGTGTGTTTGCATGGCGGGGGTGCCTCCCACCAGCAGCGACACTTTTGCGTACTCTGAGGGGCCCTGTGCCTGTGATGTCACCAACAAGTATGCCCCCTACCTGTTAAAGAAACCTGCACGTTCATCTGCACCTTCCTCTTTGTCCCTGTGTAAGGTGGTATAGTATGCGGGAAGGGGAACCTGACTTTCAGCAGGGTCAGATTGTGGCTGTGTAGCGTGCAAGGGGAATGTACTGGTCTGGGTCAAAGTACCACAAGACTCATGTAGCACCAGCTGGGCAATGGGCAGGATGAGGAGGAAACACTGATATAGGGCCAAATAATAAAGTGGGCTAAATGCAATTCAAAATTGGTAACAGGACTAACCAGGCAGCATTGCTTAGTTCAGTGGAGGACAACTGTAATGAGAGGCAGACACAGTTAGTAGGCCCAAATAATAAAGTGGGCAAAATAAAGTTCAAAATTGGTAACAGGAGTAAACAGGCGGCACTGCTTTGTTCAGTGGAGAACACCTTTGAGCGGCAGACACCGTTAGTAGGCCCAACCCAACTAGTAGGCCCTATGCAGTTTAATATTACAAATGAAGGCCGAAAGCCTGAAGATTAAAGGTCAGGAAAATAACACAGGACAACATCAAGGTGCGGCACACACCGTTAGTAGGCCCCAACCACCAATTTTTAAAAACAACTACTTAATGAGAGCCAGAAGGTTGAAGCTCAGACAAGGAAACCTGGAGGAGAACACCCAGGAGGAGGAGAACACCCAGGAGGTGGAGAACACCCAGGAGGAGGCGAACACTCAGGAGGAGGAGAACACCCGGGAGCGTCAGACACCGTTACTAGGCCCTAACCACCATTTTTTTTAAAAAAAAGCACTTAATGAGAGCCAGAAGGTTGAAGCTCAGATTTATACAGTGGAGGACAACACCAGGGAGCGGCAGACACCGTTACTAGGCCCCAACCACCAAACTTTTTAAAACACAGCACTTAATGAGAGCCAGAAGGTTGAAGCTCAGATTTAACAGTGGAGGACAACACCAGGGAGCGGCAGACACCGTTACTAGGCCCTAACCACCAATTTTTTTTTAAAAAGCACTTAATGAGAGCCAGAAGGTTGAAGCTCAGATTTATACAGTGGAGGACAACACCAGGGAGCGGCAGACACTGTTACTAGGCCCTAACCACCAATTTTTTTTTTAAAAAAAGCACTTAATGAGAGCCAGAAGGTTGAAGCTCAGATTTATACAGTGGAGGACAACACCAGGGAGCGGCAGACACTGTTACTAGGCCCTAACCACCAATTTTTTTTTTAAAAAGCACTTAATGAGAGCCAGAAGGTTGAAGCTCAGATTTATACAGTGGAGGACAACACAAGGGAGCGGCAGACACCGTTACTAGGCCCTAACCACCAATTTTTTTTTAAAAAGCACTTAATGAGAGCCAGAAGGTTGAAGCTCAGATTTATACAGTGGAGGACAACACCAGGGAGCGGCAGACACTGTTACTAGGCCCTAACCACCAATTATTTTTTTTAAAAAGCACTTAATGAGAGCCAGAAGGTTGAAGCTCAGATTAATACAGTGGAGGACAACACCAGGGAGCGGCAGACAACGTTACTAGGCCCCAACCACCACACTTTTTAAAAAACAGCACTTAATGAGAGCCAGAAGGTTGAAGCTCAGATTAATACAGTGGAGGACAACACCAGGGAGCGGCAGACACCGTTACTAGGCCCTAACCACCAATTTTTTTTTAAAAAGCACTTAATGAGAGCCAGAAGGTTGAAGCTCAGATTTATACAGTGGAGGACAACACCAGGGAGTGGCAGACACCGTTACTAGGCCCTAACCACCAATTTTTTTTTAAAAAGCACTTAATGAGAGCCAGAAGGTTGAAGCTCAGATTTATACAGTGGAGGACAACACCAGTGAGTGGCAGACACCGTTACTAGGCCCTAACCACCAATTTTTTTTAAAAAAAGCACTTAATGAGAGCCAGAAGGTTGAAGCTCAGATTTATACAGTGGAGGACAACACCAGGGAGCGGCAGACACCGTTACTAGGCCCTAACCACCAATTTTTTTTTAAAAAGCACTTAATGAGAGCCAGAAGGTTGAAGCTCAGATTTATACAGTGGAGGACAATTTGAATTAGGGACTGCAGACAGACTTAGTAGGCTGTCCCCTGTGGACCATGCATCCACCACATTAACCCATTGCGCCGTAATGGACACGTAACCTTCCGTGGCCATGCCTACAGGTCCATGCGTCTGTTGTCAGGTGCAGCTTTGTACTCACAGATTGCCAGAGTGCATGGACAATGCGGTCTTTTACATGCTGGTGGAGGGTTGGGATGGCTTTTCTCGCAAAAGAAGTGTCGACTGGTTAGCTTGTAGCGTGGCACAGCGTAGTCCATCATGGCTTTATTAATATTAAATAAAATATATAAATAGGCTCTATGCAGTTTTTAATAGGTTACGTGGGTACACAGGCAGCATTGTTGTGGTCAGTGGAGGAGGATTGCAAGGAGGGACCGCAGACAGGCTTACTAGGCCTAAATTAAATAAAAATAGGCTCAGGCACTTAGAGTTATCTCGCAGGGGTACACAGGCAGCATTGTTGTGGTCAGTGGAGGAGGATTGCAAGGAGGGACCGCAGACAGGCTTACTAGGCCTAAAATAAATAAAAATAGGCTCAGGCACTTAGAGTTATCTCGCAGGGGTACACAGGCAGTATTGTTGTGGTCAGTGGAGGAGGATTGCAAGGAGGGACCGCAGACAGGCTTACTAGGCCTAAAATAAATAAAAATAGGCTCAGGCACTTAGAGTTATCTCGCAGGGGTACACAGGCAGCATTGTTGTGGTCAGTGGAGGAGGATTGCAAGGAGGGACTGCAGACAGGCTTACTAGGCCTAAAATAAATAAAAATAGGCTCAGGCACTTAGAATTATCTCGCAGGGGTACACAGGTAGCATTGTTGTGGTCAGTGGAGGAGGATTGCAAGGAGGGACCGCAGACAGGCTTACTAGGCCTAAAATAAATAAAAATAGGCTCAGGCACTTAGAGTTATCTCGCAGGGGTACACAGGCAGCATTGTTGTGGTCAGTGGAGGAGGATTGCAAGGAGGGACCGCAGACAGGCTTACTAGGCCTAAAATAAATAAAAATAGGCTCAGGCACTTAGAGTTATCTCGCAGGAGTACACAGGCAGCATTGTTGTGGTCAGTGGAGGAGGATTGCAAGGAGGGACCGCAGACAGGCTTACTAGGCCTAAAATAAATAAAAATAGGCTCAGGCACTTACAGTTATCTCGCAGGGGTACACAGGCAGCATTGTTGTGGTCAGTGGAGGAGGATTGCAAGGAGGGACCGCAGACAGGCTTACTAGGCCTAAAATAAATAAAAATAGGCTCAGGCACTTAGAGTTATCTCGCAGGGGTACAAAGGCAGCATTGGTGTGGTCAGCGGAGGACGATTGCAAGGAGTGTCTGACACAGTTAGTACAAATAGATGTTAATGTCTCGCAAAACAACAAAACAAAAAACAAAAGTGTGGCATACTTAGGTACAGGGGTGGGCTCATCTGCTGAGTTTCTGACATAGTAATTTGGCAGTAAGTATTTACTGGTGTCAATATAGGACACTGACCCAGACTACTTTAACTAGCATCATAGATGTCAACAAATTGGTATTGTCAGTGCCAGGCATTGAATGATGTCAGCGCATAGACTAAACATTGGTGGAGCTGTGAGAGATAATTTTGCACGTGGTAGAGCACAGTTTGAGCTGGGGGGGTGAACTCTCTTGTGGCCGGCGGTACCGTCCCAGGGCCCCTCATGTTACAACGGTGTGTCTGACGTTGGGTGCGCGCCACCACCGCCAGAGACACTTTATTGTACTATGAGGGACCCAGTGGCAGTGCCGGCGACCAAAAGCGGGCAAACCCACCTCTTCAGACAAACGGCACTCTAACGGGTGCTTGCGCCAAGTGGCGAGACCACAGCCCCGTGGGCGGAGTTTTCCCATTGAGGGAGGTGTAAACATGTCGTATGCTGGACAAACAGCTGCTGCAAATTAAGAGATTGGAACACTCAGTAAGACCAGTCCACAAGCAAGACCTTTTTATAGAAAAGCTAGGTGTCAGCCGGGAAAGGTGGGGCAAAATAGTTTGAAATCCAGGAGTGGTTCATTTTAATGAAGGTTAGATCATCCACATTTTGGGTAGCCAGACGAGTCCTTTTTTCGGTTAATATTGAACCAGCAGCACTGAATACTCTTTCTGATAGCACACTAGCTGCTGGGCAAGCAAGCTCCTGCAATGCATATTCTGCCAATTCAGGCCAGGTGTCTTATTTGGATGCCCAGTAATCAAATGGGAATGACGGTTGAGGGAGAACATCGATAAGGGATGAAAAATAGTTAGTAACCATACTGGACAAATGTTGTCTCCTGTCACTTTGAATAGATGCTGCAGTACCTGTCCTGTCTGCGGTCATTGCGAAATCACTCCACAACCTGGTCAGAAAACCCCTCTGTCCAACGCCACTTCTGATTTGTGCACCTCTAACACCTCTGCCCTGTAGCCCCCTGCAGCTCGTGTGAGAACCATCACCGGCGCTGTGTGCTGGGAATGCCTGAATCAAACGGTTGACAAGAGTTGCTTGTTTGGTTGCTAATATTTGTTCTAAGTTCTCATGTGGCATAATATTTTGCAATTTGCCTTTATAGCGAGGGTCAAGGATGCAGGCCAACCAGTAATCGTCATCGGCCATCATTTTAATAATGCATGGGTCCCTTTTGAGGATACGTAAGGCATAATCCGTCATGTGGGTCAAAGTTCCATTTGTCAAATCTGCGGTTGTGCTGGTTTGAGGGGCAGTTACAGGCAAATCTACGTCACTTGTCTCCCTTAAAAAACCAGAACCCGGCCTTGCAACGCCACTAATTTCTGTTGGCCCAGGAGAAGCTTCCTCATTAAAAAAGTACTCACCCCCATCATCCTCCTCGTCCTCCTCATCCTCTTCGCCCGCTACCGCGTCCTCTACACGGCCCTGACCAGACAATGGCTGACTGTCATCAAGGCTTTCCTCTTCCTCGGCTGCAGACGCCTGCTCCTTTATGTGCGTCAAACTTTGCATCAGCAGACGCATTAGGGGGATGCTCATGCTTAGTATGGTGTTGTCTGCACTAACCAGCCGTGTGCATTCCTCAAAACACTGAAGGACTTGACACAGGTCTTGTAGCTTCGACCACTGCACACCTGACAACTCCATGTCTGCCATCCAACTGCCTGCCCGTGTATCCTCCCACAAATACATAACAGCACGCCTCTGTTCGCACAGTCTCTGAAGCATGTGCAGTGTGGAGTTCCACCTTGTTGCAACGTCGATGATTAGGCGATGCTGGGGAAGGTTCAAAGACCGCTGATAGTTCTGCATACGGCTGGAGTGTACGGGCGAACGGCGGATATGCGAGCAAAGTCTGCGCACTTTGAGGAGCAGGTTGGGTAACCCCGGATAACTTTTCAGGAAGCACTGCACCACCAGGTTTAAGGTGTGAGCCAGGCAAGGAATGTGTTTCAGTTGGGAAAGGGCTATGGCAGCCATGAAATTCCTTCCGTTATCACTCACTACCTTGCCTGCCTCAAGATGTACAGTGCCCAGCCATGACTGAGTTTCTTTCTGCAAGAACTCGGACAGAACTTCCGCGGTGTGTCTGTTGTCGCCCAAACACTTCATTGCCAATACAGCCTGCTGACTCTTGCCACTAGCTGTCCCATAATGGCACACCTGGTGTGCAACAGTGGCAGCTGCGGATGGAGTGGATGTGCGACTGCGGTCTGTGGACGAGCTCTCACTTCTGCAGGAGAACGAGGAAGAGGAGGAGGGGGGGAGAATGCCTACAGCCAACTCTTTCCTTGACCGTGGGCTAGGCAGAACTGTCCCAATATTGCTGTCCCCTGTGGATCCTGCATCCACCACATTCACCCAGTGTGCCGTGATGGACACGTAACGTCCCTGGCCATGCCTACTGGTCCATGCATCTGTTGTCAGGTGCACCTTTGTAGTCACAGACTGCCTGAGTGCATGGACGATGCGGTCTTTAACATGCTGTTGGAGGGCTGGGATGGCTTTTCTAGAAAAGAAGTGTCGACTGGGTAGCTCGTAGCGTGGTACAGCGTAATCCATCAGCGCTTTGAAAGCTTCGCTTTCAACTAACCGGTAGGGCATCATCTCTAATGAGATTAGTCTAGCAATGTGGGCGTTCAAACCCTGTGTACGCGGATGCGAGGATGAGTACTTCCTTTTCCTAACAAGAGTCTCATGTAGGGTGAGCTGGACTGGAGAGCTGGAGATCGTGGAACTAGCGGTGGTGCCGGTGGACATGGCAGACTGAGAGAGGGTTGGAGATGGTATTCTTGCCGGTGCCCTACATGCAGTGTTTCCTACTACGAACCTGGTGATTCCCTGACTGCTTTGGCCTGGAGACAAAAGCTGCACAGATACTGCAGTTGTTGCGGGAAATGGTGGGCTTACAGTGAGGGAAGGGATGTAGCATTGCTGACTAGCTTCATTGGCCGAGGGTGCTGAAACCTTTAGGCACGTTTGGTAGTTAGTCCAGACTTGCAAATGCATGGTGGATAAATGTCTATGCATGCAACTTGTATTTAGACTTTTAAGATTCTGACCTCTGCTTAAGGTAGTTGAACATTTTTGACAGATGACTTTGCGCTGATCATTTGGATGTTGTTTAAAAAAATGCCAGACTGCACTCTTTCTACTATCAGATACCTTTTCAGGCATTGCAGACTGAGCTTCTTTAACCGGATGGCCACGCTGTCCTCCAGCTGGTTTTGGTTTTGCCACGCGTTTTTGGCCAGATACGGGCCCGGCAGATGGAACCTGTTGTGATGTTGATGCCTGCTGCGGCTCCTCCTCCTCCTCCTCCACTTCAGAACTACTGCCGCCTACACCCTGTTCCCCCAATGGCTGGCAATCGGGGTCAACAACTGGGTCATCTATGACCTCCTCTTCTATCTCGTGTGCAACTTCGTCTGTGTCACCGTGTAAGCCGGTGGTATAGCGTTCGTGACGGGGCACCATAGTCTCAGCTGGGTTTGATTCTGGCTCAGTACACTGCGAGGGCAATGTTCTGGTCTGAGTCAAAGGAACAGCATAGTAATCTGGCTGTGGCTGTGCATCAGTGCACTCCATGTCCGATTCAACTTCTAATGGGCATGGCCTGTTAACTGTTTCACTGTCTAACCCAGGAACGGTATGTGTAAAGAGCTCCATGGAGTAACCCGTTGTGTCTCCTGACGCATCCTTCTCTCTTGTTCTGGGTGAAGAAGACAAGGAAGCGACTTGTCCCTGACCGTGAACATCCACTAACGACGCGCTGCTTTTACATTTAGCACTTTCAGAAGAGGAGGCAAAAGAGCTAGAGGCTGAGTCAGCAAGGAAAGCCAAAACTTGTTCTTGCTGCTCCTGCTTTAAAAGCTGTTTTCCTACTCCTAGAAAAGGGAGCGTTCGAGGCCTTGTGTAGCCAGACGACGAACCTGGCTCAACAACTCAAGACTTAGGTGCTGTACTGCTTTTACCACGACCACCTGATGCTCCACCACCACTACCATCATTACCAGCTGAGAATGACCGCCCACGGCCACGACCTCTTCCACCAGACTTCCTCATTGTTTGCAAAACGTAACCTAAGTAACGGTATTTGTTACTGTAAAACAACTTATAAGGTGAACTCTAACTTCTGTAGGATTTATATACACCTTTATAGATGGCTGACACTCAAAGGAAAACCAGGCCCAATGTTACACACTAGGCTTTCTGTGCCCCAATAATTTGAGACAGATGGCACACACAGGACCGGCACTCAAGCAGAAATGCCAATCTTAATCTCCCACGATTTATTTTTTTTTTTCAGGGAGAATAAAAAAAAAATGGCCCAGTATTACACACTAGGTTTTATGTGGCACACAATGAGAGACAGATGCCACACACAGCAATGGCACAGAGGCAGACTTGCCAATCTTTATCTCCCACTATTGATTTATTTTTGTTTTCAGGGAGAATTTACCAAAAAAAAAAAAATGGCCCAGTATTACACACTGGTTTTCTGTGGCACACAATGAGAGACAGATGCCACACACAGCAATGGCACAGAGGCAGACTTGCCAATCTTTATCTCCCACTATTGATTTATTTTTGTTTTCAGGGAGAATTTACCCCCCCCAAAAAAGACCCAGTATTACACACTGGTTTTCTGTGGCACACAATGAGAGACAGATGCCACACACAGCAATGGCACAGAGGCAGACTTGCCAATCTTTATCTCCCACTATTGATTTATTTTTGTTTTCAGGGAGAATTTACCCCCCCAAAACAAATGGCCCAGTATTACACACTGGCTTTCTGTGGCACACAATGAGAGACAGATGCCACACACAGCAATGGCACAGAGGCAGACTTGCCAATCTTTATCTCCCACGATTTTTTTTTTCAGGGAGAATTAAAAAAAAATAAAAATGGCCCAGTATTACACACTAGGTTTTCTGTGGCACACAATGAGAGACAGATGCCACACACAGCAATGGCACAGAGGCACACTTGCCAATCTTTATCTCCCACTATTGATTTATTTTTGCTTTCAGGGAGAATTTACCCCCCCTGTCATGAATCCCAATGGCTAGGGATAGCAAGGGACAAGCAAAGTAATACAAAATATCGGACGAGCTCTAGGGTGATGGAACCTGGGCTGACCGCTGCCCTACGCCTGACAAACGCAACTAGAGATAGCCAGGGAGCGTGCCTACGTTGGTTCTAGACGCCACGCAACAGCCTAAGAGCTAACTAGTACTGCAGAGAAAATAAAGACCTCACTTGCCTCCAGAGGAATGAACCCCAAAAGGTATAGTTGCCCCCCACATGTATTGACGGTGAAATGAGAGGAAGGCACACACATAGAGATGATATATATAGGTTCAGCAAATTGAGGCCCGCTGTAAACTAGAAAGCAGAACGATACAAAAGGGGTCTGAGCGGTCAGCAAAAAACCCTAATCAAAAAACCATCCTGAGATTACAAGAACCCATGTGCCAACTCATGGCACATGGGGAGAACCTCAGTCCACTAGAGCTACCAGCTAGCATAGAGACATAATAAGCAAGCTGGACAAAAAAACCAACAACTGAAAATCAGCACTTAGCTTATCCTGAAAGATCTGGGAGCAGGTAGGCAGGAACCAAACAGAGCACATCTGAATACATTGATAGCCAGCAAGGGAATGACAGAAAGGCCAGGTAAAATAGGAAACACCCAGCCTCTGATGGACAGGTGGAAACCAAAGGCCGCAACCCACCAAAGTCACCCAGTACCAGCAATAACCACCAGAGGGAGCCCACAAACAGAATCCACAACACCCCCCAAAAAAATGGCCCAGTATTACACACTGGTTTTCTGTGGCACACAATGAGAGACAGATGCCACACACAGCAATGGCACAGAGGCAGACTTGCCAATCTTTATCTCCCACTATTGATTTATTTTTGTTTTCAGGGAGAATTTACCCCCCCCAAAAAAAAAAAATGGCCCAGTATTACACACTGGTTTTCTGTGGCACACAATGAGAGACAGATGCCACACACAGCAATGGCACAGAGGCAGACTTGCCAATCTTTATCTCCCACTATTGATTTATTTTTGTTTTCTGGGAGAATTTACCCCCCCAAAAAAATGGCCCAGTATTACACACTGGTTTTCTGTGGCACACAATGAGAGACAGATGCCACACACAGCAATGGCACAGAGGCAGACTTGCCAATCTTTATCTCCCACTATTGATTTATTTTTGTTTTCAGGGAGAATTTACCCCCCCCAAAAAAAAATGGCCCAGTATTACACACTGGTTTTCTGTGGCACACAATGAGAGACAGATGCCACACACAGCAATGGCACAGAGGCAGACTTGCCAATCTTTATCTCCCACTATTGATTTATTTTTGTTTTCTGGGAGAATTTACCCCCCCAAAAAAATGGCCCAGTATTACACACTGGTTTTCTGTGGCACACAATGAGAAACAGATGCCACACACAGCAATGGCACAGAGGCAGACTTGCCAATCTTTATCTCCCACAATTTTTTTTTTCAGGGAGAATAAAAAAAAAAAAAAGGCCCAGTATTACACATTAGGTTTTCTGTGGCACACAATGAGAGACAGATGCCACACACAGCAATGGCACAGAGGCAGACTTGCCAATATTTATCTCCCACTATTGATTTATTTTTGTTTTCAGGGAGAATTTACCACCCCCCAAAAAAATGGCCCAGTATTACACACTGGTTTTCTGTGGCACACAATGAGAGACAGATGCCACACACAGCAATGGCACAGAGGCACACTTGCCAATCTTTATCTCCCACAATTGTTTTTTTCAGAGAGAATAAAAAAATAAAAAAAATGGCCCAGTATTACAAACAACAGGATTTGTGCTTTGAAAAAAGCAGTTGGTTTGCACAGCGGCATACACACACAGCAACGCAGCAATCAGGGAGCCTTCTATGGCAGCCCAATGAGCTACAGCGCTGAGGAAAAAAAATGTAGCTTCCACTGTCCCTGCAAACAAAAGGTGGTGTTGGACAGTGGAAATAGCTACAGCACAAGCGGTTTGGGGGTGAATGTACCCTGCCTGACACTGTCTATCCCTGCTTCTGACGAAGCAGCACCTCTCCCTACGCTCAGATCAGCAGCAGTAGGCGGTTGGTGGGAACGCCCCTTTATAGCCCCTGTGACGCCGCAGAAAGCAAGCCAATCACTGCAATGCCCTTCTCTAAGATGGTGGGGACTGAGATCTATGTCATCACGCTGCCCACACTCTGCGTCCACCTTCATTGGCTGATAAATGGCGCTTTTAGCATGGCCGACCCCACACAGGGATCGGGTCGGGTTTCATGAGACGCCGACTTTGCCGTTTCGCTCAACCCTAGTGATAGGTCCAAATTTTGGGGTTTTAAAAACAATTATAAACTGTTTTTTGCTCTGAGACCGCGATCCTCCAGTGATTCCATTCAGCAGGTTAAAATTGTCATCTCCCTGCTGCGTGGCGATCCACAGGATTGGGCATTTTCCCTGGAGTCTGGGAATCCGGCCTTGCTTAACGTAGATTCCTTTTTTCAGGCTTTAGAATTATTATATGATGAACCGAATTCTGTGGATCAAGCGGAGAAAACCTTGTTGGCCCTGTCTCAGGGTCAAGAGGTGGCAGAATTGTATTGTCAGAAATTTAGAAAATGGTCTGTGTTGACTAAATGAAATGATGATGCTTTGGCAGCAATTTTCAGAAAGGGTCTTTCTGAATCCGTTAAAGATGTTATGGTGGGGTTTCCCACGCCTTCCGGTCTGAGTGATTCTATGTCTCCGGCCATTCAGATTGATCGGCGTTTGCGGGAGCGTCAAACTGTGCGCCCTGTGGCGTCGTCCTTAGAGCAAAGTCCTGAGCCAATGCAGTGTGATAGGATTTTGTCTAGAATGGAACGACAAGGATTCAGATGTCAGAATAGGTTGTGTTATTATCGTGGCGACGCTTCTCATGTCATTTTAGTCTGCCCTAAGCGGACAAAAAGGATCACTAGTTCATTTACTATCAGTACTGTACAACCTAAATTTCTGTTATCGGTGTCCTTGATCTGCTCATTGTCATCATTTTCTGTCATGGCATTTGTGGATGCAGGCGCCGCCTTGAACTTAATGGATTTTGAGTTTGCCAGGCATTGTGGTTTTCCCTTGCAGCCTTTGCTGAACCCTATTCCTTTAAGGGGGATTGATGCTACACCTTTGGCTAAAAATAAGCCCCAGTTTTGGACACAGGTGACCATGCACATGGCGCCAGCCCATCAGGAAGATTGTCGATTTCTGGTGTTGCATAATTTGCATGAAGTTATCGTGCTGGGTTTCCCGTGGTTGCAGGTACATAATCCTGTGTTGGATAGGAAATCTATGTCTGTGACTAGTTGGGGTTGTCAGGTGGTTCATAATGATGTTCCTTTGATGTCAATCTCCTCTTCTTCCTCTTCTGAAATTCCAGAGTTTTTGTCTGATTTTCAGGATGTATTCGATGAGGCCAAGTCCTGTTCCCTTCCACCGCATAGGGACTGTGATTGTGCTATTGACTTGATTCCAGGCAGTAAGTTTCCTAAGGGCCGACTTTTCAACCTGTCTGTGCCTGAACATACCGCCATGCGGAGTTATGTTAAGGAGTCTTTGGAGAAAGGGCCATCTTCTTCAGCGTTGAGAGCAGGTTTTTTTTTTGTTGCTAAGAAGGATGGCTCCTTGAGAACTTGTATTGATTATCGCCTCTTGAATAAGATCACGGTCAAGTTTCAATACCCTTTACCTTTGCTTTCCGATTTGTTTGCTAGGATTAAGGGGGCTAGTTGGTTTACGAAGATTGACCTTTGGGGGGCATATAATCTTGTTCGTATTAAGCAGGGTGATGAATAGAAAACTGCGTTTAATATGCCCGAAGGCCATTTTGAATACCTTGTGATGCCATTCGGGCTCACTAACGCTCCATCTGTTTTTCAATCCTTCATGCATGATATCTTCCGGACTTATATTGATAAATTCTTGATTGTATATTTGGACGATATTTTGATTTTTTCCGATGATTGGAAGTCTTATGTGGAACAGGTCAGGATGGTATTTCAGATCCTTCGTGACAATGCCTTGTTTGTGAAGGGGTCTAAGTGTCTCTTTGGGGTGCAGAAGGTTTCTTTTTTGGGCTTTATTTTTTCTCCCTCATCTATGGAGATGGATCCGGTTAAGGTTCAGGCCATTCATGATTGGATTCAACCCACATCCGTGAAGAGCCTTCAGAAATTTTTGGGTTTTGCAAATTTTTATCGCCGTTTCATTGCTAACTTCTCCAGCGTGGTTAAACCCTTGACTGATTTGACGAAAAAAGGCGCTGATGTGGCGAATTGGTCCTCTGCGGCTGTCTCTGCCTTTCAGGAGCTTAAACGCCAATTTACTTCTGCTCCGGTGTTGCGCCAACCAGATGTTTCTCTTCCGTTTCAGGTTGACATTGATGCTTCTGAGATTGGGGCAGGGGACGTTTTGTCTCAGAGGGATTCTGTTGGTTCTTTGATGAAACCGTGTGCCTTCTTCTCCTGCTGAACGCAATTATGATGTCGGCAATCGGGAGTTGTTGGCTTTGAAGTGGGCGTTTGAGGAGTGGCGACATTGGCTTGAGGGAGCTAAGCACCGTATTGTGGTCCTGAGCGATCATATGAATTTGATTTACCTCGAGTCTGCCAAACGGCTGAGTCCTAGACAGGCTCGATGGTCCTTGTTTTTTTCCCGTTTTGATTTCTTGGTTTCGAATCTTCCGGGTTCTAAGAATATTAAGGCTGATGCCCTTTCTAGGAGTTTTTTGCCTGATTCTCCTGAGGTCCTTGAACCGGTCGGCATTCTAAAAAAAGGGGTGGTCATTTCTGCCATTTCCCCTGATTTACGGCGGGTTCTTCAGGAATTTCAGGCTTATAGACCTGACCGCTGTCCTGTGGGGAAATTGTTTGTTCCTGACAGATGGACTAGTAGAGTGATTTCTGAGGTTCACTGTTCTGTGTTGGCTGGTCATCCTGGTATTTTTGGTACCAGAGATTTGGTTGGTAGGTCCTTCTGGTGGCCTTCGTTGTCACGTGATGTGCGTTCTTTTGTGCAGTCCTGTGGGACTTGTGCACGGGCCAAGCCTTGTTGTTCCCGTGCTAGTGGGTTACTTTTGCCATTGCCGGTCCCTGAGAGGCCCTGGACGCATATTTCTATGGATTTTATTTCTGATCTTCCAGTTTCCCAGAGGATGTCGGTTATCTGGGTTGTTTGTGACCGGTTTTCTAAGATGGTTCATTTGGTGCCTTTGCCTCAATTGCCTTCCTCTTCAGAGTTGGTTCCATTGTTTTTTCAGCATGTGGTTCGTTTGCATGGTATTCTGGAGAATATTGTGTCCGACAGAGGTTCCCAGTTTGTTTCTGGGTTTTGGCGGGCCTTTTGTGCTAGGCTGGGCATTGATTTGTCTTTTTCTTCTGCATTTTGTCCTCAGACAAATGGCCAGACCGAGCGAACTAATCAGACTTTGGAGACTTATTTGAGATGCTTTGTGTTTGCCGATCAGGATGATTGGGTGGCCTTTTTGCCATTGGCCGAGTTTGCCCTTAATAATCGGGCTAGTTCGGCTACTTTGGTTTCGCCTTTTTTTTGTAATTTTGGTTTTTATCCTCGTTTTTCTTCTGGGCAGGTTGAGCCTTCTGATTGTCCTGGTGTGGATTCTGTGGTTGACAGGTTGCAGCAGATTTGGGCTCATGTGGTGGACAATTTGGTCTTGTCTCAGGAGGAGGCTCAACGTTTTGCTAACCGTCGTCGGTGTGTTGGTTCCCGGCTTTGGGTTGGGGATTTGGTTTGGTTGTCTTCCCGTCATGTTCCTATGAAGGTCTCATCCCGTAAGTTTAAGCCTCGGTTTATTGGTCCTTATAGGATTTCTGAGATTATTAATCCGGTGTCTTTTCGATTGGCGCTTCCGGCCTCTTTTGCTATCCATAATGTCTTCCATAGATCTTTATAGCGGAAATATGTGGTGCCCGTTGTTCCCTCTGTTGATCCTCGGGCCCCTGTTTTGGTTGATGGGGAGTTGGAGTATGTGGTTGAGAAGATTTTGGATTCTCCTTTTTCGAGACGGAGGCTTCAGTACCTTGTCAAATGGAAGGGTTATGGCCAGGAGGATAATTCTTGGGTTTTTGCTTCTGATGTCCATGCTGCTGATTTGGTTCATGCTTTTCATCTGGCTCATCCTGATCGGCCTGGGGGCTCTGATGAGGGTTCTTTGACCCCTCCTCAAGGGTGGGGTACTGTTGTGAATTCTGCTTTTGGGCTCCCTCCGGTAGTTGTAGGTGGTAATGCAGTTGCCCCTGAGTTGCAGTCCTGGTCAGGTGTATCTGCTGATTGCAGTTCTGACTGGGGTATTTAGGCGTGCAGGATTCATTAGTCCTTGCCAGTTGTCAATTGTTGTTGGGAGGTGTTGGACCTCTGCTTGGTTCCTCCTGCCTTTCTGCCAAATCAGCAAAGATAAGTGTCTGGTTTTTTTTTCCTGTGGCACACATGCTATGTGCTTCACAATTCAGTGCTATTCTTTGTGTTTTCTTGTCCAGCTTAGATTGTGTCAGTATTTTCTCAGTCTTGTTGGTTTCTCTGGAGTAGTAGATATACATTCCATGTCTTTAGTTAGATTGTGGAACTTTTTGTATTATCTGCTGTGGATATTTTTGGAAGGGTTTTAATACTGACCGCCTAGTAATCTGTCCTATCCTTTCCTATTTAGCTAGAGTGGCCTCTTTTGCTAAATCCTGTTTTCTACCTGCGTGTGTCTATTCTTCTCCTACTCACAGTCATTATTCGTGGGGGGCTGCCTATCCTTTGGGGGTCTGCTCTGAGGCAAGGTAGCATTCCTATTTCCATCTATAGGGGTATTTAGTAGGGTTGAGCGACTTTTATTTTTATAGGATCTTTTCTCAAAAGTCGGGTCGAGTGAAATCGGCCGATCCTATAAGAAAGTCGGGGTCGGGGTCGCCGAAACACGAAACCCAATGCAGTGCAATGGGATACTATGGTTCCCAGGGTCTGAAGGAGAGGAAACTCTCCTTCAGGCCCTGGGATCCATATTTAAGTGTAAAATAAAGAATAAAAATAAAAAATATTGATATACTCACCTCTCTGACGCACCCCGATGTAACCGGCAGCTTCGGTACCTCAGAATGAGCGCTTGAAAGACCTTAGATGACGTCGCGGCCTGTGATTGGTTATGTGACGGTCACGTGACCGCCACGCGACCAATCACAGGCCGCGACGTCATCTAAGGTCTTTCAAGCGCTCATTCTGAGGTACCGAAGCTGCCGGTTACATCGGGCTGCGTCAAAGAGGTGAGTATATCAATATTTTTTATTTTTATTCTTTATTTTACACTTAAATATGGATTCCGATACCGATTCCCGATATCGCAAACATATCGGAACTCGGTATCGGAATTCCGATACCAGATTCAGAAGATCGCCGACCTCATGGCCGACCCCACACAGGGGTCGGGTCGGGTTTCATGAAACCCGACTTTGCCAAAAGTCGGCGACTTCTGAAAATGGCCGACCCGTTTCGCTCAACCCTAGTATTTAGTCCTCCGGCTGTGTTGAGGTGTCTAGGGTATGTTAGGCACACCCCATGGCTACTTCTAGTTGCGGTGTTAGTTCAGGATTTGCGGTCAGTACAGGTTTTACCGACTCCAGAGCAAGTTTCATGCAGCTCCAAGGTCACCGGATCATAACAGTCCGAGGAGCATGTATCTTTTTAAATTTTTGGATTAAAAATTTACATTTTATCTACATGAAGCTGGAACATTTGCTTTTTTCTTCATGCTCCCACCTTTATACCTTTAAATATAAAAGCTGAATATGCTGGTTATTAAATATTCCACTTAATAGTCTGGAGTTCAAATTGTCAAAAAAGTGAGTGAATGAATCCATAATGCAGAGTATCTAAGCACACTCACTTACAATCCTGCTATTGGTTGCTGGTATCCATGCAAATAGTCCGGAATGGATAGGGATATTGGAGTAGAACATATCCAATACTCTCTGAAGAAAACTTTCAGTGTAGCTTTGAAAGCTGTCTGTGCAACTTCAAAAAATTAGTCCTATAGCTGCAAGCATCTGAGCAGTGCTCTGGACTGCTCCCTGATTTTTTACATCACCAAGCTACGGAAGTTTCAAAGAATAAAAGGAAACCAGTAAACCTGTGCGTTACAAAGCTATCATCTTTCTTCCTTAGTGCTGCTCAGATACATGGTACTTGGATCGCCCTGCACATTCCTGACCATTTACACGGATACCAGCCACACACAACAGGATTTTCAGTGAGTGTGTTGAGATACTCTGCATTACAGATTCATTCACTCACTTTTTGGACAATTTGAAATTCAGACTATTAAACTAGTAAGTGGGATATTTAATAACCAGTATATTCAGCTTTTACATTCAGAGAGGTAGGACCACAGCGCACATTGCAATTTTTGTTTATTTTAAATCTGCTCAAAGAAGGGATAAGCAACACTTTCACAGCATGCTGCCGGGTGTCAGCTGATTCTGACAGCTGAACCCGGCACTAGGTGCCAGGAGTGGTCACAGCGGCACTATAACCCCCAAAATACTGCAATCGAGCATGATCGCAGCATTCCAGAAGCCGGCACAGGGGCTGACAGCCACTCTGCTTTTGGATCAGAGACCCCACAGCATGGCACAGGTTCCTGATCATTGCCATTGTGACCCAATGTCGTCATGATGACATCCGGGTCACCAGAGGTAGGAAACTTGGTGATCATGCACAATGCATAATCACCAAGTCTCCCTGTCAGTGCAGCTCTGACAGCTTCTATGGCTTACAGATGCTGCTTCATCTGCAAACTATGGAAGTCATCAGCCTGCAAAAAATGATTGTCCCATAGTGGGACAAAGTAAAAAAGTTAGAAAAAGTAAAACATTTTTTTTAAATAATTGTAAAAATATTTAAAAAAAAATCAAAAATAAAAAAATCAATATTCATTAAATAAATATTTTAGTGAAAAATAATCTAAACAATAAAAGTACACATATTTTGTAACGCCATTCGCCATGTCCATAACAACCTGACCTATAAAACTACCCAACCAGTTAACCCCTTTAGTGAACACCATAAAAAAAATAAAAACAAGGCAAAAAACAATACTTTATCATCATACCACCAAACAAAAAGTGGAATAACACACGATCAAAAAGATAGATATAAATAAACATGGCACTGCTGAAAACGACATCTTGTCCCACAAAAATCAAGCCACCATACAGCTCCATCCGCGGAAAAATGAAAAAGCTATACCTCTTAGAATAAAGTGATTCATGAATTGCTGGTTTTTGTTCATTCTGCTTCCCAAAAATTGGAATAGAAAGCCATCAAAAAGTGTCATGTGCCCAATTATGGTACCAATAAAAACTTCAACTCATTCAGCATAAAACAAGACCTCACATGACTCTGTAGGCCAAAATATGGAAAAATTATAGCTCTCAAAATGTGGTGATGCAAAAACTATTTTTTGCAATAAAAAGAGTTTTTTTTTAGTTTGTGACAGCAGCCAAACATAAAAACCCGCTATGAGGCCTCTTTCACACTAAAGCTAAAGCTTGGGCAGAAATGAGTCTTTCAAGTGGACAATGACCCAAAGCATAATGGCAAAATGATAATAAAGTGTCTTAAAGATAATAAAGTCAATGTTTTGGAGTGGCCACTACAAAGCCCTGATCTCAATCCTATTGAAAATTTATGGGCAAAGCTGAAAAGGCAAGTGCGAGCAAGGCGACAACAAAACCTGGATCAGTTACACCAGTTTTATCAGGAGGAATGGGCCCAAATTCTGACCAACAATTGTGAGAAGCTTGTGGAAGGACATCCCAAACGTTTGACCCAAATCATTCAGTTTAAGAGCAATTGTACCAAATACTAATGAAATGTATGTAAACTTTTGACATTGCAGTAAGTAATAAAAATGCCATAAAACATTCTCTCTCTCTTACTGGACACTAACTAGCTACACTATATAACTGATATGCAACTGCCTAGCTAGCTAGCTAAAACCTTGCTACTAACAGTGCCAGTACCAAGAGCAGCCTCTCTGCCCTGTTGCAGTGTCAAAATGGTGCTAAAACAAGATGTCCGCTTTTTATATGGAGATGGACCTATCATTTCTGCAGCCAATTACACAAGCCGTGGTGTCATGGCATTGTGGGTGTTTCCTGTGCCCTGATGGGCTAGCCGCAATGTGCACAAATAAAGTTAGGGAAAAAAAATTACTGTTTACGTTGTGACTCTGAGATCTCCAAACCCCCTCCCCTCATCAAATGCATGCCAAATGCACCACCATTATCATTGCTGAAGTGCTGAAAATACTTTTGTGGGAACTCAAATATTTTCCTCCACTTTTTATCGAATGTTACCGATTTTTTTCAATTTTATAAAATTTTGCTCATGTTTCCAATCACGAATCCAAATGTGCCATATTCGTGCCGAATTTATGTTTGGTGATAATTTTCTGAGGAAATTTGCTCATCACTAGTCATTATGCCCTAAAAGATCAATTTTAGTTTCATCAGACCACAGGACATGTCTCCAAAAATGAAGGTCTGTTGTCCTGTGTGCATTTGCAAACATTAATCTGACTTTATGATTCTTTTGGAGTAGTGGCTGCTTACTGGAAGAGTGGCCTTTCAGCCCATGTTGATACAGTACTCATTTCACTGTAGATATTGACACAATCTTACCTGCTTATGCCATCATCTTCACAAGGTCTTTTGCTTTTATCATTGGGTTGATATGCACATATTGGACCAAATCACGTTCATCTCTGAGACACAGAACCCATCTCCTTCCTGAGCGGTATGATGGCTGGACATTCCCATCTTGTTTGTATTTGCATATAATTGTACAGATGAACAATTCACCTTCAGGTGTCTTGAAATTGTACCCAAGGATGAGACAGACTTGTGCATGTCCACAATCCTCTTCCTGATATCTTGGCTGATTTCCTTAGACATTCCCATGATGCTACACAAAGAAGCTGTGTGTTTCAGGTGTGCCTTAAAATTCATCCACAGATGTGTCTCTAATTAACTCAGATGTTGCCAAAACACCTACCAGATGCTTCCAAACACATTACATCATCATATGGGCAGTCCATAATTGTATAAAGGCATAATAATCTTAGCGTTTGTAAACTTTTGACTTTGTAGTACTAAAAATGCCTTAAAACATTCTCTCTCTCTTTATTCTGGCATTTGGCAAATATTAATAATTATGGTAATCCTAATTGACCTAAAACGGGAAAGGTTTAATCAGATTTCATGTCAGAAATTGAGAAAAACATGCATATGCATCTTTTCATATAGTGTATGTAAACTTCTGGTTTCAATTGTAACATTAGATAAAATAGTACCTCCAAATATTTCTGTTTTTACTGAGACTTCAGTATCCAAATTACTTTTATAAATGTGTTAACCGATTCTGTTAATAATGAGATGATTACTGACCCAGCATCAAGGAACAGATCACAAGATAAAAAAGTGACCTCTACAAAAAAAGTCTCAACCTTTTGTAAATGCTGAGTGATCAGTGGCGAAAAGGGGAATATTTCAACATCTTTCACCCTTTCAAGATTTGAAGATTTTTTGTTCTCTTGGTTTCCTTTTTTCTTTCACTACTTTCAAAACATAACTAGTGTTGAGCATTCCGATACTGCAAGTATCGGGTATCGGCCGATACTTGCTGTATCGGAATTCCGATACCGAGATCCGATATTTTTGTGATATCGGGTATCGGTATCGAAACAACATTAATGTAAAAATGTGTAAAAGAGAGAATTAAAATAAAAAATATTGCTATACTCACCTCTCCGACGCAGCCTGCACCTTACCGAGGGAAGCGGCAGCGTTCTTTGTTTAAAATTTGCGCTTTTCTTTCCTTTACGTGAGTCCTGGCTTGTGATTGGTTGCGTGCCGCCCATGTGACCGGGATGCAACCAATCACAGCAAGCCGTGACGTAATTTCAGGTCCTTCAGGATTTTAAAATTACGTTCCGGCGTTGTGATTGGTTGCGTCGCAGTCACATGGGAGACGCAACCAATCACAGCAAGCCGTGACGTAATTTCAGGTCCTTAAGGATTTTAAAATTACGTCCCGGCTTTGTGATTGGTCCGCGTCCCGGCAACATGGCCGCCATTAACCAATCACAAGCCGTGACGTCACGGGAGGCTGGACACGCGCGCTTTTTAAAATGGGCGCGTGTCCAGCCTCCCGTGACGTCCCGGCTTGTGATTGGTTGCGCCGCGGTCAACCAATCACAAGCCGGGAGGCTGGACATGCGCCCATTTTAAAATTTTAAAATGCGCGCGTGTCCAGCCTCCCGGCTTGTGATTGGTTGACCGCGGCGCAACCAATCACAAGCCGGGACGTCACGGGAGGCTGGACACGCGCCCATTTTAAAAAGCGCGCGTGTCCAGCCTCCCGTGACGTCCCGGCTTGTGATTGGTTAATGGCGGCCATGTTGCCGGGACGCGGACCAATCACAGCAAGCCGTGACGTAATTTCGTCACGGCTTGCTGTGATTGGTCCGCGTCCCGGCAACATGGCCGCCCTGACCAATCACAAGCCGGGACTTCACGTAACCAAGTAAAAGCGCGAATTTTAAACAAACAACGCTGCCGGTTCCCTCGCTGAGGTCCAGGCTGCGTCGGAGGGTGAGTATAGCGATATTTTTTATTTTAATTCTTTCTTTTACACATTTATATGGATCCCAGGGCCTGAAGGAGAGTTTCCTCTCCTTCAGACCCTGGGAACCATCAGGAATACCGTCCGATACTTGAGTCCCATTGACTTGTATTGGTATCGGGTATCGGTATCGGATTGGATCCGATACTTTGCCGGTATCGGCCGATACTTTCCGATACCGATACTTTCAAGTATCGGACGGTATCGCTCAACACTAAACATAACATTTTTATGTTAATATAAGTATATGATAACTTGGGTTTTTTAAGAGATGAGTTGTTGTTATGAATGACACCATTTATTTTACCACATGGGGCTAAGTAAGTTCCCACAATGAGCTTTTGGTGCCATTTTGACACTGCACATTTTGCCCACTGTGCTTCTTTTTACCACAGCGTAAACTGACCTGCAGTGCATGTTTCAAATCTGCACCATGGCAATTTCTTGTGGGTACACTGAATATTCTGTGCGGAATTTTCCCACAGACTTGAATTAGGTGCGAATATTTTGCAGGTTAAAAAATAAATTAATTTCTAGTGCATTTCAGAGGCAAAAACTCATACAAATGTATAGAATCAAAATCTAAGTATGTCAATAAAGCTTTGTCAAAGCCAAATGTCAGTAAGTATCAAAAACAACTCAGCTTTATTTAAAGAATGACTCATAAACAGGAAACAAAAACACAATGAAAACACATGCTAAAATAAAGCACACAAAAACACAATAAAAAATGCAAGTAATCTAACTTAAATGATATGTGCAGAAATGTTGCAGAAATTCTTTAGAGTTAAAAATTCACCAAAAGCTAATCCTGAGAACGTAGCCTAATGTAATGAAAAGCAGGAAAAAAAATCCAAATGAAGTAAAATGCTAAAAGCTGTTGCATTTTTGGTTTTGGTTTTTATGGCATTCAGTGTGCAGTAAAAGTTATGTAAATATATGATTCTCCAGGTATTTACATTATTGTGATGACAAACTTATTAGTATTATTTTTTAAAATATATTTAAATGGTTAAAAACATTTACAATTTTGAAAAAGTTTTTGTTTGTGTTGCCATATTAAAAGAACCATCATGTTTTTAATTTTCTGTCAAGGAAGCTTTGTAATGGCTTGTTCTTTGTACACTGAACTGTAGTTTATAATGAATCCATTTTGGAGTACATGTGATATTTTTATTGCGTTTTGCTGCATTTTGTAGAAGGAGTGTGAGAAGTGGAAATTTTAATTTTTTTTTTCATTTTAGCATTTACCAAACTGTGTAAATATTTTTATATTTTAATAGATCAGACTTTATGAAAATGATGATACAATATTTTTTTATTTTTGAACAAGGAAAAAGGAAATGATTTAAACTTTCATTTTTTTTATGTTTTTAAAACATTCAATATTTTTTTTTACGTGAACCTGCAATAATTTGATCACTAATACTATATACTGCAATACTAATGTACTGTATATTGCTGCAATATTGGATGAATATAGTATAATTGATAACTCAAGGTTTCATAAGAGGACTGGGATGGCAGCTGTGAGGTCCTTTAGCAGGTCCCACGCTGTCATGATAACCCATTGGCTACTTGAGAAAGCTATTTAAATGCCATAATCACTAGGGTTGAGCGACTTTCATTTTTTTAAGATCGAGTCGGGTTTTGCGAAACCCACCTTTGTCCAAAGTCGAGTCGAGTGAAGTCGGCCGATTATCGCGAAAAGTCAGGGATCGACCGAAACATTAAACCCAATGCAAATCAATGGGGAAGCATAGTCGGCAGTGAGTGGAGGCCAGGAAAACACCTACAGTGCCCATTTTAATGCCAAAAACATCCATTCTTGTTTCTGAAGCTTGTCAATCTTAATTAACTTTATAATAATAGTTGGGCATTGGAAATTGGGGGTCATTTGGCAAAAGTTGTGGGGGGTAGGGCTGGTTCAAGGTTTATGTGGGCCCAGGAAACGTGGACTACGTCACGGCGGTGGAGCAGTGAGAGGTAAGTATTTCAACTTTGCAAGTGCCGTGATCCTGAGCAAGCAGGGAGGCCCACTCGTTCGCATTGGCACTGGCACAGGGCCCCTCAAAGTACGGTGGTGTGTTTGCATGGTGGGGGCGCCTCCCACTGGCAGCGACACTTTTGCGTACTCTGAGGGGCCCTGTGCCTGTGATGTCGCCAACGAGTATTCCCCCCTTCCTGTTGAAGAAACCTGCACTTTCATCTGCACCTTCCTCTTTGTCCCTGTGTAAGGTGGTATAGTATGCGGGAAGGGGAACCTGACTTTCAGCAGGGTCAGATTGTGGCTGTGTAGCGTGCAAGGGGAATGTAGTGGTCTGGGTCAAAGTACCACAAGACTCATCTAGCACCGGCTGGGCAATGGGCAGGATGAAGCAGAAACACTGATATAGGCCCAAATAATAAAGTGGGTAAAATGCAGGTCAAAATTGGTAACAGGACTAACCAGGTGGCATTGCTTAGTTCAGTGGAGTAGAAAACCCAGGAGCGGCAGACAGACACCATTAGTAGGGCCGAACCTGTTGTGAATTCCGTCTGGGCTCCCTCTGGTGGCCTTTAGCGATACTGCGGGTCTGGAGCTGGGCTCAGCTGCCTCATTTCCTGCTATGCTGGTTCCTATTTAACTCCACCTGGACCTTTACTTGTTGCCTGCTGTCGTTGTATTCAGTACTGGTTCTGATCTCTCTGGACTTCCTTGTGACCTGTCTCCATCTGGAGAAGCTAAGTCTTGCTAGTTCTTGTTTGCTCATATTTCTCTTGAAAATGTTTCTCAATATATGATGACTTCAGTCCAGCTTGCTTATATGTGATTTTTCGCTTGCTGGAAGTTCTGGGGTGCAGAGTGCGCCCCTCACATCGTGAGTCGGTGTGGGGGTTCTTGTATTTTCTGCGTGGATGTTTTTGATAGTTTTTGTACTGACCGCACAGATCCCTTGCTATCTTCAGTCTATTTAGTGTTAGCGGGCCTCATTTGCTTAAACCTGTTTTTCATTACTACGTTTGTATTTTCCCCTTAACTCACCGTTATTATTTGTGGGGGGCTGTCTAAAACTTTTGGGTTATTTCTCTGAGGCTAGCGAGGCTTTGCTTTCTCTCTAGGGGAAGTTAGTTCCTCAGGCTGTGAAGAGGCATCTAGGTTTTTAGGTAACGCTCCATGGCTGCCTTTAGTGTGTTTGGATAGGATTAGGGTTGCGGTCAGTATAGTTTCCACATCCCCAGAGCTTGTCCTAATATTCAGGTTTACCTATCAGGTCAGTTTGGTGATCCCACCACCGGATCATAACAGTACAGCAGGCCAGTAAAGAGTTAATGCATCGCAAAAGAGGGATAAGAGAAATCCTGAGTTCATTTTTTTTTAGAAGAAAAAAAAAAAAAATGAGACAAAACCAGCTCACCTACTAGGCATTTGTTGTGGGGAAGCCCGGATGACGTGCAGTCTTCACGTGAGGCAATAGAACAAATAGAGGAGAAAATCCAGCTTCCAAAAATATCAAAATTTATTAAAGATAAAATCCAAAGTCCAAAAACATGGTTCACAGGAGAAGAAATAGCAGCAAGCTACATGTTTCGAACAATAAGTTCTTTTTCAAAGCTGCAGCTTTGAAAAAGAACTTATTGTTCGAAACATGTAGCTTGCTGCTATTTCTTCTCCTGTGAACCATGTTTTTGGACTTTGGATTTTATCTTTAATAAATTTTGATATTTTTGGAAGCTGGATTTTCTCCTCTATTTGTTCATTTTTTTTTCCCTCTGCAGTGTGTCTAGCCTCTCTCCTCCCCTTAATCTCTGGGTGGTTCAGAATTCAGCTGCAGCTATGGACCTTCAAAGTCTGTCTTCTAGTGTGGATCATCTCACTGCTAGGGTACAAGGCATTCAGGATTATGTAGTCCACAGTCCTATGTCAGAGCCTAAGATACCTATTCCTGAGCTGTTCTCCGGAGACAGATCTAGGTTTTTGAACTTTTAAAATAATTGCAAATTATTCTTTTCTCTGAGACCTCGTTCCTCTGGTGATCCGGTTCAGCAAGTTAAAATTATTATTTCTTTGTTGCGTGGTGACCCTCAAGATTGGGCATTCTCTCTGGCGCCGGGAGATCCTGCATTGCAAAATGTGGATGCGTTTTTTCTGGTGCTTGGAGTGCTTTATGATGAACCTAATCTGGTAGACCAAGCAGAAAAGGTTTTGCTGGCTCTCTCCCAGGGTCAGGATGAAGCAGAGGTTTTCTGTCAGAAGTTTAGGAAATGGTCTGTGCTCACTCAATGGAATGAGTGTGCCCTGGCAGCGATTTTCAGAAAGGGTCTTTCTGAAGCCATTAAGGATGTTATGGTGGGGTTCCCCACGCCTGCGGGTCTGAATGAGTCAATGTCTTTGGCTATTCAGATTGATCGGCGCTTACGGGAGCGCAAACCAGTGCACCATCTGGCGGTATTTTCTGAACAGAAGCCTGAATCTATGCAATGTGACAGGATTCTGACCAGAATTGAATGGCAAAATCACAGACGTCAGAATGGGTTGTGCTTTTACTGTGGTGATTCTGCTCATGTTATCTCAGATTGTTCTCATAAAAAACTTTGCTAAGTCTGTCGCCATTGGTACTGTACAGCCTAAATTCATTTTGTCTGTTACTTTGATTTGCTCTCTGTCATCCTACTCAGTTATGGCTTTTGTGGATTCAGGTGCTGCCCTGAATTTGATGGATTTGTCTTTTGCCAGGCGCTGTGGTTTTATCTTGGAGCCTTTGCAATTCCCTATTCCACTAAAGGGAATTGATGCCACGCCATTGGCCAAGAATAAACCTCAGTACTGGGCTCAAGTGACCATGTGCATGACTCCTGCACATCAGGAGGTGATTCGCTTTCTTGTGTTACATAATTTGCATGATGTTGTTGTGTTAGGTCTGCCATGGCTGCAGGCTCACAATCCAGTCCTGGATTGGAAAGCAATGTCTGTGTCAAGTTGGGGTTGCCAGGGAATTCATGGCGATGCTCCTTTGGTGTCTATTGCTTCTTCTACTCCTTCTGAAGTCCCTGAATTTTTGTCGGACTACCAGGATGTATTTGATGAGCCCAAGTCCAGTGCCCTACCTCCTCATAGGGATTGTGATTGCGCCATAAATTTGATTCCTGGTAGTAAGTTCCCTAAGGGACGACTTTTTAATTTGTCTGTACCAGAACATGCCGCTATGTGGAGTTATATCAAGGAGTCTTTGGAGAAGGGGCATATTCGCCCGTCCTCGTCCCCTTTGGGTGCGGGGTTCTTTTTTGTGGCCAAGAAGGATGGTTCTCTGAGACCCTGTATAGATTACCACCTTCTAAATAACATCACGGTCAAATTTCAGTATCCTTTGCCACTGTTGTCCGATCTGTTTGCTCGGATTAGGGGGGCCAGTTGGTTCACCAAGATAGATCTTCGTGGAGCGTATAATCTTGTGCGTATAAAGCAGGGCGATGAATGGAAAACAGCATTCAATACGCCCGAAGGCCATTTTGAGTACTTGGTGATGCCTTTTGGGCTTTCTAATGCCCCTTCTGTGTTCCAGTACTTCATGCACGACATCTTCCGGGAATATCTGGATAGGTTTATGATTGTGTACCTGGATGATATTTTGGTCTTTTCTGATGATTGGGAATCTCATGTGAAGCATGTCAGGATGGTATTTCAGATCCTGCGAGCCAATGCCTTGTTTGTGAAGGGCTCTAAATGTCTCTTCGGAGTCCAGAAGGTTTCCTTTTTGGGCTTTATTTTTTCTCCTTCTACCATTGAGATGGATCCAGTCAAGGTCCAGGCTATTTATGACTGGACTCAACCTACATCGGTAAAGAGTCTTCAGAAGTTCTTGGGTTTTGCTAATTTTTACCGTCGCTTCATCACTAATTTTTCCAGTGTGGTTAAGCCTTTGACGGATTTGACCAAGAAGGGTTCTGATGTTACGAATTGGTCTCCTGCGGCCGTGGAGGCCTTTCAGGAGCTCAAACGTCGGTTCTCTTCGGCTCCTGTCTTGCGTCAGCCGGATGTCTCTCTGCCCTTCCAGGTCGAGGTTGATGCTTCTGAGATTGGAGCTGGGGCTATCTTGTCACAGAGAAGCTCTGATGGCTCTGTGATGAGGCCATGTGCTTTCTTTTCAAGAAAGTATTCGCCTGCCGAGCGGAATTATGATGTTGGTAATCGGGAGTTGTTGGCAATGAAATGGGCATTTGAGGAGTGGCGACATTGGCTTGAGGGAGCCAAACATCGTGTGGTGGTCTTGACAGATCACAAGAATTTGACTTATCTCGAGTCTGCTAAACGGCTAAATCCTAGACAGGCTCGATGGTCGCTGTTTTTCTCCCGTTTCGATTTTGTGGTTTCATACCTTCCGGGTTCGAAGAACGTGAAGGCTGATGCTCTTTCTAGGAGCTTTGTGCCTGACTCTCTGGGAGTTTCTGAACTGGCTGGTGTCCTCAGAGAGGGGGTGATTTTGTCTGCCATCTCCCCTGATTTACGACGGGTATTGCAGGAATTTCAGGCCAATAGACCTGACCGTTGTCCACCGGAGAGACTGTTTGTCCCGGATAGATGGACCAGTAGAGTCATTTCCGAGGTTCATTCTTCGGTGTTGGCGGGTCATCCTGGGATTTTTGGTACCAGGGATTTGGTGGCTAGGTCCTTTTGGTGGCCTTCCTTGTCGCTGGATGTGCGTTCCTTTGTGCAGTCCTGTGGGATTTGTGCTCGGGCCAAGCCTTGCTGTTCTCGTGCCAGTGGATTGCTTTTGCCTTTACCTGTCCCGAAGAGGCCCTGGACGCATATTTCCATGGATTTTATTTCGGATCTTCCGGTCTCTCAGAAGATGTCTGTTATCTGGGTGGATTGTGATCATTTTTCTAAAATGGTCCATTTGGTGCCCTTGCCTAAGCTGCCTTCCTCCTCCGATTTGGTTCCACTGTTTTTTCAGAATGTGGTTCGTTTGCATAGTATTCCTGAGAATATTGTGTCTGACAGAGGATCCCAGTTTGTGTCCAGATTTTGGCGGTCCTTTTGTGCTAAGATGGGCATTGAATTATCTTTTTCATCGGCCTTCCATCCTCAAACGAATGGCCAAACCGAACGAACTAATCAGACCTTGGAGACTTATCTGAGATGTTTTGTATCTGCGGATCAGGATGATTGGGTGACTTTTTTGCCATAGGCTGAGTTCGCCCTCAATAATCGGGCTAGTTCTGCTACTTTGGTTTCGCCTTTTTATTGCAATTCTGGTTTTCATCCTCGTTTTTCCTCAGGTCAGGTTGAGCCTTCTGACTGTCCTGGTGTGGATTCTGTGGTGGATAGGTTGCAGCAGATTTGGAACCACGTGGTGGACAATTTGATGTTGTCACAAGAGAAGGCTCAGCGCTTTGCTAACCGCCGTCGCTGTGTGGGTCCCCGACTTCGTGTGGGGGATTTGGTATGGTTGTCTTCTCGTTATGTTCCGATGAAGGTTTCCTCTCCTAAGTTCAAGCCTCGTTTCATCGGTCCTTATAAGATTTTGGAAATCCTCAACCCTTTGTCATTTCGTTTGGACCTCCCAGCATCATTTGCCATTCACAATGTGTTCCATAGGTCATTGTTGCGGAGATATGTGGTGCCTGTGGTTCCTTCTGTTGACCCTCCTGCTCCGGTCTTGGTCGAGGGAGAATTAGAGTATGTGGTGGAGAAGATCTTGGATTCTCGTGTTTCGAGTTAAATGGAAGGGCTATGGTCAGGAGGATAATTCCTGGGTTGTCGCCTCTGATGTCCATGCGGCCGATTTGGTTCGTGCCTTTCATTCGGCTCGTCATGATCGGCCGGGGGGCTCTGGTGAGGGTTCGGTGACCCCTCCTCAAGGGGGGGGTACTGTTGTGAATTCCGTCTGGGCTCCCTCTGGTGGCCTTTAGCCATACTGCGGGTCTGGAGCTGGGCTCAGCTGCCTCATTTCCTGCTATGCTGGTTCCTATTTAACTCCACCTGGACCTTTACTTGTTGCCTGCTGTCGTTGTATTCAGTACTGGTTCTGATCTCTCTGGACTTCCTTGTGACCTGTCTCCATTTGGAGAAGCTAAGTCTTGCTAGTTCTTGTTTGCTCATATTTCTCTTGAAAATGTTTCTCAATATATGATGACTTCAGTCCAGCTTGCTTATATGTGATTTTTCGCTTGCTGGAAGTTCTGGGGTGCAGAGTGCGCCCCTCACATCGTGAGTCGGTGTGGGGGTTCTTGTATTTTCTGCGTGGATGTTTTTGTACTGACCGCACAGATCCCTTGCTATCTTCAGTCTATTTAGTGTTAGCGGGCCTCATTTGCTTAAATCCTGTTTTTCATTACTACGTTTGTATTTTCCCCTTAACTCACCGTTATTATTTGTGGGGGGCTGTCTAAAACTTTGGGGTTATTTCTCTGAGGCTAGCGAGGCTTTGCTTTCTCTCTAGGGGTAGTTAGTTCCTCAGGCTGTGAAGAGGCGTCTAGGTTTTTAGGTAACGCTCCACGGCTGCCTTTAGTGTGTTTGGAAAGGATTAGGGTTGCGGTCAGTATAGTTTCCACATCCCCAGAGCTCGTCCTAATATTCAGGTTTACCTATCAGGTCAGTTTGGTGATCCTACCACCGGATCATAACACAAACCACACTAGTAGGCCCTATGCAGTTTAATATTACAAATGAAGGCCGAAAGCCTGAAGATTAAAGGTCAGGAAAATAACACAGGACAACACCAAGGTGCGGTACACACCGTTACTAGGCCCAACCAAAGTAGTAGGCCAACTGCAGTTTAATTATTTAAAATGTAAGCCGAAAGCCTGAACATTGAAGGTCGGGACAACAAAACAGGAGAAAACCCAGTAGCGTCAGACACGGTTTTAAGGGCCCAACCACACATTTTAAAAACAACTACTTAACGAGAGCTTTAAGATTGAAGCTCAGCTTTATACAGTGGAGGACAACACCATGGAGCGGCACACACCGTTAGTAGGCCCCAACCACCAATTTTTACCAACAAATACTTAATGAGAGCCAGAAGGTTGAAGCTCAGCTTCATACAGTGGAGGACAACACCAGGGAGCAGAACACACCGTTAGTAGGGCCCAACCAAAGTTGAAGGCCAAATGCAGTTTAATATCTGCTACTATAGGCCGAAAGCCAAAAGGTTGAAGCTCAGCTTTATACAGTGGTGGACAACACCAGGGAGCGGCAGACACCGTTAGTAGGCCCCAACCACCAATTTTTACCAACAAATACTTAATGAGAGCCAGAAGGTTAAAGCTCAGATTTATACAGTGGAGGACAACACCAGGGAGCAGCAGACACCGTTAGTAGGCCCCAACCACCAATTTTTACCAACAAATACTTAATGAGAGCCAGAAGGTTGAAGCTCAGATTTATACAGTGGAGGACAACACCAGGGAGCGGCACACACCATTAGTAGGCCCCAACCACCAATTTTTACCAACAAATACTTAATGAGAGCCAGAAGGTTGAAGCTCAGATTTATACAGTGGAGGACAACACCAGGGAGCGGCAGACACCGTTAGTAGGCCCCAACCACCAATTTTTACCAACAAATACTTAATGAGAGCCAGAAGGTTGAAGCTCAGATTTATACAGTGGAGGACAACACCAGGGAGCGGCAGACACCGTTAGTAGGCCCCAACTACCAATTTTTACCAACAAATACTTAATGAGAGCCAGAAGGTTGAAGCTCAGATTTATACAGTGGAGGACAACACCAGGGAGCGGCCCAACCACCAATTTTTACCAACAAATACTTAATGAGAGCCAGAAGGTTGAAGCTCAGATTTATACAACACCTATAAATACCCACTTCATATGGCCATGAAGCAACTAATAGTATCACACCAAAAACCAAACTTCACATGAGGCAAAAAGGTGAGAAAAAACAACTTTATTCAATAACAATCATTAAAATCAGTCAACATCTGAATGGCCTCCTAAAGCACAAGAACACGTGGGACAACCAGCGGACACTCTATGTATACAAAAATAATAATGCAGACAATAATGCATAAATAGTTACCAATGACAACAGTGGTCATGTGTAAATGAACAATTGATACAAAAAATAACACAACAGAGATATACAAAAGGTAATGGTATAGTTACCAGGGAAGAGCGCTGCTGATGCCCACCAACACCCGACGCGCGTTTCGCACTGAAATGCTTCGTCTGGGGGGTAGTAGGCCCCAACCACCAATTTTTACCAACAAATACTTAATGAGAGCCGGAAGGTTGAAGCTCAGATTTATACAGTGGAGGACAACACCAGGGAGCGGCAGACACCATTAGTAGGCCCCAACCACCAATTTTTACCAACAAATACTTAATGAGAGCCAGAAGGTTGAAGCTCAGATTTATACAGTGGAGGACAACATCCGGGAGCGGCAGACATCAGTAGTAGGCCCCAACCAAACTAGTAGCCCAAATGCAGTTTCCTATTTTTTAAAAAAGCCCGAAAATCTGAATTGAGGACAATTTTAATTAGGGACTGCAGACAGACTGAGTAGGCTGTCCCCTGTGGACCATGCATCCACCACATTAACCCATTGCGCCGTAATGGACACGTAACCTTCCGTGGCCATGCCTACAGGTCCATGCGTCTGTTGTCAGGTGCACCTTTGTACTCACAGATTGCCAGAGTGCATGGACAATGCGGTCTTTTACATGCTGGTGGAGGGTTGGGATGGCTTTTCTCGCCTAAGAAGTGTCGACTGGTTAGCTTGTAGCGTGGTACAGCGTAGTCCATCATGGCTTTATTAATATTAAATAAAATATATAAATAGGCACTATGAACTTTTAAATAGGTTTCAGGGGTACACGGGCAGCATTGGTGTGGTCAGCGGAGGACAATTGCAAGGAGGGACCGCAGACAGGCTTACTGGGCCTAAAACAAATAAAAATAGACTCTAAGCAGTTTTAAATAGGTTGCATGGGTACACAGGCAGCATTGGTGTGGTCAGCGGAGGACGATTGCGAGGAGGGACCGCAGACAGGCTGACTGGGCCTAAAATAAATAAAAATAGGCTCTATGCAGTTTTAAATAGGTTACATGGGTACACAGGCAGCATTGGTGTGGTCAGCGGAGGACGATTGCAAGGAGTGTCTGACACAGTTAGTACTCCCAAAAAATAAATAGATATTAATGTCTCGCAAAACAACAAAACAAAAAAACAAAAGTGTGGCATACTTAGGTACAGGGGTGGGCTCATCTGCTGAGTTTCTGACATAGTAATTTGGCAGTATTTACTGGTGTCAATATAGGACACTGACCCAGACTATTTTAACTAGCATCATAGATGTCAACAAATTGGTATTGTCAGTGCCAGGCATTGAATGATGTCAGCGCATAGACTAAACATTGGTGGAGCTGTGAGAGATAATTTTGCACGTGGTAGAGCACAGTTTGAGCTGGGGGGGTGAACTCTCTTGTGGCCGGCGGTAGCGTCCCAGGGCCCCTCATGTTACAACGGTGTGGCTGACGTTGGGTGCGCGCCACCACCGCGAGAGACACTTTATTGTTCTATGAGGGACCCAGTGGCAGTGCCGTCAACCAAAAGCGGGCACACCCACCTCTTCAGACAAACGGCACTCTAACGGGTGCTTGCGCCAAGTGGCGAGACCACGGCCCCGAGGGCGGAGTTTTCCCATTGAAGGAGGTGTAAACATGTCGTATGCTGGACAAACAGCTGCTGCAAATTAAGAGATTGGAACACTCAGTAAGACCAGTCCACAAGCAAGACCTTTTATAGGAAAGCTAGGTGTCAGCCGGGAAAGTTGGGGCAAAATAGTTTGAAATCCAGGAGTGGTTCATTTTAATGAAGGTTAGATCATCCACATTTTGGGTAGCCAGACGAGTCCTTTTTTCGGTTAATATTGAACCAGCAGCACTGAATACTCTTTCTGATAGCACACTAGCTGCTGGGCAAGCAAGCTCCTGCAATGCATATTCTGCCAATTCAGGCCAGGTGTCTAATTTGGATGCCCAGTAATCAAATGGGAATGACGGTTGAGGGAGAACATCGATAAGGGATGAAAAATAGTTAGTAACCATACTGGACAAATGTTGTCTCCTGTCACTTTGAATAGATGCTGCAGTACCTGTCCTGTCTGCGGTCATTGCGAAATCACTCCACAACCTGGTCAGAAAACCCCTCTGTCCAACGCCACTTCTGATTTGTGCACCTCTAACACCTCTGCCCTGTAGCCCCCAGCAGCTCGTGTGAGAACCATCACCGGCGCTGTGTGCTGGGACTGCCTGAATCAAACGGTCGACAAGAGTTGCTTGTTTGGTTGCTAATATTTGTTCGAGGTTCTCATGTGGCATAATATTTAGCAATTTGCCTTTATAGCGAGGGTCAAGGATGCAGGCCAACCAGTAATCATCATCGGTCATCATTTTAATAATGCGTGGGTCCCTTTTGAGGATACATAAGGCATAATCCGCCATGTGGGCCAAAGTTCCAGTTGTCAAATCTGCGGTTGTGCTGGTTTGAGGGGCAGTTATAGGCAAATCTACGTCACTTGTCTCCCTTAAAAAAACAGAACCCGGCCTTGCAACACCACTAATTTCTGTTGGCCCAGGAGAAGTTTCCTCATTAAAAAAGTACTCATCCCCATCATCCTCCTCATCCTCCTCCTCCTCTTCGCCCGCTACCGCATCCTCTACACGGCCCTGACCAGACAATGGCTGACTGTCATCAAGGCTTTCCTCTTCCTCGGCTGCAGACGCCTGCTCCTTTATGTGCGTCAAACTTTGCATCAGCAGACACATTAGGGGGATGCTCATGCTTATTATGGCGTTGTCTGCACTAACCAGCCATGTGCATTCCTCAAAACACTGAAGGACTTGACACAGGTCTTGTAGCTTCGATCACTGCACACCTGACAACTCCATGTCTGCCATCCTACTGCCTGCCCGTGTATCCTCCCACAAATACATAACAGCACGCCTCTGTTCGCACAGTTTCTGAAGCATGTGCAGTGTGGAGTTCCACCTTCTTGCAACGTCGATGATTAGGCGATGCTGGGGAAGGTTCAAAGACCGCTGATAGTTCTGCATACGGCTGGAGTGTACGGGCGAACGGCGGATATGCGAGCAAAGTCTGCGCACTTTGAGGAGCAGGTCGGGTAACCCCGGATAACTTTTCAGGAAGCACTGCACC
This sequence comes from Ranitomeya variabilis, assembly GCF_051348905.1. Classification (NCBI taxonomy): domain Eukaryota; kingdom Metazoa; phylum Chordata; class Amphibia; order Anura; family Dendrobatidae; genus Ranitomeya; species Ranitomeya variabilis. The sequence continues at coordinate 967,454,407 of NC_135232.1, read as the reverse complement.
ACCAGGTTTAAGGTGTGAGCCAGGCAAGGAATGTGTTTCAGTTGGAAAAGGGCTATGGCAGCCATGAAATTCCTTCCATTATCACTCACTACCTTGCCTGCCTCAAGATGTACAGTGCCCAGCCATGACTGAGTTTCTTTCTGCAAGAACTCGGACAGAACTTCCGCGGTGTGTCTGTTTTCACCCAAACACTTCATTGCCAATACAGCCTGCTGACGCTTGCCACTAGCTGTCCCATAATGGCACACCTGGTGTGCAACAGTGGCAGCTGCAGATGGAGTGGATGTGCGACTGCGGTCTGTGGACGAGCTCTCGCTTCTGCAGGAGGACGAGGAAGAGGAGGAGGGGGGCGAACGCCTACAGCCAACTCTTTCCTTGACCGTGGGCTAGGCAGAACTGTCCCAATATTGCTGTCCCCTGTGGACCCTGCATCCACAACATTCACCCAGTGTGCCGTGATGGACACGTAACGTCCCTGGCCATGCCTACTGGTCCATGCATCTGTTGTCAGGTGCACCTTTGTAGTCACAGACTGCCTGAGTGAATGGACGATGCGGTCTTTAACATGCTGTTGGAGGGCTGGGATGGCTTTTCTAGAAAAGAAGTGTCGACTGGGTAGCTCGTAGCGTGGTACAGCGTAGTCCATCAGCGCTTTGAAAGCTTCGCTTTCAACTAACCGGTAGGGCATCATCTCTAATGAGATTAGTCTAGCAATGTGGGCGTTCAAACCCTGTGTACGCGGATGCGAGGATGAGTACTTCCTTTTCCTAACAAGAGTCTCATGTAGGGTGAGCAGGACTGGAGAGCTGGAGATCGTGGAACTAGCGGTGGTGCCGGTGGACATGGCAGACTGAGAGAGGGTTGGAGATGGTATTCTTGCCGGTGCCCTACATGCAGTGTTTCCTACTACAACCCTGGTGATTCCCTGACTGCTTTGGCCTGGAGACAAAAGCTGCACAGATACTGCAGGTGTTGCGGGAAATGGTGGGCTTACAGTGAGGGAAGGGATGTAGTGTTGCTGACTAGCTTCATTGGCTGAGGGTGCTGCAACCTTTAGGCACGTTTGGTAGTTAGTCCAGGCTTGCAAATGCATGGTGGTTAAATGTCTATGCATGCAACTTGTATTTAGACTTTTAAGATTCTGACCTCTGCTTAAGGTAGTTGAACATTTTTGACAGATGACTTTGCGCTGATCATTTGGATGTTGTTTAAAAAAATGCCAGACTGCACTCTTTCTACTATCGGATACCTTTTCAGGCATTGCAGACTGAGCTTCTTTAACCGGATGGCCACGCTGTCCTCCAGCTGGTTTTGGTTTTGCCACGCGCTTTTGGCCAGATACGGGCCCGGCAGATGGAACCTGTTGTGATGTTGATGCCTGCTGCGGCTCCTCCTCCTTCTCCACTTCAGAACTACTGCCGCCTGCACCCTGTTCCCCCAATGGCTGCCAATCAGGGTCAACAACTGGGTCATCTATGACCTCTTCTACGTTGTGTGCAACTTCGTCTGTGTCACCGTGTAAGCCGGTGGTATAGCGTTCATGACGGGGCACCATAGTCTCAGCTGGGTTTGATTCTGGCTCAGTACACTTCGAGGGCAATGTTCTGGTCTGAGTCAAAGGAACAGCATAGTAATCTGGCTGTGGCTGTGCATCAGTGCACTCCATGTCCGATTCAACTTCTAATGGGCATGGCCTGTTAACTGTTTCACTGTCTAACCCAGGAACGGTATGTGTAAAGAGCTCCATGGAGTAACTCGTTGTGTCTCCTGACGCATCCTTCTCTCTTGTTCTGGGTGAAGAAGACAAGGAAGCGACTTGTCCCTGACCGTGAACATCCACTAATGACGCGCTGCTTTTACATTTAGCACTTTCAGAAGAGGAGGCAAAAGAGCTAGAGGCTGAGTCAGCAAGGAAAGCCAAAACTTGTTCTTGCTGCTCCGGCTTTAAAAGCGGTTTTCCTACTCCCAGAAAAGGGAGCGTTCAAGGCCTTGTGTAGCCAGACGACGAACCTGGCTCAACAACTCGAGACTTAGGTGCTGTACTGCTTTTACCACGACCACCTGATGCTCCACCACCACTACCATCATTACCAGCTGACAATGACCACCCACGGCCACGACCTCTTCCATCAGACTTCCTCATTGCTTGCAAAACGTAACCAAAGTAACGGTATTTGTTACTGTAAAACAACTTATAAGGTGAACTCAAACTTCTGTAGGATTTATATATACCTTTATAGGTGGCTGACACTGAAAGGAAAATCAGGCCCAATGTTACACACTAGGTTTTCTGTGCCCCAATAATTTGAGACAGATGGCACACACAGGACCGGCACTCAAGCAGAAATGCCAATCTTAATCTCACACTATTTTTTTTTTTCAAGGAGAATTAAAAAAAAAAAAAATTAACAGTGTGACACACTAGGTTTTCTGTGCCCCAATAATTTGAGACAGATGGCACACACAGGACCGGCACTCAAACAGAAATGCCAATCTTAATCTTCCACTATTTTTTGTTTTCAGGGAGAATTTAAAAAAAAAAAAAATGGCCCAGTATTACACACTAGGTTTTCTGTGGCACACAATGAGAGACAGATGCCACACACCGCACTGGCACAGAGGCAGACTTGCCAATCTTTATCTCCCACTATTTATTTTTTTTTTTTCAGGGAGAATTAAAAAAAAAATGGCCCAGTATTACACACTAGGTTTTCTGTGGCACACAATGAGTGACAGATGCCACACACAGCACTGGCACAGAGGCAGACTTGCCAATCCTAATCTCCCACTATTTTTTTTTTCAGGGAGAATTAAAAAAAAAAAAAAAAAGGCCCAGTATTACACACTAGGTTTTCTGTGGCACACAATGAGAGACAGATGCCCCACACAGCACTGGCACAGAGGCAGACTTGCCAATCTTTATCTCCCACTATTGATTTTTTTTTTTTCAGGGAGAATTTAAAAAAAATAAAATGGCCCAGTATTACACACTAGGTTTTCTGTGGCACACAATGAGAGACAGATGCCACACACAGCACTGGCACAGAGGCAGACTTGCCAATCTTTATCTCTCACTATTTATTTATTTTTTTTCAGGGAGAATAAAAAAAAAATAAAAAAATGGCCCAGTATTACACACTAGGTTTTCTGTGGCACACAATGAGAGACAGATGCCACACACAGCACTGGCACAGAGGCAGACTTGCCAATCTTAATCTCCCACTATTTTTTTTTTTCAGGGAGAATTAAAAAAAAAAAAAAAGGCCCAGTATTACACACTAGGTTTTCTGTGGCACACAATGAGAGACAGATGCCACACACAGCACTGGCACAGAGGCAGACTTGCCAATCTTTATCTCCCACTATTGATTTATTTTTTTTCAGGGAGAATTAAAAAAAAATAAAATGGCCCAGTATTACACACTAGGTTTTCTGTGGCACACAATGACAGTCAGCCATTGTCTGGTCAGGGCAGTCTACAGGACGAGGTAGCGGGCGAAGAGGAGGAGGACGAGGAGGATGATGGGGATGAGTATTTTTTAAAGGAGGAAGCTTCTCCGGGGCCAATGGAAATTGGTGGCGTGGCAAGGCCGGGTTCAGTTTTTTTGAGGGAGACAAGTGACGTAGATTTGCCTGTAACTGCCCCTCAACCCAGCACAACCGCAGATTTGACAACTGGAACTTTGGCCCACATGGCGGATTATGCCTTACGTATCCTCAAAAGGGACCCACGCATTATTAAAATGATGACCGATGACGATTACTGGTTGGCCTGCCTCCTTGATCCTCGCTATAAAGGCAAATTGCAAAATATTATGCCACATGAGAACCTCGAACAAATATTAGCAACCAAACAAGCAACTCTTGTAGACCGTTTGATTCAGGCATTCCCAGCACACAGCGCTGGTGATGGTTCTCACACGAGCTGCTGGGGGCTACAGGGCAGAGGTGTTAGAGGTGCACAAATCAGAAGTGGCATTGGACAGAGGGGTTTTCCGACCAGGTTGTGGAGTGATTTCGCAATGACCGCAGACAGGACAGGTACTGCAGCATCTATTCAGTGACAGGAGACAACATTTGTCCAGTATGGTTACTAACTATTTTTCATCCCTTATCGATGTTCTCCCTCAACCGTCATTCCCATTTGATTACTGGGCATCCAAATTAGACACCTGGCCTGAATTGGCAGAATATGCATTGCAGGAGCTTGCTTGCCCAGCAGCTAGTGTGCTATCAGAAAGATTATTCAGTGCTGCTGGTTCAATATTAACCGAAAAAAGGACTTGTCTGGCTACCCAAAATGTTGATGATCTAACCTTCATTAAAATGAACCACTCCTGGATTTCAAATTATTTGCCCCACCTTTCCCGGCTGACACCTAGCTTTCCTATAAAAAGGTCTTGCTTGTGGACTGGTCTTACTGAGTGTTCCAATCTCTTAATTTGCAGCAGCTGTTTGTCCAGCATATGACATGTTTACACCTCCCTAAATGGGAAAACTCCCCCCACGGGGCCGTGGTCTCGCCACTTGGCGCAAGCACCCGTTAGAGTGCCGTTTGTCTGAAGAGGTGGGTGTGCCCGCTTTTGGTCGACGGCACTACCACTGGGTCCCTCATAGTACAATAAAGTGTCTTTGGCGGTGGTGGCGCGCAACCAATGTCAGACACACCGTTGTAACATGAGGGGCCCTGGGACGGTACCGCCGGCCACAAGAGAGTTCCACCCCCAGCTCAAACTGTCCTCTACCACGTGCAAAATTATCTCTCACAGCTCCAACAATGTTTAGTTTATGCGCTGACATCCTTCAATGCCTGGCACTGACAATACCAATTTGTTGATATGTATGATGCTAGTTAAAATAGTCAGGGTCAGTGTCCTATATTGACACCAGTAAATACTTAGTGCCAATTTACTATGTCTGAAACTCAGCAGAGGAGCCCACCCCTGTACCTAAGTATGCCACACTTTTGTTTTTTTGTTTTGTTGTTTTGCGAGACATTAACATCTATTTATTTTTTGGGAGTACTAACTGTGTCAGACACTCCTTGCAATCGTCCTCCGCTGACCACACCAATGCTGCCTGTGTACCCCTGCGAGATAACTCTAAGTGCCTTGAGCCTATTTTTATTTATTTTAGGCCTAGTAAGTCTGTCAGCCGTCCCTCCTTGCAATCGTCCTCCGCTGACCACACCAATGCTGCCTGTGTACCCATGTAACCTATTTAAAACTGCATAGAGCCTGCTTTTTTATTTTAGGCCTAGTAAGTCTGTCTGCGGTCCCTCCTTGCAATCGTCCTCCGCTGACCACACCAATGCTGCCTGTGTACCCCTGTGAGATAACTCTAAATGCCTTGAGCCTATTTTTATTTATTTTAGGCCTAGTAAGTCTGTCTGCGGTCCCTCCTTGCAATCGTCCTCCGCTGACCACACCAATGCTGCCTGTGTACCCCTGCGAGATAACTCTAAGTGCCTTGAGCCTATTTTTATTTATTTTAGGCCTAGTAAGTCTGTCAGCCGTCCCTCCTTGCAATCGTCCTCCGCTGACCACACCAATGCTGCCTGTGTACCCATGTAACCTATTTAAAACTGCATAGAGCCTGCTTTTTTATTTTAGGCCTAGTAAGTCTGTCTGCGGTCCCTCCTTGCAATCGTCCTCCGCTGACCACACCAATGCTGCCTGTGTACCCCTGTGAGATAACTCTAAATGCCTTGAGCCTATTTTTACTTATTTTAGGCCTAGTAAGTCTGTCTGCGGTCCCTCCTTGCAATCGTCCTCCGCTGACCACACCAATGCTGCCTGTGTACCCCTGCGAGATAACTCTAAGTGCCTTGAGCCTATTTTTATTTATTTTAGGCCTAGTAAGTCTGTCTGCGGTCCCTCCTTGCAATCGTCCTCCGCTGACCACACCAATGCTGCCTGTGTACCCATGTAACCTATTTAAAACTGCATAGAGCCTGCTTTTTTATTTTAGGCCTAGTAAGTCTGTCTGCGGTCCCTCCTTGCAATCGTCCTCCGCTGACCAAACCAATGCTGCCTGTGTACCCCTGCGAGATAACTCTAAGTGCCTTGAGCCTATTTTTATTTATTTTAGGCCTACTAAGCCTGTCTGCGGTCCCTCCTTGCAATCGTCCTCCGCTGACCACACCAATGCTGCCTGTGTACCCCTGCGAGATAACTCTAAGTGCCTTGAGCCTATTTTTATTTATTTTAGGCCTAGTAAGTCTGTCTGCGGTCCCTCCTTGCAATCGTCCTCCGCTGACCACACCAATGCTGCCTGTGTACCCATGTAACCTATTTAAAACTGCATAGAGCCTGCTTTTTTATTTTAGGCCTAGTAAGTCTGTCTGCGGTCCCTCCTTGCAATCGTCCTCCGCTGACCACACCAATGCTGCCTGTGTACCCATGTAACCTATTTAAAACTGCATAGAGCCTGCTTTTTTATTTTAGGCCTAGTAAGTCTGTCTGCGGTCCCTCCTTGCAATCGTCCTCCGCTGACCACACCAATGCTGCCTGTGTACCCCTGCGAGATAACTCTAAGTGCCTTGAGCCTATTTTTATTTATTTTAGGCCTACTAAGCCTGTCTGCGGTCCCTCCTTGCAATCGTCCTCCGCTGACCATGACCACACCAATGCTGCCCATGTACCCCTTGAACCTATTTTAAAGTGCATATAGCCTCTTTTTTAATTGTAGGCGTACTAAGTCTGTCTGCGGTCCCTCCTTCCAATAGTCCTCCACTGACCACACCAATGCTGCCCGTGTACCCCTGGAACCTATTTTAAAGTTCATAGAGCCTATTTTTTTATTTTATTTAATATTAATAAAGCCATGATGGACTACGCTGTACCACGCTACGAGCTACCCAGTCGACACTTCTTTTGCGAGAAAAGCCATCCCAGCCCTCCACCAGCATGTAAAAGACCGCATTTTCCATGCACTCTGGCAATCTGTGAGTACAAAGGTGCACCTGACAACAGACGCATGGACCTGTAGGCATGGCCACGGAAGGTTATGTGTCCATTACGGCGCAATGGGTTAATGTGTTGGATGCATGGTCCACAGGGGACAGCCTACTAAGTCTGTCTGCAGTCCCTAATTCAAATTGTCCTCAATTCAGGTTTTCGGGATTTTTTAAAAAATAGGAAACTGTATTTGGGCTACTAGTTTGGTTGGGGCCTACTAGCGGTGTGTGCCGCTGCTTGCTGTTCTCCTACACGACTAGCTTCAATCTTCAGGCTTTCGGGCTATTTTTAAAAATAGGAAACTGCATTTGGGCTACTAGTTTGGTTGGGGCCTACTAACGGTGTCTGCCGCTCCTGCGTGTTCTCCTCCTCCTGGGTGTTCTCCTCCTCCTGGGTGTTCTCCTCCAGGTTTCTTTGTCTGAGCTTCAACCTTCAGGCTCTCATTAAGTAGTTGTTTAGATAACACTGCATTAGGCCTACTAGTTTGGTTGGGGCCTACTAACAATGTCTGCCGCTCCTGGGTGTTCTCCTCCTCCTGGGTGTTCTCCTCCTCCTGGGTGTTCTCCTCCTGGGTGTTCTCCTCCAGGTTTCCTTGTCTGAGCTTCAACCTTCAGGATCTCATTAAGTAGTTGTTTAGATAACACTGCATTAGGCCTACTAGTTTGGTTGGGGCCTACTAACGGTGTCTGCCGCTCCTGGGTGTTCTCCTCCTCCTGGGTGTTCTCTTCCAGGTTTCCTTGTCTGAGCTTCAACCTTCAGGCTCTCATTAAGTAGTTGTTTAGATAACACTGCATTAGGCCTACTAGTTTGGTTGGGGCCTACTAACGGTGTCTGCCGCTCCTGGGTGTTCTCCTCCTCCTGGGTGTTCTCCTCCTCCTGGGCGTTCTCCTCCTCTTGGGTGATCTCCTCCAGGTTTCCTTGTCTGAGCTTCAACCTTCAGGCTCTCATTAAGTAGTTGTTTAGATAACACTGCATTAGGCTTACTAGTTTGGTTGGGGCCTACTAACGGTGTCTGCCGCTCCTTGCTGTTCGCCTCCACTGAACATAGCAGTGCCTCCTGTTTACTACTGTTACCAATTTTGAACTGCATTTAGCCTACTTACTTATTTGGGCCTACTCACTGTGTCAGCCTCTCATTACAGTTGTCCTCCACTGAACAAAGCAATGCCGCCTGGTTAGTCCTGTTAAAACTTTTGAACTGCATTTAGCCAACTTTATTGTTTGGGCCTATATCTGTGTTTCCTCCTCATGGTGCCCATTGCCCAGCCAGTGCTACATAAGTCTGCTGGTACATTGACCCAGGTTCCAGACCACTACATTCCCCTTTCATGCTACACAGCCAGAATGTGTCCCTGCTGAAAGTCAGGTTCCCCTTCCCGCATACTATACCACCTTACACGGGGACAAAGAGGAAGGTGCAGATGAAAGTGCTGGTTCCTTCATCAGGTGGGGGGAACACTCGTTGGCGATGTCACTGGCACAGGGCCCCTCATAGTATGCAAAAGTGTCGCTGCCGGTGGGAGGCGCCCCCGCCGTGCAAACACACCGCCGTACTTTGAGAGGCCCTGTGCCAGTGCCAATGCCAAAGAGTGGCCCCCCCCTGCTTGCTCAGGATCACAGCACTTGCAAAATTGAAATACTTACCTCTCCCTGTGCCACTGCCGTGACCTGGTCCAGATTTCCTGGGCCCACAAAATACTTGAACCAGCCCTACCCCAACAACTTTAGCCAAATGACCCCCAATTTCCAATGCCTAACTATTATTATAAGGGAAATTAATATTGACAAGCTTCATTAACAAGAATGGATGTTTTTGCCATTAAAATGGGCACTCTAGGTGTTTTCCTGGCCCCCCACTCACTGCCGACTATGCTGCCCCATTGACTTGCATTGGGTTTCGTGTTTCGGCCGATCCCGACTTTATGAGATAATCGGCCGATTTCACACGACCCGACTTTTGAGATAATCGAGTTCCGCGAAACCCGACTCGACCCTAAAAAAGTCAAAGTCGCTCAACCCTAGTAATGACACTACCAAGATGGCTACGGCATTACAGTGACTTGCAAGCAATCCACTCATGCCAATTGGCTGTGTAACAGGCACCAAACAGGAGACCTGAGGCTTTGAGTTTCAAATTCGAGCAAAGGCTAATGATCGCTGAGTGCCGAGCACATCCGAGCTCCCAGATATTTGAGTGATATTCGAGTTATGAGATATTCTGACGCAGCCTCCCCTGCTGCACTATGTTACGGTGGCCTCCACTTCACCCACACTCCTCGCCCTGGCAACAAACATGGTGGAGGAGTGGGCCTTCTCCTTTCTTCCAACTGTACCTTTAACCCAATCCCACCTCTACCCTTTCTTATCCTCCCCTCTTTTGAAGTCCACTCTGTCCGCATCTACTGCCCCTACAACCTCCAAATGGCCATCATATACTGACCTCCGGGCCCGACCACTGCCTTTATTGACCAATTCTCCACCTGGCTCCTTCACTTTCTCTCTGCTGACATTCCTACCATCATCATGGGTGACTTCAATATCCCCATTGACACCCACCAGTCAGCAGCCTCCAAACTCCTGTCCCTTACTTCATCCTTTGGACTTACTCAGTGGTCCTCCTCAGCCACCCACACAGACGAACACACATTAGACCTGGTCTTCACCCGTTTATGCTCCCTATCTAACTTCACCACCTCCCCTCTCCCTCTATCTGACCACCATCTACTCACTTTCTCATCCCTGCCCTCCTCACCTGTCACCCATGTCCAGCACCATGCGCACCCACGCAGGAACCTCACACACCTAGACACCCACACACTCTCTGACTCTATCCTACCACTGTCCTCTATATCCTCACTCCATGACACAGACACTGCCACTGCTTTCTACAATACCACTCTTGCATCAGCTATTGACACGGTTGCCTCTGTCATGCATAGCAGAGCGCGACGAACCAATAGACAACCCTGGCACAATAACATCACTAAAAAGCTTCGTCAAGTATCGAGATTTGCAGAATGGCGTTGGAAGAAAACGCATTCACAAGATGATTTCACTGCACTCAAACAAGCAACACTGGCATTCAAATCAGCTCTCACCTCTGCTAAACAGGCCTACTTCACAACCCTCGTATCTTCCTTATCCCACAACCCCAAACAGTTGTTTAACACTTTTAACTCCCTCCTCCGCCCACCACTGCCCCCTCCGACTTCCCTAATCGTTGCCGAGGACTTTGCCACACACTTCAAAAATAAGATAGACCAAACAAGGCAAGTCTTTGTTGTCCATCCACCACAACCCCTTTGTTTGAGAGACCAATGCCCAAACCCCATAACTTCACTCTCCAAAATCTCTGAAGGGGAGCTTGCTCATCTTCTCTCCAAATCACACCTCACCACTTGTGCACTTGACCCCATCCCATCCCACCTCCTCCCCAACCTCATCACCACACTAATCCATCTCTAACCCATCTCTTCAACCTTTCACTAAATTCTGGTACCTTCCCCTCTGCCTTCAAACATGCCACAATCACACCTATCCTCAAAAAGCCATCCCTTGACTCAAGCGGTATGTCCAGCTATCGCCCCATATCTTTGCTCCCATTTGCATCCAAACTCCTTGAGCAGCACGTCCATGCTGAACTTTCCTCTCACTTTGCATCTAACTCTCTCTTCGACAACCTAAAATCTGGCTACCGTCCCCACCATTCCACTGAGACTGCCCTGACCAAAATTACTAATGTCTTACTTACAGCCAAAGCTAACAGACAATTCTCTATACTCCTCCTCCTAGACCTGTCCTCTGCCTTCGACACAGTTGACCACTGCCTCCTACTACAGATCCTCTCTTCCTTTGGGGTCAAATACATTGCCCTATCTTGGATCTCCTCATACCTTGCCAACCGCACATTTAGCGTTTCCTTCTCCCATACTACCTCTTCATCTCGCCCCCTCTCTGTTGGTGTCCCTCAAGGCTCTGTCCTAGGACCCTTACTCTTCTCAATATATACACTCGGCCTGGGACAACTCATAAGGTCCTATGGCTTCCAGTACCATCTATATGCCGATGACACTCAAATCTACCTCTCTGGCCCAGATGTCACCTCTCTGATCTCCAGAATCCCAGAGTGTCTATCAGCCATATCCTCCTTCTTCTCCTCTCGCTTCCTCAAGCTCAATGTGGACAAATCTGAACTAATTATCTTTCCTCCATCTCGCATATCTTCCCTACCTGATCTATCTATCAAAATAAATGAAATCACACTTTCCCCTGTCCCCAAAATCCGCTGCCTCGGAGTAACCCTTGACTCTGCCCTGTCCTTCAAACCGCACATCCAAGCTCTCGCCACCTCTTGTCGCCTCCAGCTCAAAAATATTTCCAGAATCCGTCCTTTCCTCAACCCACACTCTACCAAAATGCTCGTGCATGCCCTAATCATCTCCCGCCTCGACTACTGCAACATACTCCTCTGTGGCCTACCTTCTAACACTCTCGCACCCCTCCAGTCCATCCTTAACTCTGCTGCCCGACTAATTAATCTCTCTCCTCGCTACACTCCTGCTTCCCCTCTTTGCAAATCCCTTCACTGGCTCCCAATTTCTCAGCGTATCCAGTTTAAATTACTAACACTGACCTACAAAGCCATCCATAATCTTTCTCCTCCGTATATTTCCACACTAATCTCTCAATATCTTCCCTCACGTAATCTCCGGTCCTCCCAAGACCTCCTCCTCTCCTCCACGCTTATTCGCTCCTCAACCAATCGCATCCAAGACTTCTCCCGAATATCACCCATCCTCTGGAATTCAGTGCCCCAACACATCCGGTTATCCACTACTTTTGGATCCTTCAAAAGAAACCTGAAAACCCATCTCTTCAAAGAAGCTTACAGCCTGTAAAGACCACACGGCCACCTCAACACCATTGGAGCTACTGCAACCCTCGACCTACTGTCTCCTTCCCCATAATCCTGTAAAATGTAAGCCCGCAAGGGCAGGGTCCTCTTCCCTCTGTACCAGTTTGTCCTTGTTAGTTTTGTTTACTGTAAGTGATATTTGTATTTTGATGTAACCCCTTCTCATGTACAGCACCATGGAATTAATGGTGCTATATAAATAAATAATAATAATAATAATAATAATAGTAGCACTAAGCATGTTTGCTCATCCCTAGTATTAATACATTGTTTGATTCATTAATCTAATGTCTTTGTTTCTTAGTACATGCTTTTTCACCAACTACCCATTAATCAGCACTGTCACACTGGCACTTCAATTCAAGAGGAACTCAAAAATGTGTTTATTCCAAAGAGCATTGGAACAGCAAATCACTTTTGCAGTCAGTGGAAACAATTTAATGTCTATAATGTACTTTACAGTGCCTTATTATGTAAACGGATGGGTGATAAAAAAGAAATGTGTTATGTGTCTCATGTTATAAGTTTGCTTGTGTTTGGTTTTCATGTCCTTTCTTTTGTACAGCATTCTTATGAGCAGATGTGCTGTTCATTGTTTGCTGACACCTGGCACATTGGCATCGCTATAAAATAAATGCTTGAGATAAGCCCACAAACTGCATTTCCTATCTGATTATAATTTAAACAGATTGCACTTTCTACATGGTCACATTTGTACAGGATATTAAAATAAATCACAAGGCCAATACATCAGATTTCTGATGTGGTATCAGAGGACTGAGAAAAGCAGAGAGTTAGGTTTTCACCATAGAAATGTGTACACTGAAATTGTAGTATATAAATCATCCATATGAATGTTTCATGTAATAAAAGGTCCATATAATAATATACAGTACACTGTTAAGCTAACCAAAGATCAGCTTACAGTTTAATAGAGTTTTCAAAGGCTGGTTTCATATTTGCGGTTGTGTCCGCAGTGTTTATGCCGCATACTTCTGCATGCGTCGTCTTTTCCTATCTTTAACATTAGGGACACAGGTGCGATTGGATGCTTCTTGCCGCATTTGACGACGCATGCGTCATTTCATTGTCTGGGGCTTGGCACGGTAAATGCTACATGTTGCAATTCCAGAGGCGTGAATTTGCCACCTAGAAAAATATGCGGTTGTTTGTTGAAGGAATGCATCGAAAAAATGCATCTCAGCCTATGAGAATGCATGCTTTTGCAAGCATACGCGTTTGTTTGCTTTTGTGAAGGCATGCGTTTTTCCACAGTAAACCTGTCTAGACACTAATTAGCCACCCCCCACATACAAACTGATAAAAAGAGAGAGTGGGCATTGGCAGTCCACAACTTTGCAGACTGGGAAGAAAATCAGACTCTGGAAAGAACTTGGGAGGAATCTACACTTTGGACAATGTGAGTATCAAAGCCAATGTCTGTCTTTTTTTTTCTCTCTCTTTATATGTACTACTAATTTATGTCTCTTTTTTCTTGCTGCATTCATCAGAATGTCGTCATCTTCTTCTTCCGAGGAGCGTCTTGGCCCTGAACATGGCAGACACGAAAGTGAAGTCAGTACTCACCTCTTCAGATTGGTAAGTATTCTCTGTCACATCTACACATGTGACAATTTTTTTTTCTTTTTCAGAACAGTTCTTCAACAGCAGCCGAGGCTGAGCAGGAGCAGCATGGACAAGTTTGTGTGTCAAGGTGGGGTGTAAGTATACTGATTGTACTCTGTTTATTGTATCCTGACTGTCCTATTCTTGACTGTTCATTTCTTTACTTTGCTATTTCTTTACCTTTTTGTTCTTGACTCCTTTTTTTTATTGACTTTAATTATTCTTGCCTGTTTTCTGTCTCTGTTGTTTTCTTTATTTTCCTTATTATAATCTCTCCAAAATTAATGTATTTATTTATTTTCTAGGTTCCAGAATGGGATGAGGACCTCATTGATAATGATATCCTCATCTCCCTGGTCCATGAGTGAGTCCCGTTGTGGGACACCCGGGTTCCGCAGCACTTGGACAACATGACGATCCAGCGACTATGGAATGAGGTGGTCCAAGTGATGATGGATGGCTGGGATGATGCCCCGGCTCGGGTCCACAAGGCATTTCGTAAGTATTGCAATGCGGTGTTATGCAGCATTGACCTTGGCCGGGATCCCACAACTGTGTGTGATGAGTGAAATTCCTGATAGTTTCTCTCATCACACACAGTTGTGTGATCCCAGCCAAAAGTGCATTGTGTAACCATTTTTTTAAACAGTGCTCAAAATCAGAACACATTGGCGTTCGATGAAGGATCGCTTCAACAAGAACCTTCGCCAAGAGAGCTGTGTTCCTAGAGGTTCTGGATCAAGGACAGGAAAATATAAGCATCATCACATTCTGGCATTTTTGAGACCGGTCCTTGCCCAGAGAACGTAAGTATTTTTGTGGTGTATTGGATTGTGTTGTATTGCCTAATCTGTATTTTTCTATTCCACAGGAGTTGGAGCTTTTACTATTGTAAATGTTTGGTACTAATGTTTTTCTTTTATTTTCACAGCACCTGGAGCAGCACTCTTGAGCTTGGTTTTGGATTGGTCCTTCATCGAACAGCCACGGACCCATCCCAGCCATCCATCAGCGCAGCAGCAAGTGGGCCTGCACCCCAGACTGGAGACCAGGAAGCTGGTCCATCAGGTGTTCCCCTGTCCCCGTCCTCTGCCTCTTTTTGGGGGGCTCTTTCCGACAGCGGCAGAGGGCCTCGGACAGGTCACTCATGCCCGAGTTTTTGCACTTGAGCTCGATCTTTCATGATGGACTCAAGGCGATGGGAGACAGACTGGATAGTGGCTTCAACCTTATGAATACACTTATCCAGGATGTCACCCGAAGCCTTGACTAAGTGAAAACCGACCTCCAGAGGCCAGCACATCATTCTTTTAATCAAATAGAAAAGGGCATGTCGGAACACCTTACTCCTGATCTCCAGCTCAGTGTCATGCAGGCTTACAATTCTGCTTACATGCAGGTAAAGCAGCAGAGTTGGTATTTTCAGCAGCCAGTGGTGGCATTTCCACCTGTGCCAACACTGGCATGCATGTTCTCAATGCTGAGCTCTGCTGCATACCACTGCACGGCCACCACCATTACAAGCACTGCTGGACACCACTACAGCTCCACCACCATGCCGAGTGCTGTTGGACAGCCCATTGCCACCACCATGCCAACTGCTGCTCCTGCTTGGACATCCTCCACTGCCACCAGCATGCAGCAGCAGCACCCGGAGCATGACAGGCTGGCCACCATCACCGGGCCGCAGAAAATGAGCACACTGAGGCTCCCCAGACCGCAGCACTGATCCCAAAAAGGGAAAAAAAAGAAATCTTGGACTATCGCAATCCCTCCCTCATCACTCCCAATGTGTCTGTGATGTCAGATTTGTCTAGCCCTTCCAGTGTGTCTCTGCCATCCCATGCCTCCAGTCTAGTGTTGAGCGATACCTTCCGATATGCATTGGTATCGGTATCGGATAGTATCGGCCGATACCGGCAAAATATCGGATCTCGCCGATACCAATGCATTTCAATGGGACGCAAAGTATCGGAATGGTTCCCAGGGTCTGAAGGAGAGAAAACTCTCCTTCAGGCCCTGGGATCCATATTCATGTGTAAAATAAAGAATTAAAATAAAAAATATGTATATACTCACCTCTCCGGCGGCCCCTGGACTTTACCGATGTAACCGGGAGCCTCCGTTCCTAAGAATGAGCGCGTGAAGGGCTTTCGATGACGTCGCGGCTTCTGATTGGTCGCGTGAGCGCTCATGTGACCGCTCACACGACCAATCACAAGCCTTGACGTCATCGCAGGTCCTTCACGCGCTCATTCTTAGGAACGGAGGCTCCCGGTTACGGCGGTAAGGTCCAGGGGCCGCCGGAGAGGTGAGTATATCCATATATATATATATATATATATATATATATATATACTCACCTCTGCGGCGGCCCCTGGACCTTACCGCCACAACCGGGAGCCTCCATTCCTAAGAATGAGCGTGTGAAGGACCTGCGATGAAGTCGCGGCTTGTGATTGGTTGCGTGAGCGGTCACATGAGCGCTCACGTGACCAATCAGAAGCCGCGACTAGGGTTGAGCGAAATGGGTCGTTCATTTTCAAAAGTCGCCGACTTTTGGCAAAGTCGGGTTTCATGAAACCCGATCCGACCCCTGTGCGGGGTCGGCCATGCGGTACGCGACTTTCGCGCCAAAGTCGCGTTTCAATGATGCGAAAAGCGCCATTTCTCAGCCAATGAAGGTGAACGCAGAGTGTGGGCAGCGTGATGACATAGGTACTGGTCCCCACCATCTTAGAGAAGGGCATTGCAGTGATTGGCTTGCTGTCTGCGGCGCCACAGGGGCTATAAAGGGGCGTTCCCGCCGACCGCCATCTCACTGCTGCTGATCTGAGCTTAGGGAGAGGTTGCTGCCGCTTCGTCAGAAGCAGGGAGAACGTTAGGCAGGGTGTTATGACCCCAATGGCGAGGGTCTCAGAGGAACAAGTAAGTCTGCGAAGTACAAAAATCCAGCTCATAGGGCAGTGGTAACTGGGTTGACCATATATCTACTCCTAACGCCAACACTAGAAGTAGCCGGGGAACATGCCTACGTTGGTCGCTAGATGTCTCGCGCCAGCCGGAGGACTAACTACCCCTAGAAGAGGAAAACAAAGACCTCTCTTGCCTCCAGAGAATAGACCCCAAAAGTTGGATACAAGCCCCCACAAATAATAACGGTGAGGTAAGAGGAAATGACAAACACAGAGATGAACTAGGTTTAGCAAAGAGAGGCCCACTTACTAATAGCAGAATGTAGTAAGATAACTTATATGGTCAACAAAATCCCTATCAAAATTCCACACTGGAAATTCAAGAACCCCCGAACCGTCTAACGGCCCGGGGGGAGAACTCCAGCCTCCCTAGAGCTTCCAGCAAGGTTAGGATACAGATTATGTACAAGCTGGACAAAAATGCAAACAAAAACAAATAGCAAAAAGCAAGAAAGCAGACTTAGCTTAATCTAGCAGGAACCAGGATCAGTAGACAAGAGCACAACAGATTAGCTCTGATTACAACGTTGCCAGGCGTTGAACTGAAGGTCCAGGGAGCTTATATAGCAACACCCTTGAACTAACGGCCCAGGTGAGCATACAAGGGATGACTGACATACCCAGAGTCAAATCACTAGTAACCACTAGAGGGAGCCAAAAAGCAAATTCACAACAGTACCCCCCCCTTAGTGAGGGGTCACCGAACCCTCACCAAGACCACCAGGGCGATCAGGATGAGCGGCGTGAAAGGCACGAACCAAATCGGCCGCATGCACATCAGAGGCGACCACCCAGGAATTATCCTCCTGACCATAGCCCTTCCACTTGACCAGGTACTGAAGCCTCCGCCTGGAGAGACGAGAATCTAAGATCTTCTCCACCACGTACTCCAACTCGCCCTCAACCAACACCGGAGCAGGAGGCTCCGCAGAAGGGACCACAGGCACAACGTACCGCCGCAACAAGGACCTATGAAATACGTTGTGAATGGCAAACGACACCGGAAGATCCAGGCGAAAGGATACAGGATTAAGGATTTCCAATATCTTGTAAGGACCAATGAAGCGAGGCTTAAATTTGGGAGAGGAGACCTTCATAGGAACAAATCGAGAAGACAGCCATACCAAATCCCCAAAGCGAAGTCGGGGACCCACACCGCGGCGGCGGTTGGCAAAACGCTGAGCCTTCTCCTGTGACAACTTCAAGTTGTCCACCACATGACTCCAGATCCGCTGCAACCTATCCACCACAGAATCCACCCCAGGACAGTCAGAAGGCTCCACATATCCCGAGGAAAAACGAGGATGGAAACCAGAGTTGCAGAAAAATGGCGAAACTAAGGTGGCGGAACTAGCCCGATTATTAAGGGCAAATTCAGCCAACGGCAAGAAGGTCACCCAATCATCCTGATCAGAAGAGACAAAACACCTCAAATAAGCCTCCAGAGTCTGATTAGTTCGCTCCGTTTGTCCGTTAGTCTGGGGATGAAAAGCGGACGAAAACGACAAATCAATGCCCATCCTACCACAAAAGGATCGCCAGAACCTGGAAACAAACTGGGATCCTCTGTCCGACACAATATTCTCAGGAATGCCGTGCAAACGAACCACGTTCTGGAAGAACACAGGAACCAGATCAGAAGAGGAGGGCAGCTTAGGTAAAGGAACCAAATGGACCATCTTGGAGAAACGATCACATATCACCCAGATGACAGACATGCCCTGAGACACCGGAAGATCAGAAATGAAATCCACAGAGATGTGTGTCCAAGGTCTCTTCGGGACAGGCAAGGGCAAGAGCAACCCGCTGGCACGAGAACAGCAAGGCTTAGCTCGAGCACAAGTTCCACAGGACTGCACAAATGACCGCACATCCCTTGACAAGGAAGGCCACCAAAAGGACCTGGCCACCAGATCTCTGGTGCCAAAAATTCCCGGGTGCCCTGCCAACACTGAGGAATGAACCTCGGAAATGACTCTGCTGGTCCATTTAGCAGGCACAAACAATCTGTCAGATGGACAAGAGTCAGGCCTACCAGCCTGAAATCTCTGCAACACACGCCGCAGATCAGGAGTAGGGTTGAGCGAAACGGGTCGATCATTTTCAAAAGTCGCCGACTTTTGGCTAAGTCGGCGTCTCATGAAACCCGATCCGACCCCTGTGCTTGTCGGCCATGCGGTACGCGACTTTCGCGCCAAAGTCGCGTTTCAATGACGCGAAAAGCGCCATTTCTCAGCCAATGAAGGTGAACGCAGAGTGTGGGCAGCGTGATGACATAGATCCTGGTCCCCACCATCTTAGAGAAGGGCATTGCAGTGATTGGCTTGCTGTCTGCGGCGTCACAGGGGCTATAAAGGGGCGTTCCCGCCGACCGCCATCTTACTGCTGCTGATCTGAGCTTAGGGACAGGTTGCTGCCGCTTCGTCAGAAGCAGGGAGAGCGTTAGGCAGGGTCCACTAACCACCAAACCGCTTGTGCTGCAGCGATTTCCACTGTCCAACACCACCTTCGGTGTGCAGGGACTGTGGAAGCTATTTTTTTTTTTTTTTCCCCTCAGCGCTGTAGCTCATTGGGCTGCCCTAGAAGGCTCCGTGATAGCTGTATTGCTGTGTGTACGCCACTGTGGAAACCAACTGCTTTTTTCAAAGCACATATCCTCTTGTTCCTTCCTTTCTGCACAGCTATCTTTTTTGTTTGTCCACACTTTTTATTTAATTTGTGCATCAGTCCACTCCTATTGCTGCCTGCCATACCTGGCTTACATTACTGCAGGGAGATAGTAATTGTAGGACAGTTTTTTTTTTTTTTTTGTTTTTTTTTTGTGGGAGATTAAGATTGGCATTTCTGCTACAGTGCCATCCCTGTGTGTGCCATCTCTCACTGAGTGGGCCATAGAAAGCCTATTTATTTTTTCCGTGATTTGTGTTCTAAAATCTACCTCAACACAAAAACACTACATCAATCAGTGGGAGAAAAATATTGGCCTCAGTCAGGGCTTGTGTGCCACTGCTGTGTGTGCTATCTCTCATTCAGTGGGCTATAGCAAGCCTATTTTTTTTTTTTTTTTTTTTAATATTATTTGGTTTCTAAAGTCTCCCTGAAAAAAAAAAAACCCTAAAAAAACAGTGGGAGAGTAATATTGCCCTTTCAGCTTGTGTGCCAGTCTTGACTCCTGGGTGTGCCACCTCTCTCCCTCTCATTCAGTGGGCCATAGAAAGCCTATTTATTTTTTTTTTTAAATATTATTGGGTTTCTAAAGTCTCCCTGAAAAAACAAAAAATACATAAAAAAACAGTGGGAGAGTAATATTGCCCTTTCAGCTTGTGTGCCAGTCTTGACTCCTGGGTGTGCCACCTCTCTCCCTTTCATTCAGTGGGCCATAGAAAGCCTATTTATTTTTTCCGTGATTTGTGTTCTAAATTCTACCTCAACACAAAAACACTACATCAATCAGTGGGAGAAAAATATTGGCCTCAGTCAGGGCTTGTGTGCCACTGCTGTGTGTGCTATCTCTCATTCAGTGGGCTATAGCAAGCCTATTTTTTTTTTTTTTTTTTTTTTTTTTTAATATTATTTGGTTTCTAAAGTCTCCCTGAAAAAAAAAAAAAAACCTAAAAAAACAGTGGGAGAGTAATATTGCCCTTTCAGCTTGTGTGCCAGTCTTGACTCCTGGGTGTGCCACCTCTCTCCCTCTCATTCAGTGGGCCATAGAAAGCCTATTTATTTTTTTTTTTTAATATTATTTGGTTTCTAATTCTCCCTGAAAAAAAAAAAAAAAACCTAAAAAAACAGTGGGAGAATAATATTGCCCTTTCAGCTTGTGTGCCAGTCTTGACTCCTGGGTGTGCCACCTCTCTCCCTCTCATTCAGTGGGCCATAGAAAGCCTATTTATTTATTTTTTTTAATATTATTGGGTTTCTAAAGTCTCCCTGAAAAAACAAAAAATACATAAAAAAACAGTGGGAGAGTAATATTGCCCTTTCAGCTTGTGTGCCAGTCTTGACTCCTGGGTGTGCCACCTCTCTCCCTTTCATTCAGTGGGCCATAGAAAGCCTATTTATTTTTTCCGTGATTTGTGTTCTAAATTCTACCTCAACACAAAAACACTACATCAATCAGTGGGAGAAAAATATTGGCCTCAGTCAGGGCTTGTGTGCCACTGCTGTGTGTGCTATCTCTCATTCAGTGGGCTATAGCAAGCCTATTTTTTTTTTTTTTTTTTTTTTTTAATATTATTTGGTTTCTAAAGTCTCCCTGAAAAAAAAAAAAAAACCTAAAAAAACAGTGGGAGAGTAATATTGCCCTTTCAGCTTGTGTGCCAGTCTTGACTCCTGGGTGTGCCACCTCTCTCCCTCTCATTCAGTGGGCCATAGAAAGCCTTTTTTTTTTTTGGTTTTTTTAATATTATTTGGTTTCTAAAGTCTCCCTAAAAAAAACATAAAAAACAGTGGGAGAGTAATATTGCCCTTTCAGCTTGTGCGCCAGTCTTGACTCCTGGTTGTGCCACCTCTCTCTCTCTAATTGTGGGCCATAGAAAGCCTTTTTTTTTTTTTTTAATATTATTTGGTTTCTAAAGTCTCCCTGAGAAAAAAAAATAAATAAATTAGGTGGGAGATTAATATTGACATTAGTGCTTGAGTGACAGTCCTGCGTGTGTGTCATCTCTGTGATTTTGTGCCACAGAAAACAGAGTGTGTAACATTGTGCCTGATTTTCCTTGTGGTCTCACCAACCTGTTAAGGGATATTGAAATCATACTGAAGTTATAGCTCACCGTGTAAGTTGTTTGACAGCAACAAATAAAGTTACTTTGGTTAAGATTTTAAAACAATGAGGAAGTCTGGTGCAAGAGGTCGTCGTGGGCGTTCATTGTCAGCTGGTAATGATGGTAGTGGTAGTGGAGCATCAGGTGGTCGTGGGGATAAAAATATTCCACCTAAGTCTGGAGCTGTGGAGCCAGTTTCGTCGTCAGGCTACACAAGGCCTCGAACGCTCTCTTTTCTGGGAGTAGGAAAACTGCTTTTAAAGGCGGAGCAGCAACAGCAAGTTTTGGCTTACATTGCAGACTCAGCCTCTAGCTCTTTTGCCTCCTCTTCCGAAACTGGTAAATGTAAAAGCAGCGCGTCGCTTGTGGATGTTCACGGTCAGGGACAAGTCGCTTCCTTGTCCTCCTCAGCAAAAACTACAACAAGAGAGAAGGATGCAGCAGGCGACACAACGGGTCACTCCATGGAGCTCTTTACACATACCGTCCCTGGCTTAGAAAGTGAAACATTTAACAGGCCATGCCCATTACAAGTATATTCTGACATGGAGTGCACTGATGCACAGCCACAGCCAGAGTACTATGCTGCTCCTTTGACTCAGACCACCACATTGCCCTC
Organism: Ranitomeya variabilis; assembly: GCF_051348905.1. NCBI lineage: Eukaryota > Metazoa > Chordata > Amphibia > Anura > Dendrobatidae > Ranitomeya > Ranitomeya variabilis. The sequence continues at coordinate 967,432,547 of NC_135232.1, read as the reverse complement.
TCAGGGTACAGATCCACAATCAGACCCTGATGAGACTATGTTGCCCCGCCACGAACGCTATACCACCGACCGACACAGTGACACAGACGAAGTTGCACACGAGCTCGAAGAGGAGGTAATAGATGACCCAGTTATTGACCCCGATTGGCAGCCATTGGGGGAACAGGGTGCAGGCGGCAGTAGTTCAGAAGCGGAGGTGGAGGAGGGGCCGCAGCAGGCATCAACATCGCAACAGGTTCCATCTGCCGGGCCCGTATCTGGACCAAAACGCGTGTCAAAGCCAAAACCTGTTGGAGCACAGCGTTGCCATCCGGTTAAAGCTCAGTCTGCAATCCCTGAAAAGGGATCCGAGTCTAGGAAGAGTGCAGTCTGGCATTTTTTTAAACAACATCCAACTGATCAGCGCAAAGTCATCTGTCAAAAATGTTCAACTAGCTTAAGCAGAGGTCAGAATCTGAAAAGTCTAAATACTAGTTGCATGCATAGACACTTAACCACCATGCATTTTCAAGCCTGGACTAACTACCAAACGTCCCTCAAGGTTGTAGCACCCTCGGCCAATGAAGCTAGTCAGCAACGCAACATCCCTTCCGTCACTGTAAGGCCACCATTTTCCGCACCACCGGCAGTATCTGTGCAGGTTTCTTTGCCAGCCAAAAGCAGTCAGGGTCAGGGAATCACCAGTTTTGTAGGAGGAAATATTGCATCTAGGGCACCGGCGGAAACAATACCGTCTCCAACCGTCTCTCAGTCTGCCATGTACACCGGCACACCCGAAAGTTCCACGATCTCCAGCTCTCCAGTCCAGCTCACCCTACATGAGACTCTGGTTAGAAAAAGGAAGTACTTATCCTCGCATCCGCGTACACAGGGTTTTAACGCCCACATAGCTAGACTAATCTCGTTAGAGATGATGCCCTACCGGTTAGTTGAAAGCGAAGCTTTCAAAGCCCTGATGGAGTACGCTGAACCACGATACGAGCTACCCAGTCGACACTTTTTTTCCAGAAAAGCCATCCCAGCCCTGCACCAGCATGTTAAACAGCGCATCGTCCATGCACTCAGGCAATCTGTGAGTACAAAGGTGCACCTGACTACAGATGCATGGACCAGTAGGCATGGCCAGGGACGTTATGTGTCCATCACGGCACACTGGGTGAATGTGGTGGATGCAGGGTCCACAGGCGACATCAATTTAGGGACAGTTGTGCCTAGCCCACGGTCTAGGAAACAGTTGGCTGTAGGCGTTCGCACCCCCTCCTCCTCCTCCTCCTCATCCTCCTGCAGAAGCTACAGCTCTTCCACAGAACGCAGTCTGCCAACCACTCCATCGGCAGATGACACTGTTGCACACCAGTTGTCCCATTATGGGCCAGCTACTGCCAAGCGTCAGCAGGCTGTATTGGCTATGAAGTGCTTGGGCGACAATAGACACACCGCGGAAGTTCTGTCCGAGTTCTTGCAACAAGAAACGCAGTCGTGGCTGGGCACAGTAGATCTTGAGGCAGGCAAGGTAGTGAGTGATAACGGAAGGAATTTCATGGCTGCCATCTCCCTTTCCCAACTGAAACACATTCCTTGCCTGGCTCACACCTTAAACCTGGTGGTGCAGTGCTTATTGAAAACTTATCCTGGGTTCTCCGACCTGCTCCTCAAAGTGCGTGCACTTTGCTCACATATCCGACGTTCGCCTGTACACGCCAGCCGTATGCAGACCTATCAGCGGTCTTTGAACCTTCCCCAGCATCGCCTAATCATAGACGTTGCAACAAGGTGGAACTCAACACTGCACATGCTTCAGAGACTGTGCGAACAGAGGCGTGCTGTTATTTATTTGTGGGAGGATACACGGGCAGGCAGTAGGATGGCAGACATGGAGTTGTCAGGTGTGCAGTGGTCTAAGATACAAGACATGTGTCAAGTCCTTCAGTGCTTTGAGGAATGCACACGGCTGGTTAGTGCAGACAACGCCGTAATAAGCATGAGCATCCCCCTAATGCGTCTGCTGATGCAAAGTTTGACGCACATAAAGGAGCAGGCGTCTGCACCAGAGGAAGAGGAAAGCCTTGATGACAGTCAGCCATTGTCTGGTCAGGGCAGTGTACAGGACGAGGTAGCGGGCGAAGAGGAGGTGGAGGACGAGGAGGATGATGGGGATGAGTATATTTTTAATGCCGAACCTTTCCCGGGGGCACAGGAATTTGGTTGCGTGTCACGGCCGGGTTCTGGTTTTTTGAGGGACACAAGTGACGTAGATTTGCCTGCAACTGCCCCTCAACCAATCACAACCGGAGATTTGACAACTGGAACTTTGGCCCACATGGCGGATTATGCCTTACGTATCCTAAAAAGGGACACACGCATTACGAAAATGATGAACGATGACGATTACTGGTTGGCCTGCCTCCTTGATCCACGCTATAAAGGCAAATTGCAAAATATTATGCCACATGAGAACTTGGAACTAATATTAGCAACCAAACAATCAACTCTTGTTGACCGTTTGCTTCAGGCATTCCCAGCACACAGCGCACGTGATCGTTCTCACACGAGCTCCAGGGGGCAGCAGACTAGGAGTGTTAGGGGTGCACACATCAGAAGTGGCGTTGGACAGAGGGGTTTTCTGACCAGGTTGTGGAGTGATTTTGCTATGACCGCAGACAGGACAGGTACTGCTGCATCAATTGAAAGTGACAGGAGACAACATTTGTCCAGTATGGTTACTAACTATTTTTCATCCCTTATCGATGTTCTCCCTCAACCGTCATTCCCATTTGATTACTGGGCCTCCAAATTAGACACCTGGCCAGAATTGGCAGAATATGCATTGCAGGAGCTTGCTTGCCCGGCAGCAAGTGTCCTATCAGAAAGAGTATTCAGTGCTGCAGGTTCAATATTAACCGAAAAAAGGACTCGTCTGGCTACCCAAAATGTTGACGATCTAACATTCATTAAAATGAACCACAACTGGATTTCGAAATCTTTTGCCCCACCTTGCCCGGCCGACACCTAGCTTTCCTATGAAAAGCTCTTGCCTGTGAATTACTTTTCTAATGTCTAATTTGCTGCAGCTGATTGTACAGCATACGACATGTTTACACCTCCCTAAATGGCAAAACTCCCCACACGGGGCCGTGGTATCGCGACTTGGCGCAAGCACCCGTGAGACTGCTGTTTGTCTGAAGAGGTGGGTGTGCTCGCTTTTGGTTGACGGCATTGCTACTGGGTCCCTCATAGTACAATGTAGTGTCTCTGGCGGTGGTGGTGCGCACCCAACGTCAGACACACCGTTGTAACATGAGGGGCCCTGGGGCGGTCCCGCCGGCCTCAAGAGAGTTCCCCCCTACCCCAGCTCAAAATGTGCTCTACCACGTGCAAAATTATGTCGCACAGCTCCACCAATCTTTAGTCTATTCGCTGACATCATTCAATGTCTGGCACTGACAATACAAATTTGTAGACATCTATGATGCAACTTAAAGTAGTCTGTGTCTGTGTCCTATATTGGCACCATTAAATAGTTACTGCCAAATTACTATGTCAGAAACTCAGTAGATGAGCCCACCCCTGTACCTAAGTATGCCACCTTTTTTTTTTGTTTTGGTTGTTTTGCGAGACATTAACATCTATTTATATTTTGGGAGTACTGGGACAGACACTCCTTGCACTACTCCTCCACTCACCACCAAGCTGCCTGTGTATCCATGTAACCGCTGTAAAACTGCCATGAGCCTATTGTTTGTTATTTTAGGCCTTTGATAGCCTGTCTGCGGCCCCTACTTGCAATACTCCTCCACTGACCACCAAGCTGCCTGCCCGTGTATCCATGTAACCGCTGTAAAACTGCCATGAGCCTATTGTTTGTTATTTTAGGCCTTTGATAGCCTGTCTGCGGTCCCTACTTTAAATACTCCTCCACTGACCACCAAGCTGCCTGCCCGTGTATCCATGTAACCGCTGTGAAACTGCCATGAGCCTATTGTTTGTTATGTTAGGCCTTTGATAGCCTGTATGCGGTCCCTACTTTAAATACTCCTCCACTGACCAGACCACTGCTGCCCGTGTACCCCTGGAACCAATTATAAAGTGCCTACAGCCAGCCCATTTTCTTATGTTAGGCCTTTGAAGCCTGTCTGCGGTCCCTACTTTAAATACTCCTCCACTGACCAGACCACTGCTGCCCGTGTACCCCTGGAACCAATTATAAAGTGCCTACAGCCAGCCCATTTTCTTATGTTAGGCCTTTGAAGCCTGTCTGCGGTCCCTACTTTAAATACTCCTCCACTGACCAGACCACTGCTGCCCGTGTACCCCTGGAACCAATTATAAAGTGCCTACAGCCAGCCCATTTTCTTATGTTAGGCCTTTGAAGCCTGTCTGCGGTCCCTACTTTAAATACTCCTCCACTGACCACCAAGCTGCCTGCCCGTGTATCCATGTAACCGCTGTAAAACTGCCATGAGCCTATTGTTTGTTATTTTAGGCCTTTGATAGCCTGTCTGCGGTCCCTACTTTAAATACTCCTCCACTGACCACCAAGCTGCCTGCCCGTGTATCCATGTAACCGCTGTAAAACTGCCATGAGCCTATTGTTTGTTATTTTAGGCCTTTGATAGCCTGTCTGCGGCCCCTACTTGCAATACTCCTCCACTGACCACAATGCTGCCTGGAGTGCCTGCCTGTGTATCCATGTAACCGATGTAAAACTGCCATGACTGCCTACTGTTTGTTATTTTAGGCCTTTGATAGCCTGTCTGCAGCCCCTACTTGCAATACTCCTCCACTGACCACACCAATGCTGCCCGTGTACCCCTGGAACCTATTTAAAAGTTCATAGAGCCTAGTTATATATTTTATTTACTATTAATAAGGCCATGATGGACTACGCTGTACCACGCTACAAGCTAACCAGTCGACACTTCTTTTGCGAGAAAAGCCATCCCAACCCTCCACCAGCATGTAGAAGACCGCATTGTCCATGCACTCTGGCAATCTGTGAGTACAAAGGTGCACCTGACAACAGACGCATGGACCTGTAGGCATGGCCACGGAAGATTACGTGTCCATTACGGCGCAATGGGTTAATGTGGTGGATGCATGGTCCACAGGGGACAGCCTACTAAGTCTGTCTGCAGTCCCTAATTCAAATTGTCCTCCACTGTCTAAATCGGAACTTCCACCTTCTGGCTTTCGGCCTATAGTATCAGAAATTAAACTGCATTTGGCCTTCAACTTTGGTTAGGGCCTACTAACGGCTTCTGCCCCTCCCTGGTGTTGCCCTCAACTAAATAAAGCTGAGCTTCAACCTTCTGCTCCAAATTACCATTTTGAAAAATGCAATAGGCTTTTCAGGCCTACTAAAGGTGTCTGTCTGTGTGCCCCTGCCTGGTGTTGTCCTCAACTAAATAAAGCTGAGCTTCAACCTTCCGGCTCTCATTAAGTGGTTTTAAAAAAAAAAAATGGTGGTTAGGGCCTACTAACGGCTTCTGCCCCTCCCTGGTGTTGCCCTCAACTAAATAAAGCTGAGCTTCAACCTTCTGCTCCAAATTACCATTTTGAAAAATGCAATAGGCTTTTCCGGCCTACTAAAGGTGTCTGTCTGTGTGCCCCTCCCTGGTGTTGTCCTCAACTAAATAAAGCTGAGCTTCAACCTTCCGGCTCTCATTAAGTGGTTTTAAAAAAAAAAAATGGTGGTTAGGGCCTACTAACGGCTTCTGCCCCTCCCTGGTGTTGTCCTCAACTAAATAAAGCTGAGCTTCAACCTTCCGGCTCTCATTATGTGGTTTTAAAAAAAAAAATGGTGGTTAGGGCCTACTAACGGCTTCTGCCCCTCCCTGGTGTTGCCCTCAACTAAATAAAGCTGAGCTTCAACCTTCTGCTCCAAATTACCATTTTGAAAAATGCAATAGGCTTTTCAGGCCTACTAAAGGTGTCTGTCTGTGTGCCCCTCCCTGGTGTTGTCCTCAACTAAATAAAGCTGAGCTTCAACCTTCCGGCTCTCATTATGTGGTTTTAAAAAAAAAAATGGTGGTTAGGGCCTACTAACGGCTTCTGCCCCTCCCTGGTGTTGCCCTCAACTAAATAAAGCTGAGCTTCAACCTTCTGCTCCAAATTACCATTTTGAAAAATGCAATAGGCTTTTCAGGCCTACTAAAGGTGTCTGTCTGTGTGCCCCTCCCTGGTGTTGTCCTCAACTAAATAAAGCTGAGCTTCAACCTTCCGGCTCTCATTATGTGGTTTTAAAAAAAAAAATGGTGGTTAGGGCCTACTAACGGCTTCTGCCCCTCCCTGGTGTTGTCCTCAACTAAATAAAGCTGAGCTTCAACCTTCCGGCTCTCATTATGTGGTTTTAAAAAAAAAAATGGTGGTTAGGGCCTACTAACGGCTTCTGCCCCTCCCTGGTGTTGCCCTCAACTAAATAAAGCTGAGCTTCAACCTTCTGCTCCAAATTACCATTTTGAAAAATGCAATAGGCTTTTCAGGCCTACAAAAGGTGTCTGTCTGTGTGCCCCTCCCTGGTGTTGTCCTCAACTAAATAAAGCTGAGCTTCAACCTTCCGGCTCTCATTATGTGGTTTTAAAAAAAAAAATGGTGGTTAGGGCCTACTAACGGCTTCTGCCCCTCCCTGGTGTTGTCCTCAACTAAATAAAGCTGAGCTTCAACCTTCCGGCTCTCATTATGTGGTTTTAAAAAAAAAAATGGTGGTTAGGGCCTACTAACGGCTTCTGCCCCTCCCTGGTGTTGTCCTCAACTAAATAAAGCTGAGCTTCAACCTTCCGGCTCTCATTATGTGGTTTTAAAAAAAAAAATGGTGGTTAGGGCCTACTAACGGCTTCTGCCCCTCCCTGGTGTTGCCCTCAACTAAATAAAGCTGAGCTTCAACCTTCTGCTCCAAATTACCATTTTGAAAAATGCAATAGGCTTTTCAGGCCTACAAAAGGTGTCTGTCTGTGTGCCCCTCCCTGGTGTTGTCCTCAACTAAATAAAGCTGAGCTTCAACCTTCCGGCTCTCATTATGTGGTTTTAAAAAAAAAAATGGTGGTTAGGGCCTACTAACGGCTTCTGCCCCTCCCTGGTGTTGCCCTCAACTAAATAAAGCTGAGCTTCAACCTTCTGCTCCAAATTACCATTTTGAAAAATGCAATAGGCTTTTCAGGCCTACTAAAGGTGTCTGTCTGTGTGCCCCTCCCTGGTGTTGTCCTCAACTAAATAAAGCTGAGCTTCAACCTTCCGGCTCTCATTATGTGGTTTTAAAAAAAAAAATGGTGGTTAGGGCCTACTAACGGCTTCTGCCCCTCCCTGGTGTTGCCCTCAACTAAATAAAGCTGAGCTTCAACCTTCTGCTCCAAATTACCATTTTGAAAAATGCAATAGGCTTTTCAGGCCTACTAAAGGTGTCTGTCTGTGTGCCCCTGCCTGGTGTTGTCCTCAACTAAATAAAGCTGAGCTTCAACCTTCCGGCTCTCATTAAGTGGTTTTAAAAAAAAAAAATGGTGGTTAGGGCCTACTAACGGCTTCTGCCCCTCCCTGGTGTTGCCCTCAACTAAATAAAGCTGAGCTTCAACCTTCTGCTCCAAATTACCATTTTGAAAAATGCAATAGGCTTTTCCGGCCTACTAAAGGTGTCTGTCTGTGTGCCCCTCCCTGGTGTTGTCCTCAACTAAATAAAGCTGAGCTTCAACCTTCCGGCTCTCATTATGTGGTTTTAAAAAAAAAAATGGTGGTTAGGGCCTACTAACGGCTTCTGCCCCTCCCTGGTGTTGTCCTCAACTAAATAAAGCTGAGCTTCAACCTTCCGGCTCTCATTAAGTGGTTTTAAAAAAAAAAAATGGTGGTTAGGGCCTACTAACGGCTTCTGCCCCTCCCTGGTGTTGTCCTCAACTAAATAAAGCTGAGCTTCAACCTTCCGGCTCTCATTATGTGGTTTTAAAAAAAAAAATGGTGGTTAGGGCCTACTAACGGCTTCTGCCCCTCCCTGGTGTTGCCCTCAACTAAATAAAGCTGAGCTTCAACCTTCTGCTCCAAATTACCATTTTGAAAAATGCAATAGGCTTTTCAGGCCTACTAAAGGTGTCTGTCTGTGTGCCCCTCCCTGGTGTTGTCCTCAACTAAATAAAGCTGAGCTTCAACCTTCCGGCTCTCATTATGTGGTTTTAAAAAAAAAAATGGTGGTTAGGGCCTACTAACGGCTTCTGCCCCTCCCTGGTGTTGTCCTCAACTAAATAAAGCTGAGCTTCAACCTTCCGGCTCTCATTATGTGGTTTTAAAAAAAAAAATGGTGGTTAGGGCCTACTAACGGCTTCTGCCCCTCCCTGGTGTTGCCCTCAACTAAATAAAGCTGAGCTTCAACCTTCTGCTCCAAATTACCATTTTGAAAAATGCAATAGGCTTTTCAGGCCTACAAAAGGTGTCTGTCTGTGTGCCCCTCCCTGGTGTTGTCCTCAACTAAATAAAGCTGAGCTTCAACCTTCCGGCTCTCATTATGTGGTTTTAAAAAAAAAAATGGTGGTTAGGGCCTACTAACGGCTTCTGCCCCTCCCTGGTGTTGTCCTCAACTAAATAAAGCTGAGCTTCAACCTTCCGGCTCTCATTAAGTGGTTTTAAAAAAAAAAAATGGTGGTTAGGGCCTACTAACGGCTTCTGCCCCTCCCTGGTGTTGTCCTCAACTAAATAAAGCTGAGCTTCAACCTTCCGGCTCTCATTAAGTGGTTTTAAAAAAAAAATGGTGGTTAGGGCCTACTAACGGCTTCTGCCCCTCCCTGGTGTTGCCCTCAACTAAATAAAGCTGAGCTTCAACCTTCTGCTCCAAATTACCATTTTGAAAAATGCAATAGGCTTTTCCGGCCTACTAAAGGTGTCTGTCTGTGTGCCCCTGCCTGGTGTTGCCCTCAACTAAATAAAGCTGAGCTTCAACCTTCTGCTCCAAATTACCATTTTAAAAAATGCAATAGGCTTTTCCGGCCTACTAAAGGTGTCTGCCCCTCCCTGGTGTTGTCCTCAACTGAACAAAGCTGAGCTTCCACATTCTGGCTTTCGCCCTATACTATCAGATATTAAACTGCATTTGGCCTACTAGTGTGGTTAGGCCCTTGAAACAGTGTCTGCTGCTCTTGGGTTTGCTACTCCACTGAACAAAGCAATGCCGCCTGTTTAGTCCTGTTACCAATTTTGAACTGCATTTAGCCTACTTTATTCTTTGGCCCTATATCTGTTTCCTCCTCATCCTGCCCATTGCCCAGCCACTGCTAAATGAGTCTGCTGGTACATTGACCTAGACCACTACATTCCCCTTGTACTCTACACAGCCAGAATCTGTCCCTGCTGAAAGTAAGGTTCCCCTTCCCGCATGTTATACCACCTTACACAGGGACAAAGAGGAAGGTGCAGATGAAAGTGCAGGTTCCTTCATCAGGTGGGGGGGCATACTCGTTGGCGACGTCACTGGCACAGGGCCCCTCAGAGTACGCAAAAGTGTCGCTGCTGGTGGGAGGCGCCCCCGCCATGCAAACACACCGCCGTACTTTGAGGGGCCCTGTGCCAGTGGCAATGCGAACGAGTGGGCCCCCCCCCTGCTTGCTCAGGATCACAGCACTTGCAACTTTTAAATACTTACCTTTCCCTGCAACACCGCCGTGACGTAGTCCGCATTTCCTGGGCCCACGAAAAACTTGAGCCAGCCCTACTCCCCCCACAACTTTCCCCCAATTCCCTATGCCCAACTATTATTATACAGTTAATTAAGATTGGCAAGCTTCAGAAACAAGAATGGATGTTTTTGGCATTAAAATGGGCACTGTAGGTGTTTTCCTGGCCTCCACTCACTGCCGACTATGCTTCCCCATTGACTTGCATTGGGTTTCGTGTTTCGGTCGATCCCCGACTTTTAGCGATAATCGGCCGACTGCACTCGACTCGACTCTGGACAAAATCGGGTTTCCCAAAACCCTACTCGATCTTAAAAAAATGAAAGTCGCTCAACCCTAATCAGGAGAAATAGCTGACAAGATAACTCCTTCCTTAAGAATACCCACAGGTTCAGCGACTCCAGGAGCATCAGGCACAAAGCTCCTAGACAGAGCATCGGCCTTCACATTCTTAGAACCTGGTAAATACGAGACCACAAAGTCAAAACGGGAGAAAAACAATGACCAGCGGGCCTGTCTAGGATTCAGGCGTTTAGCAGACTCGAGATACATCAGATTTTTGTGATCAGTCAAGACCACCACACGATGCTTAGCACCCTCGAGCCAATGACGCCACTCCTCAAATGCCCACTTCATGGCCAACAACTCCCGATTGCCCACATCATAATTTCGCTCTGCCGGCGAAAACTTCCTGGAGAAAAAGGCACAAGGTCTCATAGTAGAGCAACCAGGGCCTCTCTGCGACAAAACGGCCCCTGCCCCAATCTCCGAAGCATCCACCTCCACCTGAAAGGGAAGTGAGGTGTCAGGTTGGCACAAAACAGGCGCCGAAGTAAACCGGCGTTTCAACTCCTGGAAAGCCTCCACGGCAGCAGGAGCCCAGTTAGCTACATCAGAGCCTTTCTTGGTCATATCCATCAATGGTTTAACAACGCTAGAAAAATTTGCGATAAAACGACGGTAGAAGTTAGCAAAACCCAAGAACTTCTGAAGACTCTTAACTGACGAGGGTTGAGTCCAATCATGAATAGCTCGGACCTTGACTGGGTCCATCTCCACAGCAGAAGGGGAAAAAATGAACCCCAAAAAGGGAACCCTCTGTACACCAAAGAGACACTTTGAGCCTTTAACAAACAAAGAATTTTCACGCAAAATCTTAAAAACCATCCTGACCTGCTCCACATGCGAGTCCCAATCATCAGAAAAAACAGAATATCATCCAGATAAACAATCAAAAATTTATCCAGATACTTCCGGAAAATGTCATGCATGAAGGACTGAAAAACTGAAGGTGCATTAGAGAGCCCAAATGGCATCACCAAGTACTCAAAATGACCTTCGGGCGTATTGAATGCGGTTTTCCATTCATCGCCTTGCTTAATGCGCACAAGGTTGTACGCACCACGAAGGTCTATCTTGGTGAACCACTTGGCACCTTTAATCCGGGCAAACAAGTCTGACAACAGCGGCAAAGGATACTGAAATTTGACAGTGATCTTGTTTAAAAGCCGATAGTCAATACAAGGCCTCAAAGATCCGTCCTTTTTGGCCACAAAAAAGAATCCCGCACCAAGAGGGGAAGAAGAAGGACGGATATGCCCCTTCTCAAGAGACTCCTTGATATATGAACGCATCGCGGTATGTTCAGGTACCGACAAATTAAACAGTCTCCCCTTAGGAAACTTACTGCCAGGAATCAAATCTATTGCACAGTCACATTCCCTATGAGGAGGCAGTGCACTGGACTTAGACTCGCTGAAGACATCCTGATAATCAGACAAATACGCCGGAACTTCCGAAGGCTTAGAAGAAGCAATAGACAAGGGCAGGGAATCTCCATGAATTCCATGGCAGCCCCAACTTGACACCGACATTGCCTTCCTGTTATGATTTTCCCAATGGCAGGGAAATCAAAATAACAACGGACTAGCTCTCGGGTGATGGGAACTAAAGTGACCGTGACCTGAACCTGACACGACACTGGAAGTAGCCGGGGAGTGTTTCCTGCGATGCCCTAGACACCACGCGCCAGCCGGAGATCTAACTACTCCTATCAGAGGAATATACAGGCCTGCCTTACCTCCAGAGATGAACCCCAAAAGGAGATAGCAGCCCCCCACAGATATTGACGGTGAGTCAAGAGGAAAAGACATACGTAGGATGAACAGCAGATTTAGCACAGTGAGGTCCGCTTACTAAATAGCAGAAGTACAGGAAAGAGTCACTTCACGGTCAACTTCAAAACACTACTCAAAAACACCATCCTGAAATTACTTTAAAACTCCAGTGACAACTCATGCCACTGGAGTGGCAATTTCAGTCCACGAGAGCTTCCAGCTACAGAGAGTCACATTGCAAATAGCTGGACAAAAATAGCATTAACTAGAAACAAAATTCAACTTAGCTGAACAGGATCTTGAGGCAGGAGAATGCAACAGAATGCTACTGATACATTGTTGGCCGGCATCGGACCAGCAGCCAAGCAACCTTAAATAGGAAACTCCCCTAATGGGTGTCAACAGGTGATCAAGGATAGAAGAAGGCAAATAAGTGGCACTACCATAGAACACCACCGGGGGAGCCCACAAACAGAATTCACAACAGTACCCCCCCCTTAAGGAGGGGGCACCGAACCCTCACCAGAACCACCAGGGCGATCTGGATGAGCACTATGAAATGCACGAACCAAATCAGGAGCATGAACATCAGATGCTGTCACCCAAGAATTATCCTCCTGACCATAGCCTTTCCACTTAACCAGATACTGAAGTTTCCGTCTGGAAACACGGGAGTCCAAGATCTTTTCCACCACATACTCCAACTCACCCTCAACTAGCACAGGAGCAGGAGGATCAGCAGACGGAACAACCGGCACCTCATACCTCCGCAACAATGACCGATGAAAAACATTATGAATAGTAAAAGATGCTGGGAGGTCCAAACGAAAGGACACAGGATTGAGAACCTCCAGAATCCTATAAGGGCCGATAAACCGAGGCTTAAACTTAGGAGACGAAACCTTCATAGGAACAAATCGAGAAGACAACCAAACCAGGTCCCCAACACAAAGACGAGGACCGACACGCCGATGACGATTAGTGAACTGTTGAGTCTTCTCCTGGGACAACTTCAGATTGTCCACAACCTGTCCCCAAATCTGATGCATTCTATCAACCACAGCATCTACTCCAGGACAATCCGAAGACTCCAATTGACCGGACGAAAAGCGAGGGTGAAACCCTGAATTACAAAAAAATGGAGAAACCAAAGTGGCAGAACTGGCCCGATTGTTAAGGGCAAACTCTGCCAATGGCAAAAAATCAAGCCAATCGTCCTGATCAGCGGACACAAAACACCTCAAGTAAGTCTCCAAGGTCTGATTAGTACGCTCAGTCTGGCCATTAGTCTGAGGATGGAATGCAGACGAAAAAGACAAGTCGATGCCCATCCTGGCACAGAACGCCCGCCAAAATCTAGACACAAACTGAGTACCCCTGTCAGACACTATATTCTCAGGAATACCATGCAAACGCACAACATTCTGAAAAAATAGAGGGACCAGCTCAGAGGAGGAGGGCAATTTGGGCAAAGGTACCAAGTGAACCATCTTGGAAAAACGGTCACACACCACCCAGATGACGGACATCCTACGAGAAACAGGAAGGTCAGAAATAAAGTCCATAGAGATGTGCGTCCAAGGCCTCTTAGGAATAGGCAAGGGCAACAACAACCCGCTGGCCCGGGAACAGCAGGGCTTAGCCCGAGCACAAACATCACAAGACTGCACAAAAATACGTACATCTCGAGACAAGGAAGGCCACCAGAAGGACCTAGACACCAGATCCCTGGTGCCAAAAATTCCAGGATGACCTGCCAACGCGGAAGAGTGAACCTCCGAAATAACTCTACTGGTCCAGTCATCAGGGACAAACAGTCTACCAGGCAGACAGCGATCAGGCCTATCCACCTGAAACTCCTGCAAAGAGCGCCGCAGGTCTGGGGAGACAGCTGACAATATCACCCCATCCTTCAGGATGCCAGTAGGTTCGGAATCACCAGGCGAGTCAGGCTCAAAACTCCTAGAGAGGGCATCCGCCCTCACATTCTTAGACCCAGGCAGATATGAAACCACAAAGTTAAATCGAGAGAAAAACAACGACCAGCGCGCCTGTCTAGGATTCAGACGCCTGGCTGACTCAAGATAAATTAGATTTTTGTGGTCAGTCAAGACCACCACCTGGTGTCTAGCACCCTCAAGCCAATGACGCCACTCCTCAAATGCCCACTTCATGGCCAAGAGCTCCCGATTTCCAACATCATAATTTCGCTCAGCGGGCGAAAACTTTCGAGAGAAAAACGCACATGGTCTCATCACTGAGCAGTCAGGACCTTTCTGCGACAAAACTGCACCTGCTCCGATCTCGGAAGCATCTACTTCAACCTGGAACGGGAGCGAAACATCAGGCTGGCGCAACACAGGAGCAGAAGAAAAGCGGCGCTTAAGCTCCCGAAAGGCCTCCACAGCCGCAGAGGACCAATTAGCAACATCAGCACCCTTCTTGGTCAAATCAGTCAAAGGTTTAGCAATGGCAGAAAAACCCGCTATGAATCGGCGATAGAAATTAGCAAATCCCAAGAATTTCTGAAGACTCTTTAGAGAAGTAGGTTGTATCCAATCACAAATAGCCTGAACCTTAACAGGGTCCATCTCCATAGATGAAGGGGAAAAAATATATCTCAAAAAGGAAATTCTCTGAACCCCAAAAATACACTTTGAGCCCTTCACAAATAGAGAATTAGCTCGTAAAACCTGAAAAACTCTCCTGACCTGTTGAACATGAGATTCCCAGTCCTCCGAAAAAATCAAAATATCATCCAAATACACAATCATAAATTTATCCAGATATTCACGGAAAATATCGTGCATAAAGGACTGAAAAACGGAAGGGGCATTCGCGAGACCGAAAGGCATTACCAAATACTCAAAATGGCCTTCAGGCGTATTAAATGCGGTCTTCCACTCATCCCCCTGCTTAATCCGCACCAAATTATACGCACCACGTAGATCGATCTTAGTGAACCACTTCGCCCCCTTTATGCGAGCAAAAAGATCAGTCAGTAAAGGTAACGGGTACTGGTATTTAACTGTAATCTTATTCAGAAGTCGATAGTCGATACAAGGTCTCAATGAACCATCCTTTTTACCCACAAAGAAAAACCCTGCCCCCAGTGGATACAAAGAGGGGCGAATATGACCCTTTTCCAAAGATTCTCTGATATACTCCCGCATAGCAGTATGTTCAGGTACAGACAAATTAAACAAGCGACCCTTAGGAAATTTACTACCGGGAATCAACTCAATAGCGCAGTCACACTCTCTGTGAGGGGGGAGAGAATCAGTTTTAGGCTCCTGAAAGACATCATAAAAATCTGACAGAAATGCTGGGATCTCAGAGGGAGTAGATGAAGAAATGGGAACCAAAGGTGCATCCCCATGAATCCCCCGACATCCCCAGCTCAGCACAGACATTGATCTCCAGTCCAAGACTGGATTATGAATTTGTAACCATGGTAATCCAAGTACTAATACGTCATGTAGATTATATAACACAAGGAAACGAATAATCTCCTGATGGTCTGGGGAAAGATGCATAGTCACTTGTGTCCAATATTGTGGTTTATTGCTAGCCAAAGGTGTAGAATCAATACCCTTTAAGGGAATAGAAACCTCCAGAGGCTCTAAATCAAACCCACAACGCTTGGCAAAGGACCAATCCATGAGACTCAGAGCGGCGCCAGAATCCACATAAGCATCCACAGTAACAGATGATAAAGTACAAATCAATGTCACGGACAAAAGAAATTTAGACTGCAAGGTACCCATAGAAAAAGATTTATCAACCTTTTTATCAACCTTCTTTATGCGTTTAGAGCATGCTGATATAACATGAGCTGGATCTCCACAATAGAAGCACAACCCATTTTTGCGCCTGTAATTCTGTCGTTCGCCTCTAGACAATACACTATCGCATTGCATATGCTCTGGTGCCTTTTCAGAGGTCACCGCCAAATGATGCACAGGTTTTTGCTCAGAAGATACCGCCATATGGTGCACAAGTTTTTGCTCAGAAGATACCGCCATATGGTGCACAGGTTTGCGCTCCCGTAAACGCCGATCAATCTGGATAGCCAATTTCATGGCATCATTCAGACCTGTAGGCACAGGGAACCCCACCATGACATCCTTCACGGCATCAGAGACACCTTCTCTGAAATTAGCTGCTAGAGCGCACTCATTCCATTTAGTAAGCACCGACCATTTACGAAATTTTTGGCAGTATATCTCAGCTTCATCTTGCCCTTGGGAAAGAGCTATCAAGGCTTTCTCAGCCAAAATCTCTAAATTAGGCTCTTCATAAAGCAACCCCAAAGCCAGAAAAAACGCATCTACATTTAATAACGCAGGATCCCCTGGCGACAATGCAAATGCCCAACTTTGTGGGTCACCCCGCAATAGAGAAATAATAATTTTAACCTGTTGCGCAGGATCACCAGCAGAGTGAGATTTCAGAGACAAAAACAATTTACAATTCTCTCTGAAATTCAAAAAACGGGATCTGTCTCCGGTAAAAAATTCAGGCATAGGGATCTTAGGTTCAGACATTGGAGCACGTATAACAAAATCTTGTAAGTTCTGGACCTTTGTAGCCAGGTTATTCAGACCTGCAACCAAACTCTGTGGATCCATGATTCAAACAGGTGTAACCAAAGCCATTCAGAGATTAAGAGGAGAGGAAAAAAAAAAAAAAAGGCTGAAGACTGCAGTTTAAGCAAGGAGTACAAATAAGCACTAAGGTGCACTTTCCAAACACAGAAGGAAAAAAAAAAACCTTTTAATATCCTTTCCTGCTTTAGTGCATAGTTTTAACACATGTGGGCCGGCCAAACTGTTATGATTTTCCCAATGGCAGGGAAATCAAAATAACAACGGACTAGCTCTCGGGTGATGGGAACTAAAGTGACCGTGACCTGAACCTGACACGACACTGGAAGTAGCCGGGGAGTGTTTCCTACGATGCCCTAGACACCACGCGCCAGCCGGAGATCTAACTACTCCTATCAGAGGAATATACAGGCCTGCCTTACCTCCAGAGATGAACCCCAAAAGGAGATAGCAGCCCCCCACAGATATTGACGGTGAGTCAAGAGGAAAAGACATACGTAGGATGAACAGCAGATTTAGCACAGTGAGGTCCGCTTACTAAATAGCAGAAGTACAGGAAAGAGTCACTTCACGGTCAACTTCAAAACACTACTCAAAAACACCATCCTGAAATTACTTTAAAACTCCAGTGACAACTCATGCCACTGGAGTGGCAATTTCAGTCCACGAGAGCTTCCAGCTACAGAGAGTCACATTGCAAATAGCTGGACAAAAATAGCATTAACTAGAAACAAAATTCAACTTAGCTGAACAGGATCTTGAGGCAGGAGAATGCAACAGAATGCTACTGATACATTGTTGGCCGGCATCGGACCAGCAGCCAAGCAGCCTTAAATAGGAAACTCCCCTAATGGGTGTCAACAGGTGATCAAGGATAGAAGAAGGCAAATAAGTGGCACTACCATAGAACACCACCGGGGGAGCCCACAAACAGAATTCACAACACTTCCAGTCCAAGACTGGATTATGGGTCTGTAACCATGGCAAACCCAAAACAACCAAATCATGCATCTTATGCAGAACAAGAAAACGTATCACCTCCCGATGTTCGGGAGTCATGCACATGGTAACCTGTGTCCAAAACTGCGGTTTATTTTTTGCCAAAGGCGTAGCATCAATACCCCTAAGAGGGATAGGATTTTCTAATGGTTCCAGAACAAAACCGCAGCGCTTGGCAAATGACAGATCCATCAGACTCAGGGCAGCACCTGAGTCTACAAACGCCATGACAGGATACGATGACAGTGAGCAAATCAAAGTTACAGATAGAATAAATTTAGGTTGCAAATTACCAATGGCGACAGGACTAACAACCCTAGTAAGACGTTTAGAGCATGCTGAGATAACATGTGTAGAATCACCACAGTAGTAACACAAGCCATTCTGGCGTCTATGAATTTTCCGCTCATTTCTAGTCAGGATTCTATCACATTGCATTAAATCAGGTGCCTGTTCAGACAACACCATGAGGGAATTTGCGGTTTTGCGCTCCCGCAACCGCCGGTCGATTTGAATTGCCAGGGCCATGGAATCATTCAGACCTGTGGGAATGGGAAAACCCACCATCACATTCTTAATGGCTTCAGAAAGGCCATTTCTGAAATTTGCAGCCAATGCACACGTTCCACTGGGTCAGCACGGACCATTTCCGAAATTTTTGGCAATACACTTCAGCCTCGTCCTGGCCCTGAGACATAGCCAGCAAGGCTTTTTCTGCCTGAATCTCAAGATTGGGTTCCTCATAAAGCAAACCGAGCGCCAGAAAAAACGCATCAATATCAGCCAATGCCGGATCTCCTGGCGCCAGCGAGAAGGCCCAATCCTGAGGGTCGCCCCGTAAAAAAGAAATAACAATTTTCACTTGCTGAGCGGAGTCTCCTGATGAACAGGGTCTCAGGGACAAAAACAATTTACAATTATTCCTGAAATTTCTAAATTTAAATCGGTCTCCGGAAAACAGTTCAGGAATCGGTATCTTAGGTTCTGACATAGGATTTCTGATAACATAATCTTGTATGCCCTGCACACGAGCAGTAAGCTGGTCCACACCTGTAATCAAGGTCTGGACATTCATGTCTGCAGCAAACACAAGCCACTCAGAGGTAAAGGGGAAAAGAAAAAAAAAAATGAAAAAAAGAAAAAAAAAACTCAGAATTTTCTTTCTTATAATCCCGCTTCTGCAATGCATTTAACATTTAATACTGGCCTGGCAAACTGTTATGACCCCAATGGCGAGGGTCTCAGAGGAACAAGTAAGTCTGCGAAGTACAAAAATCCAGCTCATAGGGCAGTGGTAACTGGGTTGACCATATATCTACTCCTAACGCCAACACTAGAAGTAGCCGGGGAACATGCCTACGTTGGTCGCTAGATGTCTCGCGCCAGCCAGAGGACTAACTACCCCTAGAAGAGGAAAATAAAGACCTCTCTTGCCTCCAGAGAATAGACCCCAAAAGTTGGATACAAGCCCCCCACAAATAATAACGGTGAGGTAAGAGGAAATGACAAACACAGAGATGAACTAGGTTTAGCAAAGAGAGGCCCACTTACTAATAGCAGAATGTAGTAAGATAACTTATATGGTCAACAAAAACCCTATCAAAATTCCACACTGGAAATTCAAGAACCCCCGAACCGTCTAACGGCCCGGGGGGAGAACTCCAGCCTCCCTAGAGCTTCCAGCAAGGTTAGGAGACAGATTATGTACAAGCTGGACAAAAATGCAAACAAAAACAAATAGCAAAAAGCAAGAAAGCAGACTTAGCTTAATCTAGCAGGAACCAGGATCAGTAGACAAGAGCACAACAGATTAGCTCTGATTACAACGTTGCCAGGCATTGAACTGAAGGTCCAGGGAGCTTATATAGCAACACCCCTGAACTAACGGCCCAGGTGAGCATACAAGGGATGACTGACATACCCAGAGTCAAATCACTAGTAACCACTAGAGGGAGCCAAAAAGCAAATTCACAACAGCAGGGTCCATTAACCACCAAACCGCTTGTGCTGTAGCGATTTCCACTGTCCAACACCACCTTCGGTGTGCAGGGACAGTGGAAGCTACATTTTTTTTTTCTCTCAGCGCTGTAGCTCATTGGGCTGCCCTAGAAAGCTCCCTGATAGCTGTATTGCTGTGTGTACGCCACTGTGCAAATCAACTGCTTTTTTCAAAGCACAAATCCTCTTGTTCCTTCCTTTCTGCACAGCTATCTTTTTTGTTTGTCCACACTTTTTATTTAATTTGTGCATCAGTCCACTCCTTATTGCTGCCTGCCATACCTGGCTGAGATTACTGCAGGGAGATAGTAATTGTAGGACAGTCCCTGTTTTTTTTTTTTTTTTTGTGGGAGATTAAGATTGGCATTTCTGCTAGAGTGTCATCCCTGTGTGTGCCATCTCTCACTCAGTGGGCCATAGAAAGCCTATTTATTTTTTTGCTTGATTTGGGTTCTAAATTCTACCTTTAAAAAAATCAGTACATCAATCAGTGGGAGAAAAATATTGGCCTCAGTCAGGGCTTGTGTGCCACTCCTGACTCCTGTGTGTGCCATCTCTCACTCAGTGGGCCATAGAAAGCCTATTTATTTTTTTGCTTGATTTGGGTTCTAAAATCTACCTTTAAAAAAATCACTACATCAATCAGTGGGAGAAAAATATTGGCCTCAGTCAGGGCTTGTGTGCCACTCCTGACTCCTGTGTGTGCCATCTCTCACTCAGTGGGCCATAGAAAGCCTTTTTTTTATTATTTGGTTTCTAAATTGTCCCTGAAAAATCATTTTATCTTATTTGGTTTCTAAAGTCTCCCTGAAAAAAAATAAAAAAATAAAAAAACAGTGGGAGATTAATATTGCCCTTTCTGCTTGTGTGCCAGTCTTGACTCCTGGGTGTGCCATCTCTCTCTCTCAAATTGTGGGCCATAGAAAGCCTATTTATTTTTTTGCTTGATTTGGGTTCTAAAATCTACCTTTAAAAAAATCACTACATCAATCAGTGGGAGAAAAATATTGGCCTCAGTCAGAGCTTGTGTGCCACTCCTGACTCCTGTGTGTGCCATCTCTCACTCAGTGGGCCATAGAAAGCCTATTTATTTCTTTGCTTGATTTGGGTTCTAAAATCTACCTTTAAAAAAATCACTACATCAATCAGTGGGAGAAAAATATTGGCCTCAGTCAGGGCTTGTGCGCCACTCCTGACTCCTGTGTGTGCCATCTCTCACTCAGTGGGCCATAGAAAGCCTATTTATTTTTTTGCTTGATTTGGGTTCTAAAATCTACCTTTAAAAAAATCACTACATCAATCAGTGGGAGAAAAATATTGGCCTCAGTCAGGGCTTGTGTGCCACTCCTGACTCCTGTGTGTGCCATCTCTCACTCAGTGGGCCATAGAAAGCCTATTTATTTTTTTGCTTTATTTGGGTTCTAAAATCTACCTTTAAAAAAATCACTACGTCAATCAGTGGGAGAAAAATATTGGCCTCAGTCAGGGCTTGTGTGCCACTCCTGACTCCTGTGTGTGCCATCTCTCACTCAGTGGGCCATAGAAAGCCTTTTTTTTTATTATTTGGTTTCTAAATTGTCTCTGAAAAAATCATTTTATCTTATTTGGTTTTTAAAGTCTCCCTGAAAAAAAATAAAAAAATAAAAAAACAGTGGGAGATTAATATTGACATTTGTGCTTGAGTGACAGTCCTGCGTGTGTGGCATCTCTGTGATTTGGTGCCACAGAAAACAGAGTGTGTAACATTGTGCCTGATTTTCCTTGTGGTCTCACCAACCTGTTAAGGGATATTGAAATCATACTGAAGTTATAGCTCACCGTGTAAGTTGTTTGACAGCAACAAATAAAGTTACTTTGGTTAAGTTTTTAAAACAATGAGGAAGTCTGGTGCAAGAGGTCGTGGCCGTGGGCGTTCATTGTCAGCTGGTAATGATGGTAGTGGTAGTGGAGCATCAGGTGGTCGTGGGGATAATAATATTCCACCTAAGTCTGGAGCTGTGGAGCCAGTTTCGTCATCTGGCTACACAGGGCCTCGAACGCTCTCTTTTCTGGGAGTAGGAAAACCGCTTTTAAAGCCGGAGCAGCAACAGCAAGTTTTGGCTTACATTGCAGACTCAGCCTCTAGCTCTTTTGCCTCCTCTTCTGAAACTGGTAAATGTAAAAGCAGCGCGTCACTTGTGGATGTTCACGGTCAGGGACAAGTCGCTTCCTTGTCCTCTTCAGCAAAAACTACAACAAGAGAGAAGGATGCAGCAGGCGACACAACGGGTTACTGCATGGAGCTCTTTACACATACCGTCCCTGGCTTAGAAAGTGAAACACTTAACAGGCCATGCCCATTACAAGTAGATTCTGACATGGAGTGCACTGATGCACAGCCACAGCCAGAGTACTATGCTGCTCCTTTGACTCAGACCACAACATTGCCCTCTCAGGGTACTGATCCACAATCAGACCCTGATGAGACTATAACAACTAAAGCGAACTGCCTAACATACGATCACAAAGTGATCCCTTCCATATATATATGTGACCAATAAGAGAGCAAAGAAGGTGCACATATGTAAAAAGGTATAAATTTATTGAATCAAACATTGCCCTCTCAGGGTACTGATCCGCAAACCCTGATGAGACTATGTTGCCCCGCCACGAACGCTATACCACTGACCGACACAGTGACACAGACGAAGTTGCACACGAGCTCGAAGAGGTGGTAATAGATGACCCAGTTGTTGACCCCGATTGGCATCCTTTGGGGGAACAGGGTGCAGGCGGCAGTAGTTCAGAAGCGGAGGTGGAGGAGGAGCCGCAGCAGGCATCAACATCGCAACAGGTTCCATCTGCCGGGCCCGTATCTGGCCCAAAACGCGTGTCAAAGCCAAAACCTGTTGGAGGACAGCGTGGCCATCCAGTTAAAGCTCAGTCTGCAATCCCTGAAAAGGGATCCGATGCTAGGAAGAGTGCAGTCTGGCATTTTTTTAAACAACATTCAATTGATCAGCGCAAAATCATCTGTCAAAAATGTTCAACTAGCTTAAGCAGAGGTCAGAATCTGAAAAGTCTCAATACTAGTTGCATGCATAGACACTTAACCACCATGCATTTTCAAGCCTGGACTAACTACCAAACGTCCCTTAAGGTTGTAGCACCCTCGGCCAATGAAGCTAGTCAGCAACGCAACATCCCTTCCGGCACTGTAAGGCCACCATTTTCCGCACCACCGGCAGTATCTGTGCAGGTTTCTTTGCCAGCCAAAAGCAGTCAGGGTCAGGGAATCACCAGTTTTGTAGGAGGAAATATTGCATCTAGGGCACCGGCGGAAACAATACCGTCTCCAACCGTCTCTCAGTCTGCCATGTCCACCGGCACACCCGAAAGTTCCACGATCTCCAGCTCTCCAGTCCAGCTCACACTACATGAGACTCTGGTTAGAAAAAGGAAGTACTTATCCTCGCATCCGCATACACAGGGTTTTAACGCCCACATAGCTAGACTAATCTCGTTAGAGATGATGCCCTACCGGTTAGTTGAAAGCAAAGCTTTCAAAGCCCTGATGGAGTACGCTGAACCACGATATGAGCTACCCAGTCGACACTTTTTTTCCAGAAAAGCCATCCCAGCCCTGCACCAGCATGTTAAACAGCGCATCGTCCATGCACTCAGGCAATCTGTGAGTACAAAGGTGCACCTGACTACAGATGCATGGACCAGTAGGCATGGCCAGGGACGTTATGTGTCCATCACGGCACACTGGGTGAATGAGGTGGATGCAGGGTCCACAGGGGACATCAATTTCGGGACAGTTGTGCCTAGCCCACGGTCTAGGAAACAGTTGGCTGTAGGCGTTCGCACCCCCTCCTCCTCCTCCTCCTCATCCTCCTGCAGAAGCTACAGCTCTTCCACAGACCGCAGTCGGCCAACCACTCCATCGGCAGATGACACTGTTGCACACCAGTTGTCCCATTATGGGCCAGCTACTGGCAAGCGTCAGCAGGCTGTATTGGCTATGAAGTGTTTGGGCGACAACAGACACACCGCGGAAGTTCTGTCCGAGTTCTTGCAACAAGAAACGCAGTCGTGGCTGGGCACAGTAGATCTTGAGGCAGGCAAGGTAGTGAGTGATAACGGAAGGAATTTCATGGCTGCCATCTCCCTTTCCCAACTGAAACACATTCCTTGCCTGGCTCACACCTTAAACCTGGTGGTGCAGTGCTTATTGAAAACTTATCCTGGGTTCTCCGACCTGCTCCTCAAAGTGCGTGGACTTTGCTCACATATCCGACGTTCCCCTGTACACTCCAGCCGTATGCAGACCTATCAGTGGTCTTTGAACCTTCCCCAGCATCGCCTAATCATAGACGTTGCAACAAGGTGGAACTCAACACTGCACATGCTTCAGAGACTGTGCCAACAGAGGCAGGCTGTTATGTTTTTGTGGGAGGATACACATACACAGGCAGGCAGTAGGATGGCAGACATGGAGTTGTCAGGTGTGCAGTGGTCGAAGCTACAAGACCTGTGTCAAGTCCTTCAGTGTTTTGAGGAATGCACACGGCTGGTTAGTGCAGACAACGCCATAATAAGCATGAGCATCCCCCTAATGTGTCTGCTGATGCAAAGTTTGACGCACATAAAGGATCAGGCGTCTGCACCAGAGGAAGAGGAAAGCCTTGATGACAGTCAGCCATTGTCTGGTCAGGGCAGTGTACAGGACGAGGTAGCGGGCGAAGAGGAGGTGGAGGACGAGGAGGATGATGGGGATGAGTATATTTTTAATGCGGAAGCTTTCCCGGGGGCACTGCAAATTGGTTGCGTGGCAAGACCGGGTTCTGGTTTTTTGAGGGACACAAGTGACGTAGATTTGCCTGAAACTGCCCCTCAACCAATCACAACTGGAGATTTGACAACTGGAACTTTGGCCCACATGGCGGATTATGCCTTACGTATCCTAAAAAGGGACACACGCATTATGAAAATGATGAACGATGACGATTACTGGTTGGCCTGCCTCCTTGATCCACGCTATAAAGGCAAATTGCAAAATATTATGCCACATGAGAACTTGGAACTAATATTAGCAACCAAACAATCAACTCTTGTTGACCGTTTGCTTCAGGCATTCCCAGCACACAGTGCACGTGATCGTTCTCACACGAGCTCCAGGGGGCAGCAGACTAGGAGTGTTAGGGGTGCACACATCAGAAGTGGCGTTGGACAGAGGGGTTTTCTGACCAGGTTGTGGAGTGATTTTGCTATGAGCGCAGACAGGACAGGTACTGCTGCATCAATTGAAAGTGACAGGAGACAACATTTGTCCAGTATGGTTACTAACTATTTTTCATCCCTTATCGATGTTCTCCCTCAACCGTCATTCCCATTTGATTACTGGGCATCAAAATTAGACACCTGGCCAGAATTGGCAGAATATGCATTGCAGGAGCTTGCTTGCCTGGCAGCAAGTGTCCTATCAGAAAGAGTATTCAGTGCTGCAGGTTCAATATTAACCGAAAAAAGGACTCGTCTGGCTACCCAAAATGTTGATGATCTAACATTCATTAAAATGAACCACAACTGGATTTCGAAATCTTTTGCCCCACGTTGCCCGGCTGACACCTAGCTTTCCTATGAAAAGCTCTTGCCTGTGGACTACTGTGAATTACTTTTCTAATGTCTAATTTGCTGCAGCTGATTGTCCAGCATACGACATGTTTACACCTCCCTAAATGGCCAAACTCCCCACACGGGGCCATGGTATTGCGACTTGGCGCAAGCACCCGTGAGACTGCTGTTTGTCTGAAGAGGTGGGTGTGCTCGCTTTTGGTCGACGGCATTGCTACTGGGTCCCTCATAGTACAATAAAGTGTCTCTGGCGGTGGTGGTGCGCACCCAACGTCAGACACACTGTTGTAACATGAGGGGCCCTGGGCCTGTACCGCCGGCCACAAGAGAGTTCACCCACCCCCAGGTCAAACATTGCTCTACCACTTCCACAGTTATCTCTCACACTACCACCAATGTTTAGTCTATGCGCTGACATCCTTCCATACCTGCCACTGACAATACCATTGTGTTGACATGTATGATGGTACTTAACATAGTCAGGGGCAGTGTCCTCTATTTACCACAGTAAATACTTTGCGCTAAATTAGTAGGTCTGAAACAACGCAGAGGATCCCACCCCTGAACCTAATGATTGCACCCTTTAGTGTTTTTGTTTTGTTTTAATGCGAGACATTCACATTTATTTGTTGTTTTGGACTACTAACTGGCAGACACTCATTACAATCGGCCTCCATTGACCAGACCACTGCTGCCCGTGTACCCCTGGAACCTATTTTACAGTGCCTACAGCCAGCCCATTTTATTATGTTAGGCCTTCGAAGCCTGTCTGCGATCCCTTCCTCCACTAGGCCTCCACTGACCAGACCACTGCTGCCCGTGTACCCCTGGAACCTATTTTACAGTGCCTACAGCCATCCCATTTTATTATGTTAGGCCTTCGAAGCCTGTCTGCGGTCCCTCCTTCCACTAGGCCTCCACTGACCAGACCACTGCTGCCCGTGTACCCCTGGAATTTATGTTACAGTGCCTACAGCCAGCCCATTTTATTATGTTAGGCCTTTGAAGCCTGTCTGCGGTCCCTCCTTCCACTAGGCCTCCACTGACCAGACCACTGCTGCCCGTGTACCCCTGGAACCTATGTTACAGTGCCTACAGCCAGCCCATTTTATTATGTTAGGCCTTCGAAGCCTGTCTGCGGTCCCTCCTTCCACTAGGCCTCCACTGACCAGACCACTGCTGCCCGTGTACCCCTGGAACCTATTTTACAGTGCCTACAGCCAGCCCATTTTATTACGTTAGGCCTTCGAAGCCTGTCTGCGGTCCCTCCTTCCACTAGGCCTCCACTCACCTGACCACTGCTGCCCGTGTACCCCTGGAACCTATTTTACAGTGCCTACAGCCAGCCCATTTTATTATGTTAGGCCTTCGAAGCCTGTCTGCGGTCCCTCCTTCCACAAGGCCTCCACTGACCAGACCACTGCTGCCCGTGTACCCCTGGAATCTATGTTACAGTGTCTACAGCCAGCCCATTTTATTATGTTAGGTCTTCGAAGCCTGTCTGCGGTCCCTCCTTCCACTAGGCCTCCACTCACCTGACCACTGCTGCCCGTGTACCCCTGGAACCTATTTTACAGTGCATAGAGCCTATTTTTTTATTTTATTTAATATTAATAAAGCCATGATGGACTATGCTGTACCACGCTATGAGCTACCCAGTTGACAATTCTTTTGCGAGAAAAGCCATCCCACCCCTCCACCAGCATGTTAAAGACCACATTGTCCTTTCATTCTGTCAATCTGTGAGTCCAAAGGTACACCTGACAACAGACACATGGAGCGGTAGGCATGGCCACGGAAGGTTACGTGTCCTTTGTGGCGCAATGGGTTAATGTATTGGATGCATGGTCCACACAGGGGGCAGCCTGGTAAGTCTGTCTGCAGTCCCTAATTCAAGTTGTCCTCAACTTAATAAAGCTGAGCTTCTACCTTCTGGCTCTGATTAACTGCTGTTTTTTAAAAAATTGGTGTTTCCGGCCTACTAACGGTGTCTGCCCCTGCCTGGTGTTGTCCTCAACTGAATAAAGCTGAGCTTCTACCTTCTGGCTCTGATTAACTGCTGTTTTTTAAAAAATTGGTGGTTCCGGCCTACTAACGGTGTCTGCCCCTGCCTGGTGTTGTCCTCAACTGAATAAAGCTGAGCTTCTACTTTCTGGCTCTGATTAATTTTTTTTTATTTATTTATTTTTGTTTTTAATTGCTGGATGGGGCATAATACCTCTGTTTGCTGCTCCCTGGTGTTTGTCCTCAACTGAATAAAGCTGAGCTTCTACCTTCTGGCTCTGATTATTTATTTTTTTATTTTTTTATTTTTTTAATTGCTGGATGGGGCCTAATACCTCTGTTTGCTGCTCCCTGCTGGTGTTTGTCCTCAACTGAATAAAGCTGAGCTTCTACCTTCTGGCTCTGATTATTTATTTATTTATTTATTTATTTTTTTAATTGCTGGATGGGGCCTAATACCTCTGTTTGCTGCTCCCTGGTGTTGTCCTCAACTGAACAAAGCTGAGCTTCTACCTTCTGGCTCTGATTAACTGCTGTTTTTTAAAAAATTGGTGGTTCCGGCCTACTAACGGTGTCTGCCCCTGCCTGATGTTGTCCTCAACTGAATAAAGCTGAGCTTCTACCTTCTGGCTCTGATTAACTGCTGTTTTTTAAAAAATTGGTGGTTCCGGCCTACTAACGGTGTCTGCCCCTGCCTGGTGTTGTCCTCAACTGAATAAAGCTGAGCTTCTACCTTCTGGCTCTGATTAACTGCTGTTTTTTAAAAAATTGGTGTTTCCGGCCTACTAACGGTGTCTGCCCCTGCCTGGTGTTGTCCTCAACTGAATAAAGCTGAGCTTCTACCTTCTGGCTCTGATTAACTGCTGTTTTTTAAAAAATTGGTGTTTCCGGCCTACTAACGGTGTCTGCCCCTGCCTGGTGTTGTCCTCAACTGAATAAAGCTGAGCTTCTACCTTCTGGCTCTCATTAAGTGCTGTTTTTTAAAAGATTGTTGGTTATGGGCCTACTAACGGTGTCTGCCCCTGCCTGGTGTTGTCCTCAACTGAATAAAGCTGAGCTTCTACCTTCTGGCTCTGATTAACTGCTGTTTTTTAAAAAATTGGTGGTTCCGGCCTACTAACGGTGTTTGCCCCTGCCTGGTGTTGTCCTCAACTGAATAAAGCTGAGCTTCTACCTTCTGGCTCTGATTAACTGCTGTTTTTTAAAAAATTGGTGTTTCCGGCCTACTAACGGTGTCTGCCCCTGCCTGGTGTTGTCCTCAACTGAATAAAGCTGAGCTTCTACCTTCTGGCTCTGATTAACTGCTGTTTTTTAAAAAATTGGTGTTTCCGGCCTACTAACGGTGTCTGCCCCTGCCTGGTGTTGTCCTCAACTGAATAAAGCTGAGCTTCTACCTTCTGGCTCTCATTAAGTGCTGTTTTTTAAAAGATTGTTGGTTATGGGCCTACTAAAGGTGTCTGCCCCTGCCTGGTGTTGTCCTCAACTGAATAAAGCTGAGCTTCTACCTTCTGGCTCTGATTAACTGCTGTTAGTAAAAAATTGGTGTTTCCGGCCTACTAACAGTGTCTGCCCCTGCCTGGTGTTGTCCTCAACTGAATAAAGCTGAGCTTCTACCTTCTGGCTCTGATTAACTGCTCTTTTTTAAAAAATTGGTGTTTCCGGCCTACTAACGGTGTCTGCCCCTGCCTGGTGTTGTCCTCAACTGAATAAAGCTGAGCTTCTACCTTCTGGCTCTCATTAAGTGCTGTTTTTTAAAAGATTGTTGGTTATGGGCCTACTAAAGGTGTCTGCCCCTGCCTGGTGTTGTCCTCAACTGAATAAAGCTGAGCTTCTACCTTCTGGCTCTGATTAACTGCTGTTTTTTAAAAAATTGGTGGTTCCGGCCGACTAACGGTGTCTGCCCCTGCCTGGTGTTGTCCTCAACTGAATAAAGCTGAGCTTCTACCTTCTGGCTCTGATTAACTGCTGTTTTTTAAAAAATTGGTGGTTCCGGCCGACTAACGGTGTCTGCCCCTGCCTGGTGTTGTCCTCAACTGAATAAAGCTGAGCTTCTACCTTCTGGCTCTGATTAACTGCTGTTTTTTAAAAAATTGGTGGTTCCGGCCGACTAACGGTGTCTGCCCCTGCCTGGTGTTGTCCTCAACTGAATAAAGCTGAGCTTCTACCTTCTGGCTCTGATTAACTGCTGTTTTTTAAAAAATTGGTGGTTCCGGCCGACTAACGGTGTCTGCCCCTGCCTGGTGTTGTCCTCAACTGAATAAAGCTGAGCTTCTACCTTCTGGCTCTGATTAACTGCTGTTTTTTAAAAAATTGGTGGTTCCGGCCTACTAACGGTGTCTGCCCCTGCCTGGTGTTGTCCTCAACTGAAAAAAGCTGAGCTTCTACCTTCTGGCTCTGATTAATTTTTTTTTTTTTTAATTGCTGGATGGGGCCTAATACCTCTGTTTGCTGCTCCCTGGTGTTTGTCCTCAACTGAATAAAGCTGAGCTTCTACCTTCTGGCTCTGATTATTATTTTTTTATTTTTTTATTTTTTTTTAATTGCTGGATGGGGCCTAATACCTCTGTTTGCTGCTCCCTGGTGTTTGTCCTCAACTGAATAAAGCTGAGCTTCTACCTTCTGGCTCTGATTAACTGCTGTTTTTTAAAAAATTGGTGTTTCCGGCCTACTAACGGTGTCTGCCCCTGCCTGGTGTTGTCCTCAACTGAACAAAGCTGAGCTTCTACCTTCTGGCTCTGATTAACTGCTGTTTTTTAAAAAATTGGTGGTTCCGGCCTACTAACGGTGTCTGCCCCTGCCTGGTGTTGTCCTCAACTGAATAAAGCTGAGCTTCTACCTTCTGGCTCTGATTAACTGCTGTTAGTAAAAAATTGGTGTTTCCGGCCTACTAACAGTGTCTGCCCCTGCCTGGTGTTGTCCTCAACTGAATAAAGCTGAGCTTCTACCTTCTGGCTCTGATTAACTGCTGTTTTTTAAAAAATTGGTGTTTCCGGCCTACTAACGGTGTCTGCCCCTGCCTGGTGTTGTCCTCAACTGAATAAAGCTGAGCTTCTACCTTCTGGCTCTCATTAAGTGCTGTTTTTTAAAAGATTGTTGGTTATGGGCCTACTGAAGGTGTCTGCCCCTGCCTGGTGTTGTCCTCAACTGAATAAAGCTGAGCTTCTACCTTCTGGCTCTGATTAACTGCTGTTTTTGAAAAAATTGGTGGTTCCGGCCTACTAACGGTGTCTGCCCCTGCCTGGTGTTGTCCTCAACTGAATAAAGCTGAGCTTCTACCTTCTGGCTCTGATTAACTGCTGTTTTTTAAAAAATTGGTGGTTCCGGCCTACTAACGGTGTCTGCCCCTGCCTGGTGTTGTCCTCAACTGAATAAAGCTGAGCTCTACCTTCTGGCTCTGATTAACTGCTGTTTTTTAAAAAATTGGTGGTTCCGGCCTACTAACGGTGTCTGCCCCTGCCTGGTGTTGTCCTCAACTGAATAAAGCTGAGCTTCTACCTTCTGGCTCTGATTAACTGCTGTTTTTTTAAAAATTGGTGGTTCCGGCCTACTAACGGTGTCTGCCCCTGCCTGGTGTTGTCCTCAACTGAAAAAAGCTGAGCTTCTACCTTCTGTGTTGTGAAATTGGATTTTGGGCTCCCCCGGTGGCCACTGGTGGAATTGAACTGGTGTGCATCATCCCCTCTGTTCACCTATTTCCATCAGGATGTGGGAGTCGCTATTTAACCTTGCTCCTCTGTCACTTCCATGCCGGTCAACATTGTAATCAGAAGCCTTTCTGTGCATGTTCCTGCTGCTAGACAACTCCCAGCTAAGTTGGACTTTAGTCCTCGTTTGTTTTTGCATTTTGTTCCAGTTCACAGCTGTAGTTTCGTTTCTGTGTCTGGAAAGCTCTTGTGATCTGAAATTGCCACTCTGATGTTATGAGTTAATACTAGAGTCTTAAAGTAATTTCAGGATGGTATTTTGATAGGGTTTTCAGCTGACCATGAAAGTGCCCTTTCTGTCTTCCTGCTATCTAGTAAGCGGACCTCAATTTTGCTAAAACTATTTTCATACTACGTTTGTCATTTCATCTAAAATCACCACCAATATATGTGGGGGCCTCTGTCTGCCTATCGGGGAAATTTCTCTAGAGGTGAGCCAGGACTATATTTTCCTCTGCCAGGATTAGTTAGTCCTCCGGCCGGCGCTGGGCGTCTAGGGATAAAAACGTAGGCAACGCTACCCGGCTACTGTTAGTTGTGCGGCAGGTTTAGTTCATGGTCAGTTTAGTTTCCATCCTTCCAAGAGCTAGTACTTATGTTTGCTGGGCTATGTTCTCTTGCCATTGAGAACCATAACAGTTTGACCGGCCCAAAAAGGGTTAAAATTAATTGACAGAGAAAGGAGAGAAAAGAGAAGTCTGCTGAAGATTTTTTTTTTTTTCCCTTCCCTTCAGTTCTGAGTGTGCTTGTAATTGAATCTCTTGCAAGTCTGCCTATATTGCAGCCTTTCTCTCTCTCTCTCTCCTTCTAATCCTGGAATGGCTCTGTGTTCACCTGTTTAAAATGGATATTCAGAGTTTAGCTGCAGGTTTGAATAATCTCACCACGAAAGTTCAAAATTTACAAGATTTTGTTGTTCATGTTCCTATATCTGAACCTAGAATTCCTTTGCCTGAATTTTTCTCGGGGAATAGATCTTGCTTTCAAAATTTCAAAAATAATTGCAAGTTGTTTTTGTCCCTGAAATCTCGCTCTGCTGGAGATCCTGCTCAGCAGGTCAGGATTGTGATTTCCTTGCTCCGGGGTGACCCTCAGGATTGGGCTTTTGCATTGGCTCCAGGGGATCCTGCGTTGCTCAATGTGGATGCGTTTTTTCTGGCCTTGGGGTTGCTTTATGAGGAACCTCAGTTAGAGCTTCAGGCGGAAAAGGCCTTGATGTCCCTATCTCAGGGGCAAGACGAAGCTGAAATATACTGCCAGAAATTCCGTAAATGGGCTGTGCTTACTCAGTGGAATGAGTGCGCCCTGGCGGCGAATTTCAGAGAGGGTCTCTCTGATGCCATTAAGGATGTTATGGTGGGGTTCCCTGTGCCTGCGGGTCTGAATGAGTCCATGACAATGGCTATCCAGATTGATAGGCGTCTGCGGGAGCGCAAACCTGTGCACCATTTGGCGGTGTCTACTGAGAAGACGCCAGAGAATATGCAATGTGATAGAATTCTGTCCAGAAGTGAACGGCAGAATTTAAGACGAAAAAATGGGTTGTGCTTCTATTGCGGTGATTCAACTCATGTTATATCAGCATGCTCTAAGCGTACTAAGAAGCTTGATAAGTCTGTTTCAATTGGCACTTTACAGTCTAAGTTTATTCTATCTGTGACACTGATTTGTTCTTTATCATCTATTACCGCGGATGCCTATGTCGACTCTGGCGCCGCTTTGAGTCTTATGGATTGGTCCTTTGCCAAACGCTGTGGGTATGATTTGGAGCCTCTTGAAACTCCTATACCCCTGAAGGGGATTGACTCCACCCCATTGGCTAGTAATAAACCACAATACTGGACACAAGTAACTATGCGGATTAATCCGGATCATCAGGAGATTATTCGCTTTCTTGTGCTGTATAACCTACATGATGTGTTGGTGCTTGGATTGCCATGGCTGCAATCTCATAACCCAGTCCTTGACTGGAAAGCTATGTCTGTGTTAAGCTGGGGATGTAAGGGGACGCATGGGGACGTACCTGTGGTTTCCATTTCATCATCTATTCCCTCTGAGATTCCTGAATTCTTGACTGAATATCGTGACGTTTTTGAAGAACCTAAGCTTGGTTCATTACCTCCGCACCGGGAGTGCGATTGTGCCATAGATTTGATTCCGGGTAGTAAATACCCTAAGGGTCGTTTATTTAATCTGTCTGTGCCTGAACATGCTGCTATGCGAGAATATATAAAGGAGTCCTTGGAAAAGGGACATATTCGTCCT
Organism: Ranitomeya variabilis; assembly: GCF_051348905.1. NCBI lineage: Eukaryota > Metazoa > Chordata > Amphibia > Anura > Dendrobatidae > Ranitomeya > Ranitomeya variabilis. The sequence goes on along the minus strand of NC_135232.1, from coordinate 967,399,590 downwards.
TCGTCATCTCCCTTAGGAGCCGTTTTTTTCTTTGTGGCTAAGAAAGATGGCTCTTTGAGACCGTGTATTGATTATCGGCTTTTGAATAAAATCACGGTTAAATATCAATATCCGTTGCCACTGCTGACTGATTTGTTTGCTCGCATAAAGGGGGCCAAGTGGTTCTCTAAGATAGATCTCCGTGGGGCGTATAATTTGGTGCGAATTAAGCAGGGGGATGAGTGGAAGACCGCATTTAATACGCCCGAGGGCCACTTTGAGTATTTGGTGATGCCTTTTGGTCTTTCAAATGCCCCTTCAGTCTTTCAGTCCTTTATGCATGACATTTTCCGTGATTATTTGGATGAATTTATGATTGTGTATCTGGATGATATTTTGATTTTTTCGGATGACTGGGACTCTCATGTCCAGCAGGTCAGGAGGGTTTTTCAGGTTTTGCGGTCTAATTCCTTGTGTGTGAAGGGTTCTAAGTGCGTTTTTGGGGTTCAAAAGATTTCCTTTTTGGGATATATTTTTTCCCCCTCTTCCATCGAGATGGATCCTGTCAAGGTTCAGGCTATTTGTGATTGGACGCAACCCTCTTCTCTTAAGAGTCTTCAGAAATTTTTGGGCTTTGCTAACTTTTATCGTCGATTTATTGCTGGTTTTTCTGATGTTGTTAAACCATTGACTGATTTGACTAAGAAGGGTGCTGATGTTGCTGATTGGTCCCCTGCTGCTGTGGAGGCCTTTCGGGAGCTTAAGCGCCGCTTTTCTTCCGCCCCTGTGTTGCGTCAGCCTGATGTTGCTCTTCCTTTTCAGGTTGAGGTCGACGCTTCTGAAATCGGAGCTGGGGCAGTTTTGTCGCAGAGAAGTTCCGATTGTTCCGTGATGAGACCTTGTGCCTTTTTCTCGCGTAAATTTTCGCCCGCCGAGCGGAATTATGATGTTGGGAATCGGGAGCTTTTGGCCATGAAGTGGGCTTTTGAGGAGTGGCGTCATTGGCTTGAGGGGGCTAGACATCAGGTGGTGGTATTGACTGACCACAAAAATCTAATTTATCTTGAGTCCGCCAGACGCCTGAATCCTAGACAGGCGCGCTGGTCGTTGTTTTTCTCTCGGTTTAATTTTGTGGTGTCCTACCTGCCGGGTTCTAAGAATGTTAAGGCGGATGCCCTTTCTAGGAGTTTTGAGCCTGACTCCCCTGGTAACTCTGAACCTACAGGTATCCTTAAGGATGGAGTGATATTGTCTGCCGTTTCTCCAGACCTGCGGCGGGCCTTGCAGGAGTTTCAGGCGGATAGACCTGATCGTTGCCCGCCTGGTAGACTGTTTGTTCCTGATGATTGGACCACTAAAGTCATTTCTGAGGTTCATTCTTCTGCGTTGACAGGTCATCCTGGAATCTTTGGTACCAGGGATTTGGTGGCAAGGTCCTTCTGGTGGCCTTCCCTGTCTCGAGATGTGCGAGGCTTTGTGCAGTCTTGTGACGTTTGTGCTCGGGCCAAGCCTTGTTGTTCTCGGGCTAGTGGATTGTTGTTGCCCTTGCCTATCCCGAGGAGGCCCTGGACGCACATCTCGATGGATTTTATTTCGGATCTTCCTGTTTCTCAGAAGATGTCTGTCATCTGGGTGGTGTGTGACCGTTTCTCTAAGATGGTCCATTTGGTTCCCCTGCCTAAGTTGCCTTCTTCTTCCGAGTTGGTTCCTCTGTTTTTTCAAAATGTGGTCCGTTTGCATGGTATTCCGGAGAATATCGTTTCTGACAGAGGAACCCAATTCGTGTCTAGATTTTGGCGAGCATTCTGTGCTAGGATGGGCATAGATTTGTCTTTCTCGTCTGCTTTCCATCCTCAGACAAATGGCCAGACCGAGCGGACGAATCAGACCTTGGAGACATATTTGAGGTGTTTTGTGTCTGCAGATCAGGATGATTGGGTTGCTTTTTTGCTTTAGCGGAGTTTGCCCTCAATAATCGGGCCAGCTCTGCCACCTTGGTGTCTCCTTTTTTCTGTAATTCGGGGTTTCATCCTCGATTTTCTTCTGGTCAGGTGGAATCTTCGGATTGTCCTGGAGTGGATGCTGTGGTGGAGAGGTTGCATCAGATTTGGGGGCAGGTAGTGGACAATTTGAAGTTGTCCCAGGAGAAGACTCAGCTTTTTGCCAACCGCCGGCGTCGGGTTGGTCCTCGGCTTTGTGTTGGGGACTTGGTGTGGTTGTCTTCTCGTTTTGTCCCTATGAGGGTTTCTTCTCCTAAGTTTAAGCCTCGGTTCATCGGCCCGTACAGGATATTGGAGATTCTTAACCCTGTGTCCTTCCGTTTGGACCTCCCTGCATCTTTTTCTATTCATAATGTTTTTCATCGGTCATTGTTGCGCAGGTATGAGGTACCGGTTGTGCCTTCCGTTGAGCCTCCTGCTCCGGTGTTGGTTGAGGGCGAGTTGGAGTACGTTGTGGAAAAAATCTTGGACTCCCGTGTTTCCAGACGGAAACTCCAGTATCTGGTCAAATGGAAGGGATACGGTCAGGAGGATAATTCTTGGGTGACTGCCTCTGATGTTCATGCCTCCGATCTGGTCCGTGCCTTTCATAGGGCTCATCCTGATCGCCCTGGTGGTTCTGGTGAGGGTTCGGTGCCCCCTCCTTGAGGGGGGGGTACTGTTGTGAAATTGGATTTTGGGCTCCCCCGGTGGCCACTGGTGGAATTGAACTGGTGTGCATCATCCCCTCTGTTCACCTGTTTCCATCAGGATGTGAGAGTCGCTATTTAACCTTGCTCCTCTGTCACTTCTATGCCGGTCAACATTGTAATCAGAAGCCTTTCTGTGCATGTTCCTGCTGCTAGACAACTCCCAGCTAAGTTGGACTTTAGTCCTCGTTTGTTTTTGCATTTTGTTCCAGTTCACAGCTGTAGTTTCGTTTCTGTGTCTGGAAAGCTCTTGTGATCTGAAATTGCCACTCTGATGTTATGAGTTAATACTAGAGTCTTAAAGTAATTTCAGGATGGTATTTTGATAGGGTTTTCAGCTGACCATGAAAGTGCCCTTTCTGTCTTCCTGCTATCTAGTAAGCGGACCTCAATTTTGCTAAAACTATTTTCATACTACGTTTGTCATTTCATCTAAAATCACCACCAATATATGTGGGGGCCTCTGTCTGCCTATCGGGGAAATTTCTCTAAAGGTGAGCCAGGACTATATTTTCCTCTGCCAGGATTAGTTAGTCCTCCGGCCGGCGCTGGGCGTCTAGGGATAAAAACGTAGGCAACGCTACCCGGCTACTGTTAGTTGTGCGGCAGGTTTAGTTCATGGTCAGTTTAGTTTCCATCCTTCCAAGAGCTAGTACTTATGTTTGCTGGGCTATGTTCTCTTGCCATTGAGAACCATAACACTTCTGGTTCTGATTAATTTTTTTTTTTTTTAATTGCTGGATGGGGCCTAATACCTCTGTTTGCTGCTCCCTGGTGTTTGTCCTCAACTGAATAAAGCTGAGCTTCTACCTTCTGGCTTTGATTATTTATTTTTTTATTTTTTTATTTTTTTAATTGCTGGATGGGGCCTAATACCTCTGTTTGCTGCTCCCTGGTGTTTGTCCTCAACTGAATAAAGCTGAGCTTCTACCTTCTGGCTCTGATTATTATTTTTTTATTTTTTTATTTTTTTTTAATTGCTGGATGGGGCCTAATACCTCTGTTTGCTGCTCCCTGGTGTTTGTCCTCAACTGAATAAAGCTGAGCTTCTACCTTCTGGCTCTGATTAACTGCTGTTTTTTAAAAAATTGGTGTTTCCGGCCTACTAACGGTGTCTGCCCCTGCCTGGTGTTGTCCTCAACTGAACAAAGCTGAGCTTCTACCTTCTGGCTCTGATTAACTGCTGTTTTTTAAAAAATTGGTGGTTCCGGCCTACTAACGGTGTCTGCCCCTGCCTGGTGTTGTCCTCAACTGAATAAAGCTGAGCTTCTACCTTCTGGCTCTGATTAACTGCTGTTTTTTAAAAAATTGGTGGTTCCGGCCTACTAACGGTGTCTGCCCCTGCCTGGTGTTGTCCTCAACTGAATAAAGCTGAGCTTCTACCTTCTGGCTCTGATTAACTGCTGTTTTTTAAAAAATTGGTGTTTCCGGCCTACTAACGGTGTCTGCCCCTGCCTGGTGTTGTCCTCAACTGAATAAAGCTGAGCTTCTACCTTCTGGCTCTGATTAACTGCTGTTTTTTAAAAAATTGGTGTTTCCAGCCTACTAACGGTGTCTGCCCCTGCCTGGTGTTGTCCTCAACTGAATAAAGCTGAGCTTCTACCTTCTGGCTCTCATTAAGTGCTGTTTTTTAAAAGATTGTTGGTTATGGGCCTACTAACGGTGTCTGCCCCTGCCTGGTGTTGTCCTCAACTGAATAAAGCTGAGCTTCTACCTTCTGGCTCTGATTAACTGCTGTTTTTTAAAAAATTGGTGGTTCCGGCCTACTAACGGTGTCTGCCCCTGCCTGGTGTTGTCCTCAACTGAATAAAGCTGAGCTTCTACCTTCTGGCTCTGATTTACTGCTGTTTTTTAAAAAATTGGTGGTTCCGGCCTACTAACGGTGTCTTCCCCTGCCTGGTGTTGTCCTCAACTGAATAAAGCTGAGCTTCTACCTTCTGGCTCTGATTAACTGCTGTTTTTGAAAAAATTGGTGGTTCCGGCCTACTAACGGTGTCTGCCCCTGCCTGGTGTTGTCCTCAACTGAATAAAGCTGAGCTTCTACCTTCTGGCTCTCATTAAGTGCTGTTTTTTAAAAGATTGTTGGTTATGGGCCTACTAAAGGTGTCTGCCCCTGCCTGGTGTTGTCCTCAACTGAATAAAGCTGAGCTTCTACCTTCTGGCTCTGATTAACTGCTGTTTTTTAAAAAATTGGTGGTTCCGGCCTACTAACGGTGTCTGCCCCTGCCTGGTGTTGTCCTCAACTGAATAAAGCTGAGCTTCTACCTTCTGGCTCTGATTAACTGCTGTTTTTTAAAAAAATTGGTGGTTCCGGCCTACTAACGGTGTCTGCCCCTGCCTGGTGTTGTCCTCAACTGAATAAAGCTGAGCTTCTACCTTCTGGCTCTGATTAACTGCTGTTTTTTAAAAAATTGGTGGTTCCGGCCTACTAACGGTGTCTGCCCCTGCCTGGTGTTGTCCTCAACTGAAAAAAGCTGAGCTTCTACCTTCTGGTTCTGATTAATTTTTTTTTTTTTTAATTGCTGGATGGGGCCTAATACCTCTGTTTGCTGCTCCCTGGTGTTTGTCCTCAACTGAATAAAGCTGAGCTTCTACCTTCTGGCTTTGATTATTTATTTTTTTATTTTTTTATTTTTTTAATTGCTGGATGGGGCCTAATACCTCTGTTTGCTGCTCCCTGGTGTTTGTCCTCAACTGAATAAAGCTGAGCTTCTACCTTCTGGCTCTGATTATTATTTTTTTATTTTTTTATTTTTTTTTAATTGCTGGATGGGGCCTAATACCTCTGTTTGCTGCTCCCTGGTGTTTGTCCTCAACTGAATAAAGCTGAGCTTCTACCTTCTGGCTCTGATTAACTGCTGTTTTTTAAAAAATTGGTGTTTCCGGCCTACTAACGGTGTCTGCCCCTGCCTGGTGTTGTCCTCAACTGAACAAAGCTGAGCTTCTACCTTCTGGCTCTGATTAACTGCTGTTTTTTAAAAAATTGGTGGTTCTGGCCTACTAACGGTGTCTGCCCCTGCCTGGTGTTGTCCTCAACTGAATAAAGCTGAGCTTCTACCTTCTGGCTCTGATTAACTGCTGTTTTTTAAAAAATTGGTGGTTCCGGCCTACTAACGGTGTCTGCCCCTGCCTGGTGTTGTCCTCAACTGAATAAAGCTGAGCTTCTACCTTCTGGCTCTGATTAACTGCTGTTTTTTAAAAAATTGGTGTTTCCGGCCTACTAACGGTGTCTGCCCCTGCCTGGTGTTGTCCTCAACTGAATAAAGCTGAGCTTCTACCTTCTGGCTCTGATTAACTGCTGTTTTTTAAAAAATTGGTGTTTCCAGCCTACTAACGGTGTCTGCCCCTGCCTGGTGTTGTCCTCAACTGAATAAAGCTGAGCTTCTACCTTCTGGCTCTCATTAAGTGCTGTTTTTTAAAAGATTGTTGGTTATGGGCCTACTAACGGTGTCTGCCCCTGCCTGGTGTTGTCCTCAACTGAATAAAGCTGAGCTTCTACCTTCTGGCTCTGATTAACTGCTGTTTTTTAAAAAATTGGTGTTTCCGGCCTACTAACGGTGTCTGCCCCTGCCTGGTGTTGTCCTCAACTGAATAAAGCTGAGCTTCTACCTTCTGGCTCTGATTAACTGCTGTTTTTGAAAAAATTGGTGGTTCCGGCCTACTAACGGTGTCTGCCCCTGCCTGGTGTTGTCCTCAACTGAATAAAGCTGAGCTTCTACCTTCTGGCTCTGATTAACTGCTGTTTTTTAAAAAATTGGTGGTTCCGGCCTACTAACGGTGTCTGCCCCTGCCTGGTGTTGTCCTCAACTGAATAAAGCTGAGCTTCTACCTTCTGGCTCTGATTAACTGCTGTTTTTTAAAAAATTGGTGGTTCCGGCCTACTAACGGTGTCTGCCCCTGCCTGGTGTTGTCCTCAACTGAATAAAGCTGAGCTTCTACCTTCTGGCTCTGATTAACTGCTGTTTTTTAAAAAATTGGTGGTTCCGGCCTACTAACGGTGTCTGCCCCTGCCTGGTGTTGTCCTCAACTGAATAAAGCTGAGCTTCTACCTTCTGGCTCTGATTAACTGCTGTTTTTTAAAAAATTAGTGGTTCCGGCCTACTAACGGTGTCTGCCCCTGCCTGGTGTTGTCCTCAACTGAATAAAGCTGAGCTTCTACCTTCTGGCTCTGATTAACTGCTGTTTTTTAAAAAATTGGTGGTTACGGCCTACTAACGGTGTCTGCCCCTGCCTGGTGTTGTCCTCAACTGAATAAAGCTGAGCTTCTACCTTCTGGCTCTGATTAACTGCTGTTTTTTAAAAAAATTGGTGGTTCCGGCCTACTAACGGTGTCTGCCCCTGCCTGGTGTTGTCCTCAACTGAATAAAGCTGAGCTTCTACCTTCTGGCTCTGATTAACTGCTGTTTTTTAAAAAATTGGTGGTTCCGGCCTACTAACGGTGTCTGCCCCTGCCTGGTGTTGTCCTCAACTGAAAAAAGCTGAGCTTCTACCTTCTGGTTCTGATTAATTTTTTTTTTTTTTAATTGCTGGATGGGGCCTAATACCTCTGTTTGCTGCTCCCTGGTGTTTGTCCTCAACTGAATAAAGCTGAGCTTCTACCTTCTGGCTTTGATTATTTATTTTTTTATTTTTTTATTTTTTTAATTGCTGGATGGGGCCTAATACCTCTGTTTGCTGCTCCCTGGTGTTTGTCCTCAACTGAATAAAGCTGAGCTTCTACCTTCTGGCTCTGATTATTATTTTTTTATTTTTTTATTTTTTTTTAATTGCTGGATGGGGCCTAATACCTCTGTTTGCTGCTCCCTGGTGTTTGTCCTCAACTGAATAAAGCTGAGCTTCTACCTTCTGGCTCTGATTAACTGCTGTTTTTTAAAAAATTGGTGTTTCCGGCCTACTAACGGTGTCTGCCCCTGCCTGGTGTTGTCCTCAACTGAACAAAGCTGAGCTTCTACCTTCTGGCTCTGATTAACTGCTGTTTTTTAAAAAATTGGTGGTTCTGGCCTACTAACGGTGTCTGCCCCTGCCTGGTGTTGTCCTCAACTGAATAAAGCTGAGCTTCTACCTTCTGGCTCTGATTAACTGCTGTTTTTTAAAAAATTGGTGGTTCCGGCCTACTAACGGTGTCTGCCCCTGCCTGGTGTTGTCCTCAACTGAATAAAGCTGAGCTTCTACCTTCTGGCTCTGATTAACTGCTGTTTTTTAAAAAATTGGTGTTTCCGGCCTACTAACGGTGTCTGCCCCTGCCTGGTGTTGTCCTCAACTGAATAAAACTGAGCTTCTACCTTCTGGCTCTGATTAACTGCTGTTTTTTAAAAAATTGGTGTTTCCAGCCTACTAACGGTGTCTGCCCCTGCCTGGTGTTGTCCTCAACTGAATAAAGCTGAGCTTCTACCTTCTGGCTCTCATTAAGTGCTGTTTTTTAAAAGATTGTTGGTTATGGGCCTACTAACGGTGTCTGCCCCTGCCTGGTGTTGTCCTCAACTGAATAAAGCTGAGCTTCTACCTTCTGGCTCTGATTAACTGCTGTTTTTTAAAAAATTGGTGTTTCCGGCCTACTAACGGTGTCTGCCCCTGCCTGGTGTTGTCCTCAACTGAATAAAGCTGAGCTTCTACCTTCTGGCTCTGATTAACTGCTGTTTTTGAAAAAATTGGTGGTTCCGGCCTACTAACGGTGTCTGCCCCTGCCTGGTGTTGTCCTCAACTGAATAAAGCTGAGCTTCTACCTTCTGGCTCTGATTAACTGCTGTTTTTTAAAAAATTGGTGGTTCCGGCCTACTAACGGTGTCTGCCCCTGCCTGGTGTTGTCCTCAACTGAATAAAGCTGAGCTTCTACCTTCTGGCTCTGATTAACTGCTGTTTTTTAAAAAATTGGTGGTTCCGGCCTACTAACGGTGTCTGCCCCTGCCTGGTGTTGTCCTCAACTGAATAAAGCTGAGCTTCTACCTTCTGGCTCTGATTAACTGCTGTTTTTTAAAAAATTGGTGGTTCCGGCCTACTAACGGTGTCTGCCCCTGCCTGGTGTTGTCCTCAACTGAATAAAGCTGAGCTTCTACCTTCTGGCTCTGATTAACTGCTGTTTTTTAAAAAATTAGTGGTTCCGGCCTACTAACGGTGTCTGCCCCTGCCTGGTGTTGTCCTCAACTGAATAAAGCTGAGCTTCTACCTTCTGGCTCTGATTAACTGCTGTTTTTTAAAAAATTGGTGGTTCCGGCCTACTAACGGTGTCTGCCCCTGCCTGGTGTTGTCCTCAACTGAATAAAGCTGAGCTTCTACCTTCTGGCTCTGATTATCTGCTGTTTTTTAAAAAATTGGTGGTTCCGGCCTACTAACGGTGTCTGCCCCTGCCTGGTGTTGTCCTCAACTGAATAAAGCTGAGCTTCTACCTTCTGGCTCTGATTAACTGCTGTTTTTTAAAAAATTGGTGTTTCCGGCCTACTAACGGTGTCTGCCCCTGCCTGGTGTTGTCCTCAACTGAATAAAGCTGAGCTTCTACCTTCTGGCTCTCATTAAGTGCTGTTTTTTAAAAGATTGTTGGTTATGGGCCTACTAACGGTGTCTGCCCCTGCCTGGTGTTGTCCTCAACTGAATAAAGCTGAGCTTCTACCTTCTGGCTCTGATTAACTGCTGTTTTTTAAAAAATTGGTGGTTCCGGCCTACTAACGGTGTTTGCCCCTGCCTGGTGTTGTCCTCAACTGAATAAACCTGAGCTTCTACCTTCTGGCTCTGATTAACTGCTGTTTTTTAAAAAATTGGTGGTTCCGGCCTACTAACGGTGTCTGCCCCTGCCTGGTGTTGTCCTCAACTGAATAAAGCTGAGCTTCTACCTTCTGGCTCTGATTAACTGCTGTTTTTTAAAAAATTGGTGTTTCCGGACTACTAATGGTGTCTGCCCCTGCCGGGTGTTGTCCTCAACTGAATAAAGCTGAGCTTCTACCTTCTGGCACTGATTAACTGCTGTTTTTTAAAAAATTGGTGTTTCCGGCCTACTAACGGTGTCTGCCCCTGCCTGGTGTTGTCCTCAACTGAATAAAGCTGAGCTTCTACCTTCTGGCTCTGATTAACTGCTGTTTTTTAAAAAATTGGTGGTTCCGGCCTACTAACGGTGTCTGCCCCTGCCTGGTGTTGTCCTCAACTGAATAAAGCTGAGCTTCTACCTTCTGGCTCTGATTAACTGCTGTTTTTTAAAAAAATTGGTGGTTCCGGCCTACTAACGGTGTCTGCCCCTGCCTGGTGTTGTCCTCAACTGAATAAAGCTGAGCTTCTACCTTCTGGCTCTGATTAACTGCTGTTTTTTAAAAAATTGGTGGTTCCGGCCTACTAACGGTGTCTGCCCCTGCCTGGTGTTGTCCTCAACTGAAAAAAGCTGAGCTTCTACCTTCTGGTTCTGATTAATTTTTTTTTTTTTTAATTGCTGGATGGGGCCTAATACCTCTGTTTGCTGCTCCCTGGTGTTTGTCCTCAACTGAATAAAGCTGAGCTTCTACCTTCTGGCTTTGATTATTTATTTTTTTATTTTTTTATTTTTTTAATTGCTGGATGGGGCCTAATACCTCTGTTTGCTGCTCCCTGGTGTTTGTCCTCAACTGAATAAAGCTGAGCTTCTACCTTCTGGCTCTGATTAACTGCTGTTTTTTAAAAAATTGGTGTTTCCGGCCTACTAACGGTGTCTGCCCCTGCCTGGTGTTGTCCTCAACTGAACAAAGCTGAGCTTCTACCTTCTGGCTCTGATTAACTGCTGTTTTTTAAAAAATTGGTGGTTCCGGCCTACTAACGGTGTCTGCCCCTGCCTGGTGTTGTCCTCAACTGAATAAAGCTGAGCTTCTACCTTCTGGCTCTGATTAACTGCTGTTTTTTAAAAAATTGGTGGTTCCGGCCTACTAACGGTGTCTGCCCCTGCCTGGTGTTGTCCTCAACTGAATAAAGCTGAGCTTCTACCTTCTGGCTCTGATTAACTGCTGTTTTTTAAAAAATTGGTGTTTCCGGCCTACTAACGGTGTCTGCCCCTGCCTGGTGTTGTCCTCAACTGAATAAAGCTGAGCTTCTACCTTCTGGCTCTGATTAACTGCTGTTTTTTAAAAAATTGGTGTTTCCAGCCTACTAACGGTGTCTGCCCCTGCCTGGTGTTGTCCTCAACTGAATAAAGCTGAGCTTCTACCTTCTGGCTCTCATTAAGTGCTGTTTTTTAAAAGATTGTTGGTTATGGGCCTACTAACGGTGTCTGCCCCTGCCTGGTGTTGTCCTCAACTGAATAAAGCTGAGCTTCTACCTTCTGGCTCTGATTAACTGCTGTTTTTTAAAAAATTGGTGGTTCCGGCCTACTAACGGTGTCTGCCCCTGCCTGGTGTTGTCCTCAACTGAATAAAGCTGAGCTTCTACCTTCTGGCTCTGATTTACTGCTGTTTTTTAAAAAATTGGTGGTTCCGGCCTACTAACGGTGTCTTCCCCTGCCTGGTGTTGTCCTCAACTGAATAAAGCTGAGCTTCTACCTTCTGGCTCTGATTAACTGCTGTTTTTGAAAAAATTGGTGGTTCCGGCCTACTAACGGTGTCTGCCCCTGCCTGGTGTTGTCCTCAACTGAATAAAGCTGAGCTTCTACCTTCTGGCTCTCATTAAGTGCTGTTTTTTAAAAGATTGTTGGTTATGGGCCTACTAAAGGTGTCTGCCCCTGCCTGGTGTTGTCCTCAACTGAATAAAGCTGAGCTTCTACCTTCTGGCTCTGATTAACTGCTGTTTTTTAAAAAATTGGTGGTTCCGGCCTACTAACGGTGTCTGCCCCTGCCTGGTGTTGTCCTCAACTGAATAAAGCTGAGCTTCTACCTTCTGGCTCTGATTAACTGCTGTTTTTTAAAAAAATTGGTGGTTCCGGCCTACTAACGGTGTCTGCCCCTGCCTGGTGTTGTCCTCAACTGAATAAAGCTGAGCTTCTACCTTCTGGCTCTGATTAACTGCTGTTTTTTAAAAAATTGGTGGTTCCGGCCTACTAACGGTGTCTGCCCCTGCCTGGTGTTGTCCTCAACTGAAAAAAGCTGAGCTTCTACCTTCTGGTTCTGATTAATTTTTTTTTTTTTTAATTGCTGGATGGGGCCTAATACCTCTGTTTGCTGCTCCCTGGTGTTTGTCCTCAACTGAATAAAGCTGAGCTTCTACCTTCTGGCTTTGATTATTTATTTTTTTATTTTTTTATTTTTTTAATTGCTGGATGGGGCCTAATACCTCTGTTTGCTGCTCCCTGGTGTTTGTCCTCAACTGAATAAAGCTGAGCTTCTACCTTCTGGCTCTGATTATTATTTTTTTATTTTTTTATTTTTTTTTAATTGCTGGATGGGGCCTAATACCTCTGTTTGCTGCTCCCTGGTGTTTGTCCTCAACTGAATAAAGCTGAGCTTCTACCTTCTGGCTCTGATTAACTGCTGTTTTTTAAAAAATTGGTGTTTCCGGCCTACTAACGGTGTCTGCCCCTGCCTGGTGTTGTCCTCAACTGAACAAAGCTGAGCTTCTACGTTCTGGCTCTGATTAACTGCTGTTTTTTAAAAAATTGGTGGTTCTGGCCTACTAACGGTGTCTGCCCCTGCCTGGTGTTGTCCTCAACTGAATAAAGCTGAGCTTCTACCTTCTGGCTCTGATTAACTGCTGTTTTTTAAAAAATTGGTGGTTCCGGCCTACTAACGGTGTCTGCCCCTGCCTGGTGTTGTCCTCAACTGAATAAAGCTGAGCTTCTACCTTCTGGCTCTGATTAACTGCTGTTTTTTAAAAAATTGGTGTTTCCGGCCTACTAACGGTGTCTGCCCCTGCCTGGTGTTGTCCTCAACTGAATAAAGCTGAGCTTCTACCTTCTGGCTCTGATTAACTGCTGTTTTTTAAAAAATTGGTGTTTCCAGCCTACTAACGGTGTCTGCCCCTGCCTGGTGTTGTCCTCAACTGAATAAAGCTGAGCTTCTACCTTCTGGCTCTCATTAAGTGCTGTTTTTTAAAAGATTGTTGGTTATGGGCCTACTAACGGTGTCTGCCCCTGCCTGGTGTTGTCCTCAACTGAATAAAGCTGAGCTTCTACCTTCTGGCTCTGATTAACTGCTGTTTTTTAAAAAATTGGTGTTTCCGGCCTACTAACGGTGTCTGCCCCTGCCTGGTGTTGTCCTCAACTGAATAAAGCTGAGCTTCTACCTTCTGGCTCTGATTAACTGCTGTTTTTGAAAAAATTGGTGGTTCCGGCCTACTAACGGTGTCTGCCCCTGCCTGGTGTTGTCCTCAACTGAATAAAGCTGAGCTTCTACCTTCTGGCTCTGATTAACTGCTGTTTTTTAAAAAATTGGTGGTTCCGGCCTCCTAACGGTGTCTGCCCCTGCCTGGTGTTGTCCTCAACTGAATAAAGCTGAGCTTCTACCTTCTGGCTCTGATTAACTGCTGTTTTTTAAAAAATTGGTGGTTCCGGCCTACTAACGGTGTCTGCCCCTGCCTGGTGTTGTCCTCAACTGAATAAAGCTGAGCTTCTACCTTCTGGCTCTGATTAACTGCTGTTTTTTAAAAAATTGGTGGTTCCGGCCTACTAACGGTGTCTGCCCCTGCCTGGTGTTGTCCTCAACTGAATAAAGCTGAGCTTCTACCTTCTGGCTCTGATTAACTGCTGTTTTTTAAAAAATTTGTGGTTCCGGCCTACTAACGGTGTCTGCCCCTGCCTGGTGTTGTCCTCAACTGAATAAAGCTGAGCTTCTACCTTCTGGCTCTGATTAACTGCTGTTTTTTAAAAAATTGGTGGTTCCGGCCTACTAACGGTGTCTGCCCCTGCCTGGTGTTGTCCTCAACTGAATAAAGCTGAGCTTCTACCTTCTGGCTCTGATTAACTGCTGTTTTTTAAAAAAATTGGTGGTTCCGGCCTACTAACGGTGTCTGCCCCTGCCTGGTGTTGTCCTCAACTGAATAAAGCTGAGCTTCTACCTTCTGGCTCTGATTAACTGCTGTTTTTTAAAAAATTGGTGGTTCCGGCCTACTAACGGTGTCTGCCCCTGCCTGGTGTTGTCCTCAACTGAAAAAAGCTGAGCTTCTACCTTCTGGTTCTGATTAATTTTTTTTTTTTTTAATTGCTGGATGGGGCCTAATACCTCTGTTTGCTGCTCCCTGGTGTTTGTCCTCAACTGAATAAAGCTGAGCTTCTACCTTCTGGCTTTGATTATTTATTTTTTTATTTTTTTATTTTTTTAATTGCTGGATGGGGCCTAATACCTCTGTTTGCTGCTCCCTGGTGTTTGTCCTCAACTGAATAAAGCTGAGCTTCTACCTTCTGGCTCTGATTATTATTTTTTTATTTTTTTATTTTTTTTTAATTGCTGGATGGGGCCTAATACCTCTGTTTGCTGCTCCCTGGTGTTTGTCCTCAACTGAATAAAGCTGAGCTTCTACCTTCTGGCTCTGATTAACTGCTGTTTTTTAAAAAATTGGTGTTTCCGGCCTACTAACGGTGTCTGCCCCTGCCTGGTGTTGTCCTCAACTGAACAAAGCTGAGCTTCTACCTTCTGGCTCTGATTAACTGCTGTTTTTTAAAAAATTGGTGGTTCTGGCCTACTAACGGTGTCTGCCCCTGCCTGGTGTTGTCCTCAACTGAATAAAGCTGAGCTTCTACCTTCTGGCTCTGATTAACTGCTGTTTTTTAAAAAATTGGTGGTTCCGGCCTACTAACGGTGTCTGCCCCTGCCTGGTGTTGTCCTCAACTGAATAAAGCTGAGCTTCTACCTTCTGGCTCTGATTAACTGCTGTTTTTTAAAAAATTGGTGTTTCCGGCCTACTAACGGTGTCTGCCCCTGCCTGGTGTTGTCCTCAACTGAATAAAGCTGAGCTTCTACCTTCTGGCTCTGATTAACTGCTGTTTTTTAAAAAATTGGTGTTTCCAGCCTACTAACGGTGTCTGCCCCTGCCTGGTGTTGTCCTCAACTGAATAAAGCTGAGCTTCTACCTTCTGGCTCTCATTAAGTGCTGTTTTTTAAAAGATTGTTGGTTATGGGCCTACTAACGGTGTCTGCCCCTGCCTGGTGTTGTCCTCAACTGAATAAAGCTGAGCTTCTACCTTCTGGCTCTGATTAACTGCTGTTTTTTAAAAAATTGGTGTTTCCGGCCTACTAACGGTGTCTGCCCCTGCCTGGTGTTGTCCTCAACTGAATAAAGCTGAGCTTCTACCTTCTGGCTCTGATTAACTGCTGTTTTTGAAAAAATTGGTGGTTCCGGCCTACTAACGGTGTCTGCCCCTGCCTGGTGTTGTCCTCAACTGAATAAAGCTGAGCTTCTACCTTCTGGCTCTGATTAACTGCTGTTTTTTAAAAAATTGGTGGTTCCGGCCTACTAACGGTGTCTGCCCCTGCCTGGTGTTGTCCTCAACTGAATAAAGCTGAGCTTCTACCTTCTGGCTCTGATTAACTGCTGTTTTTTAAAAAATTGGTGGTTCCGGCCTACTAACGGTGTCTGCCCCTGCCTGGTGTTGTCCTCAACTGAATAAAGCTGAGCTTCTACCTTCTGGCTCTGATTAACTGCTGTTTTTTAAAAAATTGGTGGTTCCGGCCTACTAACGGTGTCTGCCCCTGCCTGGTGTTGTCCTCAACTGAATAAAGCTGAGCTTCTACCTTCTGGCTCTGATTAACTGCTGTTTTTTAAAAAATTAGTGGTTCCGGCCTACTAACGGTGTCTGCCCCTGCCTGGTGTTGTCCTCAACTGAATAAAGCTGAGCTTCTACCTTCTGGCTCTGATTAACTGCTGTTTTTTAAAAAATTGGTGGTTCCGGCCTACTAACGGTGTCTGCCCCTGCCTGGTGTTGTCCTCAACTGAATAAAGCTGAGCTTCTACCTTCTGGCTCTGATTATCTGCTGTTTTTTTAAAAATTGGTGGTTCCGGCCTACTAACGGTGTCTGCCCCTGCCTGGTGTTGTCCTCAACTGAATAAAGCTGAGCTTCTACCTTCTGGCTCTGATTAACTGCTGTTTTTTAAAAAATTGGTGTTTCCGGCCTACTAACGGTGTCTGCCCCTGCCTGGTGTTGTCCTCAACTGAATAAAGCTGAGCTTCTACCTTCTGGCTCTCATTAAGTGCTGTTTTTTAAAAGATTGTTGGTTATGGGCCTACTAACGGTGTCTGCCCCTGCCTGGTGTTGTCCTCAACTGAATAAAGCTGAGCTTCTACCTTCTGGCTCTGATTAACTGCTGTTTTTTAAAAAATTGGTGGTTCCGGCCTACTAACGGTGTTTGCCCCTGCCTGGTGTTGTCCTCAACTGAATAAACCTGAGCTTCTACCTTCTGGCTCTGATTAACTGCTGTTTTTTAAAAAATTGGTGTTTCCGGACTACTAATGGTGTCTGCCCCTGCCGGGTGTTGTCCTCAACTGAATAAAGCTGAGCTTCTACCTTCTGGCACTGATTAACTGCTGTTTTTTAAAAAATTGGTGTTTCCGGCCTACTAACGGTGTCTGCCCCTGCCTGGTGTTGTCCTCAACTGAATAAAGCTGAGCTTCTACCTTCTGGATCTCATTAAGTGCTGTTTTTTAAAAGATTGTTGGTTATGGGCCTACTAAAGGTGTCTGCCCCTGCCTGGTGTTGTCCTCAACTGAATAAAGCTGAGCTTCTACCTTCTGGCTCTGATTAACTGCTGTTAGTAAAAAATTGGTGTTTCCGGCCTACTAACAGTGTCTGCCCCTGCCTGGTGTTGTCCTCAACTGAATAAAGCTGAGCTTCTACCTTCTGGCTCTGATTAACTGCTGTTTTTTAAAAAATTGGTGTTTCCGGCCTACTAACGGTGTCTGCCCCTGCCTGGTGTTGTCCTCAACTGAATAAAGCTGAGCTTCTACCTTCTGGCTCTCATTAAGTGCTGTTTTTTAAAAGATTGTTGGTTATGGGCCTACTAAAGGTGTCTGCCCCTGCCTGGTGTTGTCCTCAACTGAATAAAGCTGAGCTTCTACCTTCTGGCTCTGATTAACTGCTGTTTTTTAAAAAATTGGTGGTTCCGGCCTACTAACGGTGTCTGCCCCTGCCTGGTGTTGTCCTCAACTGAATAAAGCTGAGCTTCTACCTTCTGGCTCTGATTAACTGCTGTTTTTTAAAAAATTGGTGGTTCCGGCCTACTAACGGTGTCTGCCCCTGCCTGGTGTTGTCCTCAACTGAATAAAGCTGAGCTTCTACCTTCTGGCTCTGATTAACTGCTGTTTTTTAAAAAATTGGTGGTTCCGGCCTACTAACGGTGTCTGCCCCTGCCTGGTGTTGTCCTCAACTGAATAAAGCTGAGCTTCTACCTTCTGGCTCTGATTAACTGCTGTTTTTTAAAAAATTGGTGGTTCCGGCCTACTAACGGTGTCTGCCTGGTGTTGTCCTCAACTGAATAAAGCTGAGCTTCTACCTTCTGGCTCTGATTAACTGCTGTTTTTTAAAAAATTGGTGTTTCCGGCCTACTAACGGTGTCTGCCCCTGCCTGGTGTTGTCCTCAACTGAATAAAGCTGAGCTTCTACCTTCTGGCTCTCATTAAGTGCTGTTTTTTAAAAGATTGTTGGTTATGGGCCTACTAAAGGTGTCTGCCCCTGCCTGGTGTTGTCCTCAACTGAATAAAGCTGAGCTTCTACCTTCTGGCTCTGATTAACTGCTGTTTTTGAAAAAATTGGTGGTTCCGGCCTACTAACGGTGTCTGCCCCTGCCTGGTGTTGTCCTCAACTGAATAAAGCTGAGCTTCTACCTTCTGGCTCTGATTAACTGCTGTTTTTTAAAAAATTGGTGGTTCCGGCCTACTAACGGTGTCTGCCCCTGCCTGGTGTTGTCCTCAACTGAATAAAGCTGAGCTTCTACCTTCTGGCTCTGATTAACTGCTGTTTTTTAAAAAATTGGTGGTTCCGGCCTACTAACGGTGTCTGCCCCTGCCTGGTGTTGTCCTCAACTGAATAAAGCTGAGCTTCTACTTTCTGGCTCTGATTAACTGCTGTTTTTTAAAAAATTGGTGGTTCCGGCCTACTAACGGTGTCTGCCCCTGCCTGGTGTTGTCCTCAACTGAAAAAAGCTGAGCTTCTACCTTCTGTGTTGTGAAATTGGATTTTGGGCTCCCCCGGTGGCCACTGGTGGAATTGAACTGGTGTGCATCATCCCCTCTGTTCACCTGTTTCCATCAGGATGTGGGAGTCGCTATTTAACCTTGCTCCTCTGTCACTTCCATGCCGGTCAACATTGTAATCAGAAGCCTTTCTGTGCATGTTCCTGCTGCTAGACAACTCCCAGCTAAGTTGGACTTTAGTCCTCGTTTGTTTTTGCATTTTGTTCCAGTTCACAGCTGTAGTTTCGTTTCTGTGTCTGGAAAGCTCTTGTGATCTGAAATTGCCACTCTGATGTTATGAGTTAATACTAGAGTCTTAAAGTAATTTCAGGATGGTATTTTGATAGGGTTTTCAGCTGACCATGAAAGTGCCCTTTCTGTCTTCCTGCTATCTAGTAAGCGGACCTCAATTTTGCTAAAACTATTTTCATACTACGTTTGTCATTTCATCTAAAATCACCACCAATATATGTGGGGGCCTCTGTCTGCCTATCGGGGAAATTTCTCTAGAGGTGAGCCAGGACTATATTTTCCTCTGCCAGGATTAGTTAGTCCTCCGGCCGGCGCTGGGCGTCTAGGGATAAAAACGTAGGCAACGCTACCCGGCTACTGTTAGTTGTGCGGCAGGTTTAGTTCATGGTCAGTTTAGTTTCCATCCTTCCAAGAGCTAGTACTTATGTTTGCTGGGCTATGTTCTCTTGCCATTGAGAACCATAACAGTTTGACCGGCCCAAAAAGGGTTAAAATTAATTGACAGAGAAAGGAGAGAAAAGAGAAGTCTGCTGAAGATTTTTTTTTTTCCCTTCCCTTCAGTTCTGAGTGTGCTTGTAATTGAATCTCTTGCAAGTCTGCCTATATTGCAGCCTTTCTCTCTCTCTCTCTCCTTCTAATCCTGGAATGGCTCTGTGTTCACCTGTTTAAAATGGATATTCAGAGTTTAGCTGCAGGTTTGAATAATCTCACCACGAAAGTTCAAAATTTACAAGATTTTGTTGTTCATGTTCCTATATCTGAACCTAGAATTCCTTTGCCTGAATTTTTCTCGGGGAATAGATCTTGCTTTCAAAATTTCAAAAATAATTGCAAGTTGTTTTTGTCCCTGAAATCTCGCTCTGCTGGAGATCCTGCTCAGCAGGTCAGGATTGTGATTTCCTTGCTCCGGGGCGACCCTCAGGATTGGGCTTTTGCATTGGCTCCAGGGGATCCTGCGTTGCTCAATGTGGATGCGTTTTTTCTGGCCTTGGGGTTGCTTTATGAGGAACCTCAGTTAGAGCTTCAGGCGGAAAAGGCCTTGATGTCCCTATCTCAGGGGCAAGACGAAGCTGAAATATACTGCCAGAAATTCCGTAAATGGGCTGTGCTTACTCAGTGGAATGAGTGCGCCCTGGCGGCGAATTTCAGAGAGGGTCTCTCTGATGCCATTAAGGATGTTATGGTGGGGTTCCCTGTGCCTGCGGGTCTGAATGAGTCCATGACAATGGCTATCCAGATCGATAGGCGTCTGCGGGAGCGCAAACCTGTGCACCATTTGGCGGTGTCTACTGAGAAGACGCCAGAGAATATGCAATGTGATAGAATTCTGTCCAGAAGTGAACGGCAGAATTTAAGACGAAAAAATGGGTTGTGCTTCTATTGCGGTGATTCAACTCATGTTATATCAGCATGCTCTAAGCGTACTAAGAAGCTTGATAAGTCTGTTTCAATTGGCACTTTACAGTCTAAGTTTATTCTATCTGTGACACTGATTTGTTCTTTATCATCTATTACCGCGGATGCCTATGTCGACTCTGGCGCCGCTTTGAGTCTTATGGATTGGTCCTTTGCCAAACGCTGTGGGTATGATTTGGAGCCTCTTGAAACTCCTATACCCCTGAAGGGGATTGACTCCACCCCATTGGCTAGTAATAAACCACAATACTGGACACAAGTAACTATGCGGATTAATCCGGATCATCAGGAGATTATTCGCTTTCTTGTGCTGTATAACCTACATGATGTGTTGGTGCTTGGATTGCCATGGCTGCAATCTCATAACCCAGTCCTTGACTGGAAAGCTATGTCTGTGTTAAGCTGGGGATGTAAGGGGACGCATGGGGACGTACCTGTGGTTTCCATTTCATCATCTATTCCCTCTGAGATTCCTGAATTCTTGACTGAATATCGTGACGTTTTTGAAGAACCTAAGCTTGGTTCATTACCTCCGCACCGGGAGTGCGATTGTGCCATAGATTTGATTCCGGGTAGTAAATACCCTAAGGGTCGTTTATTTAATCTGTCTGTGCCTGAACATGCTGCTATGCGAGAATATATAAAGGAGTCCTTGGAAAAGGGACATATTCGTCCTTCGTCATCTCCCTTAGGAGCCGTTTTTTTCTTTGTGGCTAAGAAAGATGGCTCTTTGAGACCGTGTATTGATTATCGGCTTTTGAATAAAATCACGGTTAAATATCAATATCCGTTGCCACTGCTGACTGATTTGTTTGCTCGCATAAAGGGGGCCAAGTGGTTCTCTAAGATAGATCTCCGTGGGGCGTATAATTTGGTGCGAATTAAGCAGGGGGATGAGTGGAAGACCGCATTTAATACGCCCGAGGGCCACTTTGAGTATTTGGTGATGCCTTTTGGTCTTTCAAATGCCCCTTCAGTCTTTCAGTCCTTTATGCATGACATTTTCCGTGATTATTTGGATAAATTTATGATTGTGTATCTGGATGATATTTTGATTTTTTCGGATGACTGGGACTCTCATGTCCAGCAGGTCAGGAGGGTTTTTCAGGTTTTGCGGTCTAATTCCTTGTGTGTGAAGGGTTCTAAGTGCGTTTTTGGGGTTCAAAAGATTTCCTTTTTGGGATATATTTTTTCCCCCTCTTCCATCGAGATGGATCCTGTCAAGGTTCAGGCTATTTGTGATTGGACGCAACCCTCTTCTCTTAAGAGTCTTCAGAAATTTTTGGGCTTTGCTAACTTTTATCGTCGATTTATTGCTGGTTTTTCTGATGTTGTTAAACCATTGACTGATTTGACTAAGAAGGGTGCTGATGTTGCTGATTGGTCCCCTGCTGCTGTGGAGGCCTTTCGGGAGCTTAAGCGCCGCTTTTCTTCCGCCCCTGTGTTGCGTCAGCCTGATGTTGCTCTTCCTTTTCAGGTTGAGGTCGACGCTTCTGAAATCGGAGCTGGGGCAGTTTTGTCGCAGAGAAGTTCCGATTGTTCCGTGATGAGACCTTGTGCCTTTTTCTCGCGTAAATTTTCGCCCGCCGAGCGGAATTATGATGTTGGGAATCGGGAGCTTTTGGCCATGAAGTGGGCTTTTGAGGAGTGGCGTCATTGGCTTGAAGGGGCTAGACATCAGGTGGTGGTATTGACTGACCACAAAAATCTAATTTATCTTGAGTCCGCCAGACGCCTGAATCCTAGACAGGCGCGCTGGTCGTTGTTTTTCTCTCGGTTTAATTTTGTGGTGTCCTACCTGCCGGGTTCTAAGAATGTTAAGGCGGATGCCCTTTCTAGGAGTTTTGAGCCTGACTCCCCTGGTAACTCTGAACCTACAGGTATCCTTAAGGATGGAGTGATATTGTCTGCCGTTTCTCCAGACCTGCGGCGGGCCTTGCAGGAGTTTCAGGTGGATAGACCTGATCGTTGCCCGCCTGGTAGACTGTTTGTTCCTGATGATTGGACCACTAAAGTCATTTCTGAGGTTCATTCTTCTGCGTTGACAGGTCATCCTGGAATCTTTGGTACCAGGGATTTGGTGGCAAGGTCCTTCTGGTGGCCTTCCCTGTCTCGAGATGTGCGAGGCTTTGTGCAGTCTTGTGACGTTTGTGCTCGGGCCAAGCCTTGTTGTTCTCGGGCTAGTGGATTGTTGTTGCCCTTGCCTATCCCGAGGAGGCCCTGGATGCACATCTCGATGGATTTTATTTCGGATCTTCCTGTTTCTCAGAAGATGTCTGTCATCTGGGTGGTGTGTGACCGTTTCTCTAAGATGGTCCATTTGGTTCCCCTGCCTAAGTTGCCTTCTTCTTCCGAGTTGGTTCCTCTGTTTTTTCAAAATGTGGTCCGTTTGCATGGTATTCCGGAGAATATCGTTTCTGACAGAGGAACCCAATTCGTGTCTAGATTTTGGCGAGCATTCTGTGCTAGGATGGGCATAGATTTGTCTTTCTCGTCTGCTTTCCATCCTCAGACAAATGGCCAGACCGAGCGGACGAATCAGACCTTGGAGACATATTTGAGGTGTTTTGTGTCTGCAGATCAGGATGATTGGGTTGCTTTTTTGCCTTTAGCGGAGTTTGCCCTCAATAATCGGGCCAGCTCTGCCACCTTGGTGTCTCCTTTTTTCTGTAATTCGGGGTTTCATCCTCGATTTTCTTCTGGTCAGGTGGAATCTTCGGATTGTCCTGGAGTGGATGCTGTGGTGGAGAGGTTGCATCAGATTTGGGGGCAGGTAGTGGACAATTTGAAGTTGTCCCAGGAGAAGACTCAGCTTTTTGCCAACCGCCGGCGTCGGGTTGGTCCTCGGCTTTGTGTTGGGGACTTGGTGTGGTTGTCTTCTCGTTTTGTCCCTATGAGGGTTTCTTCTCCTAAGTTTAAGCCTCGGTTCATCGGCCCGTACAGGATATTGGAGATTCTTAACCCTGTGTCCTTCCGTTTGGACCTCCCTGCATCTTTTTCTATTCATAATGTTTTTCATCGGTCATTGTTGCGCAGGTATGAGGTACCGGTTGTGCCTTCCGTTGAGCCTCCTGCTCCGGTGTTGGTTGAGGGCGAGTTGGAGTACGTTGTGGAAAAAATCTTGGACTCCCGTGTTTCCAGACGGAAACTCCAGTATCTGGTCAAATGGAAGGGATACGGTCAGGAGGATAATTCTTGGGTGACTGCCTCTGATGTTCATGCCTCCGATCTGGTCCGTGCCTTTCATAGGGCTCATCCTGATCGCCCTGGTGGTTCTGGTGAGGGTTCGGTGCCCCCTCCTTGAGGGGGGGGTACTGTTGTGAAATTGGATTTTGGGCTCCCCCGGTGGCCACTGGTGGAATTGAACTGGTGTGCATCATCCCCTCTGTTCACCTGTTTCCATCAGGATGTGAGAGTCGCTATTTAACCTTGCTCCTCTGTCACTTCCATGCCGGTCAACATTGTAATCAGAAGCCTTTCTGTGCATGTTCCTGCTGCTAGACAACTCCCAGCTAAGTTGGACTTTAGTCCTCGTTTGTTTTTGCATTTTGTTCCAGTTCACAGCTGTAGTTTCGTTTCTGTGTCTGGAAAGCTCTTGTGATCTGAAATTGCCACTCTGATGTTATGAGTTAATACTAGAGTCTTAAAGTAATTTCAGGATGGTATTTTGATAGGGTTTTCAGCTGACCATGAAAGTGCCCTTTCTGTCTTCCTGCTATCTAGTAAGCGGACCTCAATTTTGCTAAAACTATTTTCATACTACGTTTGTCATTTCATCTAAAATCACCACCAATATATGTGGGGGCCTCTGTCTGCCTATCGGGGAAATTTCTCTAGAGGTGAGCCAGGACTATATTTTCCTCTGCCAGGATTAGTTAGTCCTCCGGCCGGCGCTGGGCATCTAGGGATAAAAACGTAGGCAACGCTACCCGGCTACTGTTAGTTGTGCGGCAGGTTTAGTTCATGGTCAGTTTAGTTTCCATCCTTCCAAGAGCTAGTACTTATGTTTGCTGGGCTATGTTCTCTTGCCATTGAGAACCATAACAGTTTGACCGGCCCAAAAAGGGTTAAAATTAATTGACAGAGAAAGGAGAGAAAAGAGAAGTCTGCTGAAGATTTTTTTTTTTCCCTTCCCTTCAGTTCTGAGTGTGCTTGTAATTGAATCTCTTGCAAGTCTGCCTATATTGCAGCCTTTCTCTCTCTCTCTCTCCTTCTAATCCTGGAATGGCTCTGTGTTCACCTGTTTAAAATGGATATTCAGAGTTTAGCTGCAGGTTTGAATAATCTCACCACGAAAGTTCAAAATTTACAAGATTTTGTTGTTCATGTTCCTATATCTGAACCTAGAATTCCTTTGCCTGAATTTTTCTCGGGGAATAGATCTTGCTTTCAAAATTTCAAAAATAATTGCAAGTTGTTTTTGTCCCTGAAATCTCGCTCTGCTGGAGATCCTGCTCAGCAGGTCAGGATTGTGATTTCCTTGCTCCGGGGCGACCCTCAGGATTGGGCTTTTGCATTGGCTCCAGGGGATCCTGCGTTGCTCAATGTGGATGCGTTTTTTCTGGCCTTGGGGTTGCTTTATGAGGAACCTCAGTTAGAGCTTCAGGCGGAAAAGGCCTTGATGTCCCTATCTCAGGGGCAAGACGAAGCTGAAATATACTGCCAGAAATTCCGTAAATGGGCTGTGCTTACTCAGTGGAATGAGTGCGCCCTGGCGGCGAATTTCAGAGAGGGTCTCTCTGATGCCATTAAGGATGTTATGGTGGGGTTCCCTGTGCCTGCGGGTCTGAATGAGTCCATGACAATGGCTATCCAGATCGATAGGCGTCTGCGGGAGCGCAAACCTGTGCACCATTTGGCGGTGTCTACTGAGAAGACGCCAGAGAATATGCAATGTGATAGAATTCTGTCCAGAAGTGAACGGCAGAATTTAAGACGAAAAAATGGGTTGTGCTTCTATTGCGGTGATTCAACTCATGTTATATCAGCATGCTCTAAGCGTACTAAGAAGCTTGATAAGTCTGTTTCAATTGGCACTTTACAGTCTAAGTTTATTCTATCTGTGACACTGATTTGTTCTTTATCATCTATTACCGCGGATGCCTATGTCGACTCTGGCGCCGCTTTGAGTCTTATGGATTGGTCCTTTGCCAAACGCTGTGGGTATGATTTGGAGCCTCTTGAAACTCCTATACCCCTGAAGGGGATTGACTCCACCCCATTGGCTAGTAATAAACCACAATACTGGACACAAGTAACTATGCGGATTAATCCGGATCATCAGGAGATTATTCGCTTTCTTGTGCTGTATAACCTACATGATGTGTTGGTGCTTGGATTGCCATGGCTGCAATCTCATAACCCAGTCCTTGACTGGAAAGCTATGTCTGTGTTAAGCTGGGGATGTAAGGGGACGCATGGGGACGTACCTGTGGTTTCCATTTCATCATCTATTCCCTCTGAGATTCCTGAATTCTTGACTGAATATCGTGACGTTTTTGAAGAACCTAAGCTTGGTTCATTACCTCCGCACCGGGAGTGCGATTGTGCCATAGATTTGATTCCGGGTAGTAAATACCCTAAGGGTCGTTTATTTAATCTGTCTGTGCCTGAACATGCTGCTATGCGAGAATATATAAAGGAGTCCTTGGAAAAGGGACATATTCGTCCTTCGTCATCTCCCTTAGGAGCCGTTTTTTTCTTTGTGGCTAAGAAAGATGGCTCTTTGAGACCGTGTATTGATTATCGGCTTTTGAATAAAATCACGGTTAAATATCAATATCCGTTGCCACTGCTGACTGATTTGTTTGCTCGCATAAAGGGGGCCAAGTGGTTCTCTAAGATAGATCTCCGTGGGGCGTATAATTTGGTGCGAATTAAGCAGGGGGATGAGTGGAAGACCGCATTTAATACGCCCGAGGGCCACTTTGAGTATTTGGTGATGCCTTTTGGTCTTTCAAATGCCCCTTCAGTCTTTCAGTCCTTTATGCATGACATTTTCCGTGATTATTTGGATAAATTTATGATTGTGTATCTGGATGATATTTTGATTTTTTCGGATGACTGGGACTCTCATGTCCAGCAGGTCAGGAGGGTTTTTCAGGTTTTGCGGTCTAATTCCTTGTGTGTGAAGGGTTCTAAGTGCGTTTTTGGGGTTCAAAAGATTTCCTTTTTGGGATATATTTTTTCCCCCTCTTCCATCGAGATGGATCCTGTCAAGGTTCAGGCTATTTGTGATTGGACGCAACCCTCTTCTCTTAAGAGTCTTCAGAAATTTTTGGGCTTTGCTAACTTTTATCGTCGATTTATTGCTGGTTTTTCTGATGTTGTTAAACCATTGACTGATTTGACTAAGAAGGGTGCTGATGTTGCTGATTGGTCCCCTGCTGCTGTGGAGGCCTTTCGGGAGCTTAAGCGCCGCTTTTCTTCCGCCCCTGTGTTGCGTCAGCCTGATGTTGCTCTTCCTTTTCAGGTTGAGGTCGACGCTTCTGAAATCGGAGCTGGGGCAGTTTTGTCGCAGAGAAGTTCCGATTGTTCCGTGATGAGACCTTGTGCCTTTTTCTCGCGTAAATTTTCGCCCGCCGAGCGGAATTATGATGTTGGGAATCGGGAGCTTTTGGCCATGAAGTGGGCTTTTGAGGAGTGGCGTCATTGGCTTGAAGGGGCTAGACATCAGGTGGTGGTATTGACTGACCACAAAAATCTAATTTATCTTGAGTCCGCCAGACGCCTGAATCCTAGACAGGCGCGCTGGTCGTTGTTTTTCTCTCGGTTTAATTTTGTGGTGTCCTACCTGCCGGGTTCTAAGAATGTTAAGGCGGATGCCCTTTCTAGGAGTTTTGAGCCTGACTCCCCTGGTAACTCTGAACCTACAGGTATCCTTAAGGATGGAGTGATATTGTCTGCCGTTTCTCCAGACCTGCGGCGGGCCTTGCAGGAGTTTCAGGTGGATAGACCTGATCGTTGCCCGCCTGGTAGACTGTTTGTTCCTGATGATTGGACCACTAAAGTCATTTCTGAGGTTCATTCTTCTGCGTTGACAGGTCATCCTGGAATCTTTGGTACCAGGGATTTGGTGGCAAGGTCCTTCTGGTGGCCTTCCCTGTCTCGAGATGTGCGAGGCTTTGTGCAGTCTTGTGACGTTTGTGCTCGGGCCAAGCCTTGTTGTTCTCGGGCTAGTGGATTGTTGTTGCCCTTGCCTATCCCGAGGAGGCCCTGGACGCACATCTCGATGGATTTTATTTCGGATCTTCCTGTTTCTCAGAAGATGTCTGTCATCTGGGTGGTGTGTGACCGTTTCTCTAAGATGGTCCATTTGGTTCCCCTGCCTAAGTTGCCTTCTTCTTCCGAGTTGGTTCCTCTGTTTTTTCAAAATGTGGTCCGTTTGCATGGTATTCCGGAGAATATCGTTTCTGACAGAGGAACCCAATTCGTGTCTAGATTTTGGCGAGCATTCTGTGCTAGGATGGGCATAGATTTGTCTTTCTCGTCTGCTTTCCATCCTCAGACAAATGGCCAGACCGAGCGGACGAATCAGACCTTGGAGACATATTTGAGGTGTTTTGTGTCTGCAGATCAGGATGATTGGGTTGCTTTTTTGCCTTTAGCGGAGTTTGCCCTCAATAATCGGGCCAGCTCTGCCACCTTGGTGTCTCCTTTTTTCTGTAATTCGGGGTTTCATCCTCGATTTTCTTCTGGTCAGGTGGAATCTTCGGATTGTCCTGGAGTGGATGCTGTGGTGGAGAGGTTGCATCAGATTTGGGGGCAGGTAGTGGACAATTTGAAGTTGTCCCAGGAGAAGACTCAGCTTTTTGCCAACCGCCGGCGTCGGGTTGGTCCTCGGCTTTGTGTTGGGGACTTGGTGTGGTTGTCTTCTCGTTTTGTCCCTATGAGGGTTTCTTCTCCTAAGTTTAAGCCTCGGTTCATCGGCCCGTACAGGATATTGGAGATTCTTAACCCTGTGTCCTTCCGTTTGGACCTCCCTGCATCTTTTTCTATTCATAATGTTTTTCATCGGTCATTGTTGCGCAGGTATGAGGTACCGGTTGTGCCTTCCGTTGAGCCTCCTGCTCCGGTGTTGGTTGAGGGCGAGTTGGAGTACGTTGTGGAAAAAATCTTGGACTCCCGTGTTTCCAGACGGAAACTCCAGTATCTGGTCAAATGGAAGGGATACGGTCAGGAGGATAATTCTTGGGTGACTGCCTCTGATGTTCATGCCTCCGATCTGGTCCGTGCCTTTCATAGGGCTCATCCTGATCGCCCTGGTGGTTCTGGTGAGGGTTCGGTGCCCCCTCCTTGAGGGGGGGGTACTGTTGTGAAATTGGATTTTGGGCTCCCCCGGTGGCCACTGGTGGAATTGAACTGGTGTGCATCATCCCCTCTGTTCACCTGTTTCCATCAGGATGTGGGAGTCGCTATTTAACCTTGCTCCTCTGTCACTTCCATGCCGGTCAACATTGTAATCAGAAGCCTTTCTGTGCATGTTCCTGCTGCTAGACAACTCCCAGCTAAGTTGGACTTTAGTCCTCGTTTGTTTTTGCATTTTGTTCCAGTTCACAGCTGTAGTTTCGTTTCTGTGTCTGGAAAGCTCTTGTGATCTGAAATTGCCACTCTGATGTTATGAGTTAATACTAGAGTCTTAAAGTAATTTCAGGATGGTATTTTGATAGGGTTTTCAGCTGACCATGAAAGTGCCCTTTCTGTCTTCCTGCTATCTAGTAAGCGGACCTCAATTTTGCTAAAACTATTTTCATACTACGTTTGTCATTTCATCTAAAATCACCACCAATATATGTGGGGGCCTCTGTCTGCCTATCGGGGAAATTTCTCTAGAGGTGAGCCAGGACTATATTTTCCTCTGCCAGGATTAGTTAGTCCTCCGGCCGGCGCTGGGCGTCTAGGGATAAAAACGTAGGCAACGCTACCCGGCTACTGTTAGTTGTGCGGCAGGTTTAGTTCATGGTCAGTTTAGTTTCCATCCTTCCAAGAGCTAGTACTTATGTTTGCTGGGCTATGTTCTCTTGCCATTGAGAACCATAACACTTCTGGTTCTGATTATTTTTTTTTTTTTTAATTGCTGGATGGGGCCTAATACCTCTGTTTGCTGCTCCCTGGTGTTTGTCCTCAACTGAATAAAGCTGAGCTTCTACCTTCTGGCTTTGATTATTTATTTTTTTATTTTTTTATTTTTTTAATTGCTGGATGGGGCCTAATACCTCTGTTTGCTGCTCCCTGGTGTTTGTCCTCAACTGAATAAAGCTGAGCTTCTACCTTCTGGCTCTGATTATTATTTTTTTATTTTTTTATTTTTTTTTAATTGCTGGATGGGGCCTAATACCTCTGTTTGCTGCTCCCTGGTGTTTGTCCTCAACTGAATAAAGCTGAGCTTCTACCTTCTGGCTCTGATTAACTGCTGTTTTTTAAAAAATTGGTGTTTCCGGCCTACTAACGGTGTCTGCCCCTGCCTGGTGTTGTCCTCAACTGAACAAAGCTGAGCTTCTACCTTCTGGCTCTGATTAACTGCTGTTTTTTAAAAAATTGGTGGTTCCGGCCTACTAACGGTGTCTGCCCCTGCCTGGTGTTGTCCTCAACTGAATAAAGCTGAGCTTCTACCTTCTGGCTCTGATTAACTGCTGTTTTTTAAAAAATTGGTGGTTCCGGCCTACTAACGGTGTCTGCCCCTGCCTGGTGTTGTCCTCAACTGAATAAAGCTGAGCTTCTACCTTCTGGCTCTGATTAACTGCTGTTTTTTAAAAACTTGGTGTTTCCGGCCTACTAACGGTGTCTGCCCCTGCCTGGTGTTGTCCTCAACTGAATAAAGCTGGGCTTCTACCTTCTGGCTCTGATTAACTGCTGTTTTTTAAAAAATTGGTGTTTCCAGCCTACTAACGGTGTCTGCCCCTGCCTGGTGTTGTCCTCAACTGAATAAAGCTGAGCTTCTACCTTCTGGCTCTCATTAAGTGCTGTTTTTTAAAAGATTGTTGGTTATGGGCCTACTAACGGTGTCTGCCCCTGCCTGGTGTTGTCCTCAACTGAATAAAGCTGAGCTTCTACCTTCTGGCTCTGATTAACTGCTGTTTTTTAAAAAATTGGTGGTTCCGGCCTACTAACGGTGTCTGCCCCTGCCTGGTGTTGTCCTCAACTGAATAAAGCTGAGCTTCTACCTTCTGGCTCTGATTAACTGCTGTTTTTTAAAAAATTGGTGGTTCCGGCCTACTAACGGTGTCTGCCCCTGCCTGGTGTTGTCCTCAACTGAATAAAGCTGAGCTTCTACCTTCTGGCTCTGATTAACTGCTGTTTTTTAAAAAATTGGTGGTTCCGGCCTACTAACGGTGTCTGCCCCTGCCTGGTGTTGTCCTCAACTGAATAAAGCTGAGCTTCTACCTTCTGGCTCTGATTAACTGCTGTTTTTGAAAAAATTGGTGGTTCCGGCCTACTAACGGTGTCTGCCCCTGCCTGGTGTTGTCCTCAACTGAATAAAGCTGGGCTTCTACCTTCTGGCTCTGATTAACTGCTGTTTTTTAAAAAATTGGTGGTTCCGGCCTACTAACGGTGTCTGCCCCTGCCTGGTGTTGTCCTCAACTGAATAAAGCTGAGCTTCTACCTTCTGGCTCTGATTAACTGCTGTTTTTGAAAAAATTGGTGGTTCCGGCCTACTAACGGTGTCTGCCCCTGCCTGGTGTTGTCCTCAACTGAATAAAGCTGAGCTTCTACCTTCTGGCTCTCATTAAGTGCTGTTTTTTAAAAGATTGTTGGTTATGGGCCTACTAAAGGTGTCTGCCCCTGCCTGGTGTTGTCCTCAACTGAATAAAGCTGAGCTTCTACCTTCTGGCTCTGATTAACTGCTGTTTTTTAAAAAATTGGTGGTTCCGGCCTACTAACGGTGTCTGCCCCTGCCTGGTGTTGTCCTCAACTGAATAAAGCTGAGCTTCTACCTTCTGGCTCTGATTAACTGCTGTTTTTTAAAAAATTGGTGGTTCCGGCCTACTAACGGTGTCTGCCCCTGCCTGGTGTTGTCCTCAACTGAATAAAGCTGAGCTTCTACCTTCTGGCTCTGATTAACTGCTGTTTTTTAAAAAATTGGTGGTTCCGGCCTACTAACGGTGTCTGCCCCTGCCTGGTGTTGTCCTCAACTGAATAAAGCTGAGCTTCTACCTTCTGGCTCTGATTAACTGCTGTTTTTTAAAAAATTGGTGGTTCCGGCCTACTAACGGTGTCTGCCCCTGCCTGGTGTTGTCCTCAACTGAAAAAAGCTGAGCTTCTACCTTCTGGTTCTGATTATTTATTTTTTTTTTTAATTGCTGGATGGGGCCTAATACCTCTGTTTGCTGCTCCCTGGTGTTTGTCCTCAACTGAATAAAGCTGAGCTTCTACCTTCTGGCTTTGATTATTTATTTTTTTATTTTTTTATTTTTTTAATTGCTGGATGGGGCCTAATACCTCTGTTTGCTGCTCCCTGGTGTTTGTCCTCAACTGAATAAAGCTGAGCTTCTACCTTCTGGCTCTGATTATTATTTTTTTATTTTTTTATTTTTTTTTAATTGCTGGATGGGGCCTAATACCTCTGTTTGCTGCTCCCTGGTGTTTGTCCTCAACTGAATAAAGCTGAGCTTCTACCTTCTGGCTCTGATTAACTGCTGTTTTTTAAAAAATTGGTGTTTCCGGCCTACTAACGGTGTCTGCCCCTGCCTGGTGTTGTCCTCAACTGAACAAAGCTGAGCTTCTACCTTCTGGCTCTGATTAACTGCTGTTTTTTTAAAAATTGGTGGTTCCGGCCTACTAACGGTGTCTGCCCCTGCCTGGTGTTGTCCTCAACTGAATAAAGCTGAGCTTCTACCTTCTGGCTCTGATTAACTGCTGTTTTTTAAAAAATTGGTGGTTCCGGCCTACTAACGGTGTCTGCCCCTGCCTGGTGTTGTCCTCAACTGAATAAAGCTGAGCTTCTACCTTCTGGCTCTGATTAACTGCTGTTTTTTAAAAAATTGGTGTTTCCGGCCTACTAACGGTGTTTGCCCCTGCCTGGTGTTGTCCTCAACTGAATAAAGCTGAGCTTCTACCTTCTGGCTCTGATTAACTGCTGTTTTTTAAAAAATTGGTGTTTCCAGCCTACTAACGGTGTCTGCCCCTGCCTGGTGTTGTCCTCAACTGAATAAAGCTGAGCTTCTACCTTCTGGCTCTCATTAAGTGCTGTTTTTTAAAAGATTGTTGGTTATGGGCCTACTAACGGTGTCTGCCCCTGCCTGGTGTTGTCCTCAACTGAATAAAGCTGAGCTTCTACCTTCTGGCTCTGATTAACTGCTGTTTTTTAAAAAATTGGTGTTTCCGGCCTACTAACGGTGTCTGCCCCTGCCTGGTGTTGTCCTCAACTGAATAAAGCTGAGCTTCTACCTTCTGGCTCTGATTAACTGCTGTTTTTGAAAAAATTGGTGGTTCCGGCCTACTAACGGTGTCTGCCCCTGCCTGGTGTTGTCCTCAACTGAATAAAGCTGAGCTTCTACCTTCTGGCTCTGATTAACTGCTGTTTTTTAAAAAATTGGTGGTTCCGGCCTACTAACGGTGTCTGCCCCTGCCTGGTGTTGTCCTCAACTGAATAAAGCTGAGCTTCTACCTTCTGGCTCTGATTAACTGCTGTTTTTTAAAAACTTGGTGTTTCCGGCCTACTAACGGTGTCTGCCCCTGCCTGGTGTTGTCCTCAACTGAATAAAGCTGGGCTTCTACCTTCTGGCTCTGATTAACTGCTGTTTTTTAAAAAATTGGTGTTTCCAGCCTACTAACGGTGTCTGCCCCTGCCTGGTGTTGTCCTCAACTGAATAAAGCTGAGCTTCTACCTTCTGGCTCTCATTAAGTGCTGTTTTTTAAAAGATTGTTGGTTATGGGCCTACTAACGGTGTCTGCCCCTGCCTGGTGTTGTCCTCAACTGAATAAAGCTGAGCTTCTACCTTCTGGCTCTGATTAACTGCTGTTTTTTAAAAAATTGGTGGTTCCGGCCTACTAACGGTGTCTGCCCCTGCCTGGTGTTGTCCTCAACTGAATAAAGCTGAGCTTCTACCTTCTGGCTCTGATTAACTGCTGTTTTTTAAAAAATTGGTGGTTCCGGCCTACTAACGGTGTCTGCCCCTGCCTGGTGTTGTCCTCAACTGAATAAAGCTGAGCTTCTACCTTCTGGCTCTGATTAACTGCTGTTTTTTAAAAAATTGGTGGTTCCGGCCTACTAACGGTGTCTGCCCCTGCCTGGTGTTGTCCTCAACTGAATAAAGCTGAGCTTCTACCTTCTGGCTCTGATTAACTGCTGTTTTTGAAAAAATTGGTGGTTCCGGCCTACTAACGGTGTCTGCCCCTGCCTGGTGTTGTCCTCAACTGAATAAAGCTGGGCTTCTACCTTCTGGCTCTGATTAACTGCTGTTTTTTAAAAAATTGGTGGTTCCGGCCTACTAACGGTGTCTGCCCCTGCCTGGTGTTGTCCTCAACTGAATAAAGCTGAGCTTCTACCTTCTGGCTCTGATTAACTGCTGTTTTTGAAAAAATTGGTGGTTCCGGCCTACTAACGGTGTCTGCCCCTGCCTGGTGTTGTCCTCAACTGAATAAAGCTGAGCTTCTACCTTCTGGCTCTCATTAAGTGCTGTTTTTTAAAAGATTGTTGGTTATGGGCCTACTAAAGGTGTCTGCCCCTGCCTGGTGTTGTCCTCAACTGAATAAAGCTGAGCTTCTACCTTCTGGCTCTGATTAACTGCTGTTTTTTAAAAAATTGGTGTTTCCGGCCTACTAACGGTGTTTGCCCCTGCCTGGTGTTGTCCTCAACTGAATAAAGCTGAGCTTCTACCTTCTGGCTCTGATTAACTGCTGTTTTTTAAAAAATTGGTGTTTCCGGCCTACTAACGGTGTCTGCCCCTGCCTGGTGTTGTCCTCAACTGAACAAAGCTGAGCTTCTACCTTCTGGCTCTGATTAACTGCTGTTTTTTTAAAAATTGGTGGTTCCGGCCTACTAACGGTGTCTGCCCCTGCCTGGTGTTGTCCTCAACTGAATAAAGCTGAGCTTCTACCTTCTGGCTCTGATTAACTGCTGTTTTTTAAAAAATTGGTGGTTCCGGCCTACTAACGGTGTCTGCCCCTGCCTGGTGTTGTCCTCAACTGAATAAAGCTGAGCTTCTACCTTCTGGCTCTGATTAACTGCTGTTTTTTAAAAAATTGGTGTTTCCGGCCTACTAACGGTGTTTGCCCCTGCCTGGTGTTGTCCTCAACTGAATAAAGCTGAGCTTCTACCTTCTGGCTCTGATTAACTGCTGTTTTTTAAAAAATTGGTGTTTCCAGCCTACTAACGGTGTCTGCCCCTGCCTGGTGTTGTCCTCAACTGAATAAAGCTGAGCTTCTACCTTCTGGCTCTCATTAAGTGCTGTTTTTTAAAAGATTGTTGGTTATGGGCCTACTAACGGTGTCTGCCCCTGCCTGGTGTTGTCCTCAACTGAATAAAGCTGAGCTTCTACCTTCTGGCTCTGATTAACTGCTGTTTTTTAAAAAATTGGTGTTTCCGGCCTACTATCGGTGTCTGCCCCTGCCTGGTGTTGTCCTCAACTGAATAAAGCTGAGCTTCTACCTTCTGGCTCTGATTAACTGCTGTTTTTGAAAAAATTGGTGGTTCCGGCCTACTAACGGTGTCTGCCCCTGCCTGGTGTTGTCCTCAACTGAATAAAGCTGAGCTTCTACCTTCTGGCTCTGATTAACTGCTGTTTTTTAAAAAATTGGTGGTTCCGGCCTACTAACGGTGTCTGCCCCTGCCTGGTGTTGTCCTCAACTGAATAAAGCTGAGCTTCTACCTTCTGGCTCTGATTAACTGCTGTTTTTTAAAAAATTGGTGGTTCCGGCCTACTAACGGTGTCTGCCCCTGCCTGGTGTTGTCCTCAACTGAATAAAGCTGAGCTTCTACCTTCTGGCTCTGATTAACTGCTGTTTTTTAAAAAATTGGTGGTTCCGGCCTACTAACGGTGTCTGCCCCTGCCTGGTGTTGTCCTCAACTGAATAAAGCTGAGCTTCTACCTTCTGGCTCTGATTAACTGCTGTTTTTTAAAAAATTGGTGGTTCCGGCCTACTAACGGTGTCTGCCCCTGCCTGGTGTTGTCCTCAACTGAATAAAGCTGAGCTTCTACCTTCTGGCTCTGATTAACTGCTGTTTTTTAAAAAATTGGTGGTTCCGGCCTACTAACGGTGTCTGCCCCTGCCTGGTGTTGTCCTCAACTGAATAAAGCTGAGCTTCTACCTTCTGGCTCTGATTAACTGCTGTTTTTTAAAAAATTGGTGGTTCCGGCCTACTAACGGTGTCTGCCCCTGCCTGGTGTTGTCCTCAACTGAATAAAGCTGAGCTTCTACCTTCTGGCTCTGATTAACTGCTGTTTTTGAAAAAATTGGTGGTTCCGGCCTACTAACGGTGTCTGCCCCTGCCTGGTGTTGTCCTCAACTGAATAAAGCTGAGCTTCTACCTTCTGGCTCTCATTAAGTGCTGTTTTTTAAAAGATTGTTGGTTATGGGCCTACTAAAGGTGTCTGCCCCTGCCTGGTGTTGTCCTCAACTGAATAAAGCTGAGCTTCTACCTTCTGGCTCTGATTAACTGCTGTTTTTTAAAAAATTGGTGGTTCCGGCCTACTAACGGTGTCTGCCCCTGCCTGGTGTTGTCCTCAACTGAATAAACCTGAGCTTCTACCTTCTGGCTCTGATTAACTGCTGTTTTTTAAAAAATTGGTGGTTCCGGCCTACTAACGGTGTCTGCCCCTGCCTGGTGTTGTCCTCAACTGAATAAAGCTGAGCTTCTACCTTCTGGCTCTGATTAACTGCTGTTTTTTAAAAAATTGGTGTTTCCGGCCTACTAACGGTGTCTGCCCCTGCCTGGTGTTGTCCTCAACTGAATAAAGCTGAGCTTCTACCTTCTGGCTCTGATTAACTGCTGTTTTTTAAAAAATTGGTGTTTCCAGCCTACTAACGGTGTCTGCCCCTGCCTGGTGTTGTCCTCAACTGAATAAAGCTGAGCTTCTACCTTCTGGCTCTCATTAAGTGCTGTTTTTTAAAAGATTGTTGGTTATGGGCCTACTAACGGTGTCTGCCCCTGCCTGGTGTTGTCCTCAACTGAATAAAGCTGAGCTTCTACCTTCTGGCTCTGATTAACTGCTGTTTTTTAAAAAATTGGTGTTTCCGGCCTACTAACGGTGTCTGCCCCTGCCTGGTGTTGTCCTCAACTGAATAAAGCTGAGCTTCTACCTTCTGGCTCTGATTAACTGCTGTTTTTGAAAAAATTGGTGGTTCCGGCCTACTAACGGTGTCTGCCCCTGCCTGGTGTTGTCCTCAACTGAATAAAGCTGAGCTTCTACCTTCTGGCTCTGATTAACTGCTGTTTTTTAAAAAATTGGTGGTTCCGGCCTACTAACGGTGTCTGCCCCTGCCTGGTGTTGTCCTCAACTGAATAAAGCTGAGCTTCTACCTTCTGGCTCTGATTAACTGCTGTTTTTGAAAAAATTGGTGGTTCCGGCCTACTAACGGTGTCTGCCCCTGCCTGGTGTTGTCCTCAACTGAATAAAGCTGAGCTTCTACCTTCTGGCTCTGATTAACTGCTGTTTTTTAAAAAATTGGTGGTTCCGGCCTACTAACGGTGTCTGCCCCTGCCTGGTGTTGTCCTCAACTGAATAAAGCTGAGCTTCTACCCTTCTGGCTCTGATTAACTGCTGTTTTTTAAAAAATTGGTGTTTCCGGCCTACTAACGGTGTCTGCCTGGTGTTGTCCTCAACTGAATAAAGCTGAGCTTCTACCTTCTGGCTCTGATTAACTGCTGTTTTTTAAAAAATTGGTGTTTCCAGCCTACTAACGGTGTCTGCCCCTGCCTGGTGTTGTCCTCAACTGAATAAAGCTGAGCTTCTACCTTCTGGCTCTCATTAAGTGCTGTTTTTTAAAAGATTGTTGGTTATGGGCCTACTAACGGTGTCTGCCCCTGCCTGGTGTTGTCCTCAACTGAATAAAGCTGAGCTTCTACCTTCTGGCTCTGATTAACTGCTGTTTTTTAAAAAATTGGTGTTTCCGGCCTACTAACGGTGTCTGCCCCTGCCTGGTGTTGTCCTCAACTTAATAAAGCTGAGCTTCTACCTTCTGGCTCTGATTAACTGCTGTTTTGAAAAAATTGGTGGTTCCGGCCTACTAACGGTGTCTGCCCCTGCCTGGTGTTGTCCTCAACTGAATAAAGCTGAGCTTCTACCTTCTGGCTCTGATTAACTGCTGTTTTTTAAAAAATTGGTGGTTCCGGCCTACTAACGGTGTCTGCCCCTGCCTGGTGTTGTCCTCAACTGAATAAAGCTGAGCTTCTACCTTCTGGCTCTGATTTACTGCTGTTTTTTAAAAAATTGGTGGTTCCGGCCTACTAACGGTGTCTGCCCCTGCCTGGTGTTGTCCTCAACTGAAAAAAGCTGAGCTTCTACCTTCTGGTTCTGATTAATTTTTTTTTTTTTTAATTGCTGGATGGGGCCTAATACCTCTGTTTGCTGCTCCCTGGTGTTTGTCCTCAACTGAATAAAGCTGAGCTTCTACCTTCTGGCTTTGATTATTTATTTTTTTATTTTTTTATTTTTTTAATTGCTGGATGGGGCCTAATACCTCTGTTTGCTGCTCCCTGGTGTTTGTCCTCAACTGAATAAAGCTGAGCTTCTACCTTCTGGCTCTGATTATTATTTTTTTATTTTTTTATTTTTTTTTTAATTGCTGGATGGGGCCTAATACCTCTGTTTGCTGCTCACTGGTGTTTGTCCTCAACTGAATAAAGCTGAGCTTCTACCTTCTGGCTCTGATTAACTGCTGTTTTTTAAAAAATTGGTGTTTCCGGCCTACTAACGGTGTCTGCCCCTGCCTGGTGTTGTCCTCAACTGAACAAAGCTGAGCTTCTACCTTCTGGCTCTGATTAACTGCTGTTTTTTAAAAAATTGGTGGTTCCGGCCTACTAACGGTGTCTGCCCCTGCCTGGTGTTGTCCTCAACTGAATAAAGCTGAGCTTCTACCTTCTGGCTCTGATTAACTGCTGTTTTTTAAAAAATTGGTGTTTCCGGCCTACTAACGGTGTCTGCCCCTGCCTGGTGTTGTCCTCAACTGAATAAAGCTGAGCTTCTACCTTCTGGCTCTGATTAACTGCTGTTTTTTAAAAAATTGGTGTTTCCAGCCTACTAACGGTGTCTGCCCCTGCCTGGTGTTGTCCTCAACTGAATAAAGCTGAGCTTCTACCTTCTGGCTCTCATTAAGTGCTGTTTTTTAAAAGATTGTTGGTTATGGGCCTACTAACGGTGTCTGCCCCTGCCTGGTGTTGTCCTCAACTGAATAAAGCTGAGCTTCTACCTTCTGGCTCTGATTAACTGCTGTTTTTTAAAAAATTGGTGTTTCCGGCCTACTAACGGTGTCTGCCCCTGCCTGGTGTTGTCCTCAACTGAATAAAGCTGAGCTTCTACCTTCTGGCTCTGATTAACTGCTGTTTTTGAAAAAATTGGTGGTTCCGGCCTACTAACGGTGTCTGCCCCTGCCTGGTGTTGTCCTCAACTGAATAAAGCTGAGCTTCTACCTTCTGGCTCTGATTAACTGCTGTTTTTTAAAAAATTGGTGGTTCCGGCCTACTAACGGTGTCTGCCCCTGCCTGGTGTTGTCCTCAACTGAATAAAGCTGAGCTTCTACCTTCTGGCTCTGATTAACTGCTGTTTTTGAAAAAATTGGTGGTTCCGGCCTACTAACGGTGTCTGCCCCTGCCTGGTGTTGTCCTCAACTGAAAAAAGCTGAGCTTCTACCTTCTGGTTCTGATTAATTTTTTTTTTTTTAATTGCTGGATGGGGCCTAATACCTCTGTTTGCTGCTCCCTGGTTTTTGTCCTCAACTGAATAAAGCTGAGCTTCTACCTTCTGGCTTTGATTATTTATTTTTTTATTTTTTTATTTTTTTAATTGCTGGATGGGGCCTAATACCTCTGTTTGCTGCTCCCTGGTGTTTGTCCTCAACTGAATAAAGCTGAGCTTCTACCTTCTGGCTCTGATTATTATTTTTTTATTTTTTTATTTTTTTTTTAATTGCTGGATGGGGCCTAATACCTCTGTTTGCTGCTCCCTGGTGTTTGTCCTCAACTGAATAAAGCTGAGCTTCTACCTTCTGGCTCTGATTAACTGCTGTTTTTTAAAAAATTGGTGTTTCCGGCCTACTAACGGTGTCTGCCCCTGCCTGGTGTTGTCCTCAACTGAACAAAGCTGAGCTTCTACCTTCTGGCTCTGATTAACTGCTGTTTTTTAAAAAATTGGTGGTTCCGGCCTACTAACGGTGTCTGCCCCTGCCTGGTGTTGTCCTCAACTGAATAAAGCTGAGCTTCTACCTTCTGGCTCTGATTAACTGCTGTTTTTTAAAAAATTGGTGGTTCCGGCCTACTAACGGTGTCTGCCCCTGCCTGGTGTTGTCCTCAACTGAATAAAGCTGAGCTTCTACCTTCTGGCTCTGATTAACTGCTGTTTTTTAAAAAATTGGTGTTTCCGGCCTACTAACGGTGTCTGCCCCTGCCTGGTGTTGTCCTCAACTGAATAAAGCTGAGCTTCTACCTTCTGGCTCTGATTAACTGCTGTTTTTTAAAAAATTGGTGTTTCCAGCCTACTAACGGTGTCTGCCCCTGCCTGGTGTTGTCCTCAACTGAATAAAGCTGAGCTTCTACCTTCTGGCTCTCATTAAGTGCTGTTTTTTAAAAGATTGTTGGTTATGGGCCTACTAACGGTGTCTGCCCCTGCCTGGTGTTGTCCTCAACTGAATAAAGCTGAGCTTCTACCTTCTGGCTCTGATTAACTGCTGTTTTTTAAAAAATTGGTGTTTCCGGCCTACTAACGGTGTCTGCCCCTGCCTGGTGTTGTCCTCAACTGAATAAAGCTGAGCTTCTACCTTCTGGCTCTGATTAACTGCTGTTTTTTAAAAAATTGGTGGTTCCGGCCTACTAACGGTGTCTGCCCCTGCCTGGTGTTGTCCTCAACTGAATAAAGCTGAGCTTCTACCTTCTGGCTCTGATTAACTGCTGTTTTTGAAAAAATTGGTGGTTCCGGCCTACTAACGGTGTCTGCCCCTGCCTGGTGTTGTCCTCAACTGAATAAAGCTGAGCTTCTACCTTCTGGCTCTGATTAACTGCTGTTTTTTAAAAAATTGGTGGTTCCGGCCTACTAACGGTGTCTGCCCCTGCCTGGTGTTGTCCTCAACTGAATAAAGCTGAGCTTCAACCCTTCTGGCTCTGATTAACTGCTGTTTTTTAAAAAATTGGTGTTTCCGGCCTACTAACGGTGTCTGCCTGGTGTTGTCCTCAACTGAATAAAGCTGAGCTTCTACCTTCTGGCTCTGATTAACTGCTGTTTTTTAAAAAATTGGTGTTTCCAGCCTACTAACGGTGTCTGCCCCTGCCTGGTGTTGTCCTCAACTGAAAAAAGCTGAGCTTCTACCTTCTGGTTCTGATTAATTTTTTTTTTTTTTAATTGCTGGATGGGGCCTAATACCTCTGTTTGCTGCTCCCTGGTGTTTGTCCTCAACTGAATAAAGCTGAGCTTCTACCTTCTGGCTTTGATTATTTATTTTTTTATTTTTTTATTTTTTTAATTGCTGGATGGGGCCTAATACCTCTGTTTGCTGCTCCCTGGTGTTTGTCCTCAACTGAATAAAGCTGAGCTTCTACCTTCTGGCTCTGATTATTATTTTTTTATTTTTTTATTTTTTTTTAATTGCTGGATGGGGCCTAATACCTCTGTTTGCTGCTCCCTGGTGTTTGTCCTCAACTGAATAAAGCTGAGCTTCTACCTTCTGGCTCTGATTAACTGCTGTTTTTTAAAAAATTGGTGTTTCCGGCCTACTAACGGTGTCTGCCCCTGCCTGGTGTTGTCCTCAACTGAACAAAGCTGAGCTTCTACCTTCTGGCTCTGATTAACTGCTGTTTTTTAAAAAATTGGTGTTTCCGGCCTACTAACGGTGTCTGCCCCTGCCTGGTGTTGTCCTCAACTGAATAAAGCTGAGCTTCTACCTTCTGGCTCTGATTAACTGCTGTTTTTTAAAAAATTGGTGGTTCCGGCCTACTAACGGTGTCTGCCCCTGCCTGGTGTTGTCCTCAACTGAATAAAGCTGAGCTTCTACCTTCTGGCTCTGATTAACTGCTGTTTTTTAAAAAATTGGTGTTTCCGGCCTACTAACGGTGTCTGCCCCTGCCTGGTGTTGTCCTCAACTGAATAAAGCTGAGCTTCTACCTTCTGGCTCTGATTAACTGCTGTTTTTTAAAAAATTGGTGTTTCCAGCCTACTAACGGTGTCTGGCCCTGCCTGGTGTTGTCCTCAACTGAATAAAGCTGAGCTTCTACCTTCTGGCTCTCATTAAGTGCTGTTTTTTAAAAGATGGTTGGTTATGGGCCTACTAACGGTGTCTGCCCCTGCCTGGTGTTGTCCTCAACTGAATAAAGCTGAGCTTCTACCTTCTGGCTCTGATTAACTGCTGTTTTTTAAAAAATTGGTGTTTCCGGCCTACTAACGGTGTCTGCCCCTGCCTGGTGTTGTCCTCAACTGAATAAAGCTGAGCTTCTACCTTCTGGCTCTGATTAACTGCTGTTTTTGAAAAAAATTGGTGGTTCCGGCCTACTAACGGTGTCTGCCCCTGCCTGGTGTTGTCCTCAACTGAATAAAGCTGAGCTTCTACCTTCTGGCTCTGATTAACTGCTGTTTTTTAAAAAATTGGTGGTTCCGGCCTACTAACGGTGTCTGCCCCTGCCTGGTGTTGTCCTCAACTGAATAAAGCTGAGCTTCTACCTTCTGGCTCTGATTAACTGCTGTTTTTGAAAAAATTGGTGGTTCCGGCCTACTAACGGTGTCTGCCCCTGCCTGGTGTTGTCCTCAACTGAATAAAGCTGAGCTTCTACCTTCTGGCTCTGATTAACTGCTGTTTTTTAAAAAATTGGTGTTTCCGGCCTACTAACGGTGTCTGCCTGGTGTTGTCCTCAACTGAATAAAGCTGAGCTTCTACCTTCTGGCTCTGATTAACTGCTGTTTTTTAAAAAATTGGTGTTTCCAGCCTACTAACGGTGTCTGCCCCTGCCTGGTGTTGTCCTCAACTGAATAAAGCTGAGCTTCTACCTTCTGGCTCTCATTAAGTGCTGTTTTTTAAAAGATTGTTGGTTATGGGCCTACTAACGGTGTCTGCCCCTGCCTGGTGTTGTCCTCAACTGAATAAAGCTGAGCTTCTACCTTCTGGCTCTGATTAACTGCTGTTTTTTAAAAAATTGGTGTTTCCGGCCTACTAACGGTGTCTGCCCCTGCCTGGTGTTGTCCTCAACTTAATAAAGCTGAGCTTCTACCTTCTGGCTCTGATTAACTGCTGTTTTTGAAAAAATTGGTGGTTCCGGCCTACTAACGGTGTCTGCCCCTGCCTGGTGTTGTCCTCAACTGAATAAAGCTGAGCTTCTACCTTCTGGCTCTGATTAACTGCTGTTTTTTAAAAAATTGGTGGTTCCGGCCTACTAACGGTGTCTGCCCCTGCCTGGTGTTGTCCTCAACTGAATAAAGCTGAGCTTCTACCCTTCTGGCTCTGATTAACTACTGTTTTTTAAAAAATTGGTGTTTCCGGCCTGCTAACGGTGTCTGCCTGGTGTTGTCCTCAACTGAATAAAGCTGAGCTTCTACCTTCTGGCTCTGATTATCTGCTGTTTTTTAAAAAATTGGTGTTTCCAGCCTACTAACGGTGTCTGCCCCTGCCTGGTGTTGTCCTCAACTGAATAAAGCTGAGCTTCTACCTTCTGGCTCTCATTAAGTGCTGTTTTTTAAAAGATTGTTGGTTATGGGCCTACTAACGGTGTCTGCCCCTGCCTGGTGTTGTCCTCAACTGAATAAAGCTGAGCTTCTACCTTCTGGCTCTGATTAACTGCTGTTTTTTAAAAAATTGGTGTTTCCGGCCTACTAACGGTGTCTGCCCCTGCCTGGTGTTGT
Organism: Ranitomeya variabilis; assembly: GCF_051348905.1. Taxonomy (NCBI): domain Eukaryota; kingdom Metazoa; phylum Chordata; class Amphibia; order Anura; family Dendrobatidae; genus Ranitomeya; species Ranitomeya variabilis. Next base: position 967,357,238 of record NC_135232.1, on the reverse strand, counting down.
CCTCAACTTAATAAAGCTGAGCTTCTACCTTCTGGCTCTGATTAACTGCTGTTTTTTAAAAAATTGGTGTTTCCGGCCTACTAACGGTGTCTGCCCCTGCCTGGTGTTGTCCTCAACTGAATAAAGCTGAGCTTCTACCTTCTGGCTTTCGGCCTATACTATCAGATATTAAACTGCATTTGGCCTACTAGTGTGGGTGGGCCCTTGAAACAGTGTCTGCTGCTCTTGGGTTTGCTGCTCCACTGAACAAAGCAATGCCGCCTGTTTAGTCCTGTTACCAATTTTGAACTGCATTTAGCCTACTTTATTCTTTGCCCCTATATCTGTTTCCTCCTCATCCTGCCCATTGCCCAGCCACTGCTAGATGAGTCTGCTGGTACATTGACCTAGACCACTACATTCCCCTTGCACTCTACACAGCCAGAATCTGACCCTGCTGAAAGTAAGGTTCCCCTTCCCGCATGTTATACCACCTTACACAGGGACAAAGAGGAAGGTGCAGATGAAAGTGCAGGTTCCTTCATCAGGTGGGGGGGGCATACTCGTTGGCGACGTCACTGGCACAGGGCCCCTCAGAGTACGCAAAAGAGTCGCTGCTGGTGGGAGGCGCCCCCGCCATGCAAACACACCGCCGTACTTTGAGGGGCCCTGTGCCAGTGCCAATGCGAACGAGTGGGCCCCCCCTGCTTGCTCAGGATCACAGCACTTGCAACGTTGAAATACTTACCTCTCCCTGCTCCACCGCCGTGACGTAGTCCACGTTTCCTGGGCCCACTAAAGCCTTGAACCAGCCCTACCCCCCACAACTTTTGCCAAATGACCCCCAATTTCCTATGCCCAACTATTATTATAAAGTTAATTAAGATTGACAAGCTTCAGAAACAAGAATGGATGTTTTTGGCATTAAAATGGGCACTGTAGGTGTTTTCCTGGCCTCCACTCACTGCCGACTATGCTTCCCCATTGACTTGCATTGGGTTTCGTGTTTCGGTCGATCCCCGACTTTTAGCGATAATCGTCCGACTGCACTCGACTCGACTCGACTCTGGACAAAGTCGGGTTTCACAAAACCCGACTCGATCTTAAAAAAATGAAAGTCGCTCAACCCTAGCCGCGACATCATCGAAGGCCCTTCACGTGCTCATTCTTAGGAACGGAGGCTGCCGGTTACAGCGGTAAGGTCCAGGGGCCGCCGGAGAGGTGAGTATATCCATATTTTTTATTTTAATTCTTTATTTTACACATGAATATGGTTCCGATACCGATTCCCGATATCACAAAAGTATCGGAACTCGGTATCGGAATTCCGATACCGCAAGTATTGGCCGATACCCGATATTTGCGGTATCGGAATGCTCAACACTACTCCAGTCCCATCCATGAACTCCCTGACGCCACTATTTTAAACACCCCTTCTCCTGCAACCCCTGCATTGTCTTCAGCAGCCAGGCCTCACAGCTACACATCCCCCAGTTCTGTCACTCTACTCCAAGCTGCCGCAGTTAAAAAATTTTTTTGATAAAAATAAATGTAATTTTTTTCTCCCCAAATACTGTTTGGTTCTTTGTGTATTTTGCCACTGGCAACACACACCGTGTGCCGACTAAACACACTGTGCCATACACTTTGTGTTTTTCCACCTCATAGCTCCAGGAGGAAGACAAGTAGGACACTGCAGCTTTGCCTATTGTGTTTGGTATGGAGCTATGATTTGTCAAAAACTAATATGACTTGTATTTTCTCCAGAATCTCTTCAGTCTGCTTAATGTATGTGACGCAGAATGAAGAGACAATGGAGGTAACACAAAGCAAATCTATACTCAACAGGTCATGTGTGAGAAATAGTGAGTTCATGATGCAGGAAACCCAGCATCATGAACTCATTATTTCTGACACCTGACCTGGTGAGTATAGATCTGCCTTGTATAACCTCCATTTTCTCTTCAGTCTACGTAATTATTTCACACAAACTGAAGAGATGATGGAGGTCATACAAGGCATATCTATACTCACCTGGACAGGTGTCAGAAATAATGAATTCATGATGCTGGGTTTTGTGCATAATGAAATCATTATTTATGACACCTGACCTGGTGAGTATAGATATGCCTTGTATAACCTCCATTTTCTCTTCAGTCTATGTAATCTATTTCACACAAACTGAAGAGACAATGGAGGTCATAAAAGGCACATCTATACTCACCTGGACAGATGTCAGAAATAATGAGTTCATGATGCTGGGTTTGTGCATCATGAAATCATTATTTCTGACACCTGGCCAGGTGTGTATAGATCTGCTTTGTATTATACCTCCATCTTCTCCTCAGTCTGCGTTAAATAGATAAAATGCAGAAGAGATGCAGGATGTCATGATGTCAACTACCATAGCACTGACATCATAAATGGTTTTAATAGGAAAGACATAGGAGACTCGGTACAGGTATCAAAACACGTTGTTTACTAGCCACAAACATTAGTAACATTTGAAACATGACTGGTACAGACCTAAACCCAACACAACATTTTACACAATATCATCTTGCCATGCCACACATCCGATGTCAGAAACAAAGTAGGCAGCAAATTGGTTCCGCATGTGGGCAACTTCGACAGTTGACCGCAGAGGGTAATGCTGGTAATCTGGCAATGGTTTTGCAACTGGTTCATCCAGTTCAATGTTGGGTCGCTCCTTAGCCATTATGTAATTGTGGAGAACCACACAGGCTTTGACAACCTCATCGACTGTCTCCATTTTTAGATTAATGGATGTCCCAACAATTCGCCATTTTGACACAAGAATCCCAAAGGTACACTCAACTGTTCTTTGGGCCCTGGTCAGTCTATAGTTATAAATCCTTTTAGTGTGGTTCATGTCCCAACTGGAATATGACTTCAGTAGGTTTTCACACATCTGAAAGGCCTCATCCCCAACCATAACAAATGAAATCAGTGGGCTGTTGTGAATTAGACTTTTTGGCTCCCTCTTGTGGTTACTAGTGATATGACTCTGGGATTGTCTTTCCTCAGTTTGGCACCCACCTGGGTCGTTAGTCCAGGGGTGTTGCTATATAAACTTCCTGGATCCTTAGTCCAGTGCCTGGCATCGTTGTAATCAGATCCTTTCTGTTTGCTCCTGTCTGCTGGTCCTGGTTCGTGCAAAATTAAGCTAAGTCCTGCTTCTTTGTTTTTTGGTTATTTGCTTTGCTCTTATTTTTGTCCAGCTTGTACTAAATGTGATTCCTGACTTTGCTGGAAGCTCTAGGGGGCTGGTGTTCTCCTCCCGGGCCGTTAGATGGTTCGGGGGTTCTTGAATATCCAGCGTGGATATTTTGATAGGGTTTTTGCTGACCATATAAGTCATCTTACTATATTCTGCTATTAGCTAGTGGGCCTCTCTTTGCTAAATACCTAGCTCATTCTTACGTTTGTCTTTTCCTCTTACCTCACCGTTATTATTTGTTGGGGGCTTGTATCCAACTTTTGGGGTCTTTTCTCTGGAGGCAAGAAAGGTCTTTCTTTTCCCTTCTAGGGTTAGTTAGTTCTCCGGCTGGCGCGAGACGTCTAGAACCAACGTAGGCACGTTCCCCGGCTGCTGCTATTTTTGGTGCTAGGATTAGATATATGGTCAGCTCAGTTACCACTGCCCTATGAGCTGGTTTTTTGTGGTTGCAGACTTAGTAATTATTTCTGAGACCCTCTGCCATTGGGGTCATAACAGTGGGTCTTGAGTGATGGGGAGAGGTCGTGGCAGGGGAAAATTAAAATTTTTGCCATACAAATGTCGGCCCATATCCGAGTTCTTGAAAGTCTGGGAGTTATTGCCACAGCCAAAAGCTCCAATGTCCACGGCGATAAAAATGCAGTCCACATTTGCTATTGCCATGAGCACTACAAAAAAATATTTATTGTAGTTAAAGTACTCCGATCCAGATCTGGCGGATTTGGTAATCCATATGTGCTTTCCATCCACTGCTCCCAAACAGTTGGGGAAATTACACACTCTCCAGAATTTGTCAGCAATTTCCATCCACATGTCCACGATGGGCAGGGGGTCAAATTCATCAATGAGAATGTTCCACAAAGCCCGGCAGGTGTTTGCAACTAGTGCAGACAAGGAGGAAATTCCAAGCCGGTACTGAAAGTGGAGCGATGATAAGCTCTCTCCAGTAGCCAAGAATCTGAAAAAAAAAGAAATAAAAAATTATGAACAATTCTATTTATGGTGGAAATATATAAAGAAAAATACAAATAATACATGGCAAAAAAATAATAATTATAACAGGCATTTGTTTAGAGTTATTACGTACCTTAGTGTGACCAGGAGGCGTTCCTATGCAGGAATCGCTCTACGGAGCTGGGTGTCCTGTCTCCAGATGGCTCCATGAAAATCCCAAAAGGTCTCTTGAGTAGTGTTGAGCGATACCGTCCGATATTTGAAAGTATCGGTATCGGATAGTATCGGCCGATACCCGAAAAGTATCGGATATCGCCGATACCGATACCCGATACCAATACAAGTCAATGGGACACCAAGTATCGGAAGGTATCCTGATGGTTCCCAGGGTCTGAAGGAGAGGAAACTCTCCTTCAGGCCCTGGGATCCATATTAATGTGTAAAATAAAGAATTAAAATAAAAAATATTGATATACTCACCCGTCCGGAGGCCCCTGCACCTTACCGCTGTTAACCGGCAGCCTGCTTTGCTTAAAATGAGCGCGTTCAGCACCTTCCATGACGTCACGGCTTCTGATTGGTCGCGTGCCGCTCATGTGACCGCCACTCGACCAATCACAAGCCGCGACGTCATTCTCAGGTCCAAAATTCCTAGAATGAGGAGTTTAGGGCCTGAGAATGACGTCGCGGCTTGTGATTGGTCGCGTGGCGGTCACATGAGCGGCACGCAACCAATCAGAAGCCGTGACGTCATGGAAGGTGCTGAACGCGCTCATTTTAAGCAAAGCAGGCTGCCGGTTACTACCAGGGCGCGTCAGTGGGTGAGTATATCCCTATTTTTTATTTTAATTCTTTATTTTTACATGGATATGGATCCCAGGGCCTGAAGGAGAGTTTCCTCTCCTTCAGACCCTGGGAACCATACACTGGGAACTTCCGATTCCGATTCCCGATACCACAAAAGTATCGGATCTCGGTATCGGAATTCCGATACCGCAAGTATCGGCCGATACCCGATACTTGCGGTATCGGAATGCTCAACACTACTCTTGAGAGATCCTGGTATATTCTGGGAATTTGTCCGGGTTGTCATAAAGCTCGCCATATAGTGTGTGGTTGGCTCCACGGCTTTCCCGGACTTCAATAATGGGGTGTCTACAATAACGCCGACGCCGTGTTCTTCTCTGTCTTTCTCGATTTCTTTGTTGCTCACATAGGCAAGAAACAGCTTTATACTTAAATCCAGGTTGAAATAAAAGCTCTCCATGTGAAGAACCATCGTGACACAGGATACAGTTAGCAAACTGTGAAGATTTCAGCTGTCCATGGGTCTATATAAAGATATCTCATAACACACGCCCACTGTTGTCCCATTGACGGTGTCTGTTTAACTAGATTTTAATCCTGTAAAATTTTCCACCATGCACACAAAAAATGCAAACGCATGCAAAACGCATGAAAACAATGTAAACACTGCGTTTTTTTGACCGCATGCGTAAGCTTATGCGTCTAGAAAATGTTGCGTTTGCATGCATTTGCATGTGGTTTATCGTGCATTTCTGGTTGAGGTATAAATGCTGCGCAAACCGCAAATGTGAGACTAGCCTTAAACAGACAAAATAATACATTTTTTAACTGAAGTTCCACCTATGGCCAGCATAAACGCCAATTTCTGATTTCCTTTGATTCCAGAGATGTTTGCCTTTTGAAAACCTATTATAATGTGCATTAACAGACTATACACTTGTCAAGCCAATGGTGGGGTAGAGACTTAATCCCTTAGTGACATTAGTAACTCCAGAATGCTTTTAAACATCCAATGATTTTGAGATTGTTTTTTTTTTGTTCATGAAACATTGTACTTGTTGTTAGTGGTAAATAGATGTGTGTACCATTTTTATGTACATATCTGAAATTTTATGAAAATTTAGAAAAAATAGCAATTTCTAAACTTTGAATACTTATTTCCTTAACCCTTAAAGTCATACAACACAAAATAGTCAATAAATTGCATTTTTCATATGTTTACTTTACATCAGCATACTTTTTCAAAAAAACTTTTATTTTGTTAGCCTTTCAAAATGGTTTAACATTTTACAGAAATGTTTCATTTTTTTCAATAACATTTAAAAATGCAATTTTTTTAATCAAGCTATTCGGCTTTGAGGTGACTTTAAGGGATTTATATATTGTAAAAAAACACAGAAATGATATAAAAACCACATCCCTACAATTATTCTAAACTGTTCTCAGGAAATATGTTAACTTTTCAATTGTTACACAAAGGCAATGTGGAATGAAAAACTTAAAAATCACACTGTCTTCACTAAGATATTGTTTAGCTTCAAGTTTTTTTCTTTAACAAGAAAATGGACCCCAAAATCTTTTGGGCAATTTTTCCTGACAGTGCCAATCTTCCATATGTGGTAAGAAAAAAGAACTTGCTGATTTGGCATATGACAGGGCCCGGAAGGGAAGAAGCGCTATTTGATTTTTGCAATGAAAGCTTGCATAGAATAGATTGCGAACACAATGTCACATTTGCAGAGATAGCAAAACAGCAGAAATCCCCAAAAGTGATCTCATTTTGGAAACTAGATGCCTCAAGGAATTTATCGAAGTGTGTTTTTTTTCTATGTTCTACCTATCGGTGCTTTACAGAATGTTATAACATTTGTATTTGAAAATGAAAATAATTTTCCACTGAGATGTGGTATTAGATCCAAACCTTGTCATTTTCACTAGGGTAGCAATAAAAAATGGACCCATAATATATGACTCCATTTTGGAACTAGACCCCTTAAGGAATTCATTTAGGGGTGTGCTCAGCATTTAGAACCTACAAGTTCTTTACAGAACTTTGATACAGGAAAGATATATATCTTGGTACCGTGTTAGCCAGTAGATAGAAAAATGTTTAGAATTGAGAGTCCTCAGTGGTTGATACCTTTTAATGGCTAACTGAAAAGATGGTAACAAATTGCAAGCTTTTGAGACTACACAGGTCTCTTCATGCCTGATGAAGAGACCTGTGTAGTCTCGAAAGCTTGCAATTTGTTACCATCTTTTCAGTTAGCCATTAAAAGGTATCAACCACTGAGGACTCTCAATTCTAAACATTTTACAGAACTTTATAAAACTTGGATGTGAAAATGAATGAATTAAATTTTTTCCAGTAAAATGCTATTGTAGCCCCATGTTTGTTATTTTCACAAGGAGTAATAGGAAAAAAATGGACTACATAATTTGTTATGCAATTTCTCCCAAACATGGTGATACCCTATATGTGGTCAGAAAGCTTTTGAAGGGCAGACTTTCCTGAAATAGTTGCAGTAGACATTTGTAGAGTCCCTAAAGTGCCAGAAGAGTATAAAATCCCCCAAAGTGACTTCATTTTAGAAATTACACATGTCCATTAATTAATCTATGACTACAGAGACTATTTTGAGCCCACAGAAACTTTTACTCTGCAACACCTACTCCGTGTTTTTTCAGGAAAATCGTAAATATTCAACTTATTGCCCATCCAGCTTGTTCGTTTGGAGACACGCAGCCCTTAGAGGGAACCTGTCATGTCTGACAAAGCTGTTAACTGCTGATATAGTGTTTCTTCACAAGGCAATAATATTATGAAGTTACCTGTACTAATAATGCAGTACCTGGAAGAAAATTAATTTTATTTTTACCTGGAGCCTTCAGCTCTCTGGTTTGCCGGCGTGGCTTCCCTCACCGCTCACCATACTAATGCATATTATAAGAGGAAATTCATCATTAACATGCAGGTAGATGATGCAGTGTTGCAGCTACACTAGGGGGACTAAGCATGACCTTTGCCACACAAAAGACCAGCAAGGTAATCATGATATTTGCACATTATACTTTATATTTTTTATATTCTATATATAGTATACACAGTAAGGAAAATAAGAATAATGATAATATTACAAGTTGTAGATTTGTTTGTTGGCCTCTGATTAGAGTTGAGCAAATATGTTCGGAATCGGTTGCTGAATCTGAATTTGCCATATTCGTGCCATTGCCACATTGGTACCCTATTCGTGCAGAATTTATGTTTGATGATCAGTTCCGAACATGTTCGCTAATATCTACTCCAATTGACCCAATGGCATTTGGCTGTGCTTGGCGAATATTGCAAAAACAATATTCGACACCAATCGTAATCGGAACCGAATTTTGAAAAATTTGCTCTACTCTACTGCTAATATCATGATACAGGATTTACATCAGCTAAGGTAGAAATTACATGTTTTTATTTGAAGAAATAAATTATGGATTTAAGGTCAGTTAAGCAGTTAGTGACTGGAGTCAGAATATGCCAGCAAGAGTATAAAATTCCACTCTTAAAAGTCTTTTGAGCCCCCAAATAAGTTTGCAAATATTTACATTGTATGTATAATGTAGATTTTAACAGTGGAAATGTTCTAACAAAAGCTAGCACAGTGATTAGCTGATTGCCGCAGGTCCTGGTTGTTTTATAATCAGCTAACGGGGAACAAATGGACTTTCATATTCCTATAGCTTCATAAACACACTAACCAATTTCCTTAATATCGTTAATAAAACATTAAAATAATGAAAAGAAGAGACTCAAATGAAAAGAAATAATGAAAAGAAGAACACAATGTTTGACTTTCTGAAGAAAAAAATTACAGTGCTGCTTTAAAGGTAAAACGGAGAATTATTTGGAGGCTATGCCATGCCCTCCGGATATCTAATTTTAAAATCTTACATCACGCATCATGAACTTTTTAAGCTTGCTCTGTCATAAAATTTCCTTAAGCCTGAAATAAACATAATAAAGATAATTCAGCAAAGATCTTTTTTTTCCTAGAATTTATATAAGTGAAATGCTAATGCAATTCCTTGCATGTGTTGATTTTTTTCCATAACTTACTTTAGAGCCATTATCATTTGCTTGTTTTAATGATAACTTGTTTCAGAAATTGATTATGCAAAATGCAAAAAAGCAGATATAGACATATTTTAGCCTTTAGTCAGAAGTAAAAAAAGAATAATGGGTCACTATATTAGTCTTCTAAATCTATGTTATTGAATATTTAATGTTTTCCATAATATCCAAAATCATTATACTAAGTTTAATTGTCAGAGTTTTCATGCCACTACAAAGATTTAGAAATGTCTAGGTGCGACACGGCATATATTGACCATGCCCTTAGCCAAGGCACACCCATTTAATATTTCTTTCTACCACGGCAGGAGTAGATGCCACAGGGGTTTTACCCTAATCCAGGACTGTCCGCTGTATCCCCAATGAATGGGACAAACAAGAGATGAGAGAAGTGATTCACAGGACTCAGGTCCAGCATCTAGATCAGTGGTACTTGGCAGTTGGACCTGGAGGTCAGCAAATTTATTAACTTGCTTTTTTGATTAGCAAGGGCTGGCTCGACATCATTGGTGCATCATGATCATCTGTAGTGTGGACCTACAAATTTATTTTTTGTTCACTCATTCATAGTCGTAGCAGTCAAAACTTTTTCATTTTTATGTAAACTTCACTATATGATATTTTGCGTTTTTGTCTCTGTAAGGCTGTAAATGCTATATTTTTGTTTTCTGCAGGTGTCCACACCAAACAAAAACAGTCCTCTCTGGTTATTGTATTTTTAGTATATTTTCCTCATTATTTGATGCTTTTTTAGTGCAGTTGTGAAGCATTGATTTTAATGTGCAGAAAACATCCACAATGTCCAGACCCAAAGGTTTGTGCCATTGTCTGCTAAAATCACATGTTCCTCTCTATATAAAGAGCAGCCATCTTGTTTTAGTGCCATTTTGCAATATTCCCTGATTTATTAACCCCTTAACGACAAAAAAAACGCAATTTGCCATTTAATTTCTCTGTCCCCCGATGTGATCGCACATCGGAGGACAGAGAAATAGTGTCCCCGATGGCCCCCAATAGCCCCCCAATACTCACCTATCTCCCCCGGTGCTCCTCGTGGCTCCCGATGGGCGCCGCCATCTTTTTTCCGGGAAAAAATGGCGGGCGCATGCGTAGTGCGCCCGCCGCCCGCCCCCGGAAGACCTTTGGGGTCTCGGCTGCCGGGGGTAGCCGAGACCCCAAAGAACATGATCGGGGTCAGTTTTGCGATCGCCGGTAATTAACTGTTTACCGGCGACCGCAGAAAAAAAAAAAAAAAAAGCGATCTGTAATTCTCTGTCCTCTGATGTGATCGCACATCAGAGGACAGACAAATAGGGGGATTCGGGGACCCTATCATACTCGCCCGGTGTCCCTGGGTCCTCCTGCGTCTCCTCTTGCCGGCTGGCTTCTATCTCGGGAAAGAAAATGGCGGGCGCATGCGCAGTGCCGGCCGGCAGGAGAGACGAGTTGGGGCTAAAATTAGGGTTAGGGTTAGGGTTAGGGCTAGGGTTAGGTCTAGGGCTAGGGTTAGGGCTAGGGCTAGGGTTGGGGCTAAATTTAGGGTTAGGGTTGGGGCTAAATTTAGGGTTAGGGCTAGGGTTAGGGTTAGGCTACTTTCACACTAGCATTTTTTGACTTCCGTCGCAATGCGTCGTTGGAGAAAAAATGCATCCTGCAAAAGTGCTTGCAGGATGCGTTTTTTCTCCATTGACTTGCATTAGCGACACATTGCGACGGATTGCCACACGTCGCATCCGTCGTGCAATGGATGCGTCGTGCTTTGGCGGACCGTCAGCACAAAAAAACGCTACATGTAACTTTTTTTGTGCGACGTGTCCACCATTTACGACTGCGCATGCGCGGCCGGAACTCCGCCCCCGCCTCCCCGCACCTCACAATGGGGCAGCGGATGCGTTGAAAAAACAGCATCCGCTGCACCCGTTGTGCGGCGCTTACAACGCTAGCGTCGGTACGTCGGCCCGACACACTGCGATGGGCCAAGTATGACGCTAGTGTGAAAGTAGCCTTAGGCTTCCTTCACACTTGCGTCGGTATGGGGCGGTCGCAATGCGTTGGCCCGACGTACCGACGCACGTTGTGAAAATTGTGCACAACATGGGCAGCGGATGCAGTTTTTCAACGCATCCGCTGCCCAGTCTATGTCCTGGGGAGGAGGGGGCAGAGTTACGGCCACGCATGCGTGGAAATGGCGGACGCGACGTACAAAAAAAAGGTTACATTGAACTTTTTTTGTGACGACGGTCCGCCAAAACACAATGGATCCAGTGCATGATGGACGCGACGTGTGGCCATCCGTCGGTAATACAAGTCTATGGGCAAAAAAGGCATTCTGTGGGCACATTTGCAGGATCCGTTTTTTGTCCAAAACGATGGATTGCGATGGATGCCAAACGACGCAAGTGTGAAAGTAGCCTTAGGGTTAGGGTTGGGGCTAAAGTTAGGGCTAGGGTTAGGGTTAAATTTAGGGTTAGGGTTGGGGCTAAAGTTAGGGTTAGGGCTAGGGTTGGGGCTAAAATTAGGGTTAGGGTTGGGACTAAAGTTATGGTTAGGGTTGGGGCTAAAGTTAGGGTTAGGGTTGGGGCTAAAGTTAGGGTTAGAGTTGGGATTAGGGTTAGGGTTTGGATTAGGGTTGGTATTAGGGTTACGTTTGGGATTAGGGTTACGTTTGGGATTAGGGTTGGGATTAGGGTTATGTTTGGGATTGGGTTGGGATTAGGGTTAGGGTTGGGATTAGGGTTAAGGTTAGGGTTGGGATTAGGGTTAGGGGTGTATTGGGATTAGGGTTACGTTTGAGGTTAGGGTTGAGATTAGGGTTGGGGGTGTGTTGGATTTAGGGTTTTGATTAGGGTTATGGTTAGGGTTGAGATTAGGGCTGTTTTGGGGTTAGGGTTGTGATTATCGTTAGGGTTGTGATTAGGATTATGGATCGTGTTGAGATTAGGGTTAGGGGTGTGTTGGAGTTAGGGTTGGAGTTAGAATTGGGGGGTTTCCACTGTTTAGGTACATCAGGGGGTCTCCAAACACGACAGCCAATTTTGCGCTAAAAAAGTAAAATGGTGCTCCCTCCCTTCTGAACTCTGCCGTGCGCCCAAACAGTGGTTTACCCCCACATATGGGGCATCAGCGTACTCGGGATAAATTGGACAACAACTTTTGGGGTCCAATTTCTCCTGTTACCCTTGTGAAAATAAAAACTTGGGGGCTAAAAATCTTTTTTGTGGGAAACAAAAATATTTTTTTTATTTTCACTACTCTGCATTATAAACTTCTGTGAAGCACTTGAGCATTCAAAGTTCTCACCACATATCTAGATAAGTTCCTTAGGGGGTCTAGTTTACAAAATGTGGTCACTTGTGGGGGGTTTCTACTGTTTAGGTACATCAGGGGCTCTGCACATGCAACATAACACCCACAGACAATTCTATCAAAGTCTGAATTCCAAAATGGCGCTCCTTCTCTTCCGAGCTCTGCCGTGTGCCCAAACAGTGGTATACCCCCACATATGGGGTACCAGCATACTCAGGACAAATTGGACAACAACTTTAGTGGTCCAATTTCTCTTGTTACCCTTGTGAAAATAAAAACTTGGGGGCTAAAAAATCTTTTTTGTTAAAAAAAAAATATTTCTTATTTTCACGACTCTGCATTATAAACTTCTGTGATGCACTTGGGCATTCAAAGTTCTCACTACACATCTAGATAAGTTCCATGGGGGGTCTAGTTTCCAAAATGGGGTCACTTTTTGGGGGTTTCTACTGTTTAGGCACATCAGGGGCTCTCCAAACGCGACATGGCGTCCGATCTCAATTCCAGTCAATTTTGCATTGAAAAGTCAAATGGCGCTCCTTTGCTTCCGAGCTCAGCCATGCGCCCAAACAGTGGTTTACCCCCACATATGGGGTGTCGGCGTACTCAGGACAAATTGTACAACAACTTCTGGGGTCCATTTTCTCCTGTTACCCTTGGTAAAATAAAAATTTGGAGGCAAAAAGATCATTTTTGTAGAAAAAATGCGATTTTTTTATTTTCACGGCTCTACGTTATAAACTTCTGTGAAGCACCTGGGGGTTTAAAGTGCTCACCACACATCTAGATAAGTTCCTTAAGGGGTCTAGTTTCCAAAATGGTGTCATTTGTGGGGGGTTTCCACTGTTAAGGCACATCAGGGGCTCTCCAAACGCAACATGGCATCCGATCTCAATTCCAGCCAATTCTGCATTGAAAAAGTCAAACGGTGCTCCTTCACTTCCAAGCTCTGCGGTGCGCCCAAACAGTGGTTTACCTCCACATATGGGGTATCGACGTACTCAGGAGAAATTGCACAACAACTTTTCTGGTCTAATTTCTCCTGTTACCCTTGTGAAAATAAGAATTTGTGGGCGAAAAAATCATTTTTGTGAAAACAAATGCGATTTTTTATTTTCACGGCTCTACGTTATAAACTTCTGTGAAGCACTTGGGGGTTCAAAGTGCTCACCACACATCTAGTTAAGTTCGTTAAGGGGTCTAGTTTCCAAAATGGTGTCACTTGTGGGGGGTTTCCACTGTTTAGGCACATCAGGGGCTCTCCAAACGCGACATGGCGTCCGATCTCAATTCCAGTCAATTTTGCATTGAAAAGTCAAATGGCGCTCCTTTGCTTCCGAGCTCAGCCATGCGCCCAAACAGTGGTTTACCCCCACATATGGGGTGTCGGCGTACTCAGGACAAATTGTACAACAACTTCTGGGGTCCATTTTCTCCTGTTACCCTTGGTAAAATAAAAATTTGGAGGCAAAAAGATAATTTTTGTAGAAAAAATGCGATTTTTTTATTTTCACGGCTCTACGTTATAAACTTCTGTGAAGCACCTGGGGGTTTAAAGTGCTCACCACACATCTATATAAGGGGTCTAGTTTCCAAAATGGTGTCATTTGTGGGGGGTTTCCACTGTTAAGGCACATCAGGGGCTCTCCAAACGCAACATGGCATCCGATCTCAATTCCAGCCAATTCTGCATTGAAACAGTCAAACGGCACTCCTTCTCTTCCAAGCTCTGCGGTGCGCCCAAACAGTGGTTTACCTCCACATATGGGGTATCGGCGTACTCAGGAGAAATTGCACAACAAAATTTGTGGTTAAATTTCTGTTTTTACACTTTTGAAAATTAAAAAAAATGGTTCTGAATTAAAATGTTTGCAAAAAAAAGTTAAATGTTCATTTTTTTCTTCCACATTGTTTCAGTTCCTGTGAAGTACGTAAAGGGTTAATAAACTTCTTGAATGTGGTTTTGAGCAGCTTGAGGGGTGCAGTTTTTAGAATGGTGTCACACTTGGTTATTTTCTATCATATAGACCCCTCAAAATGACTTCAAAGGTGATGTGGTCCCTAAACAAAACATGGTGTTGTAAAAATGAGAAATTGCTGGTCAACTTTTAACCCTTATAACTCCCTAACAAAAAAAAAATTTGTTTCCAAAATTGTGCTGATGTAAAGTAGACATGTGGGAAATGTTATTTATTAACTACTTTTCGTGACATATCTCTCTGATTTAAGGGCATAAAAATACAAAATTTGAAAATTGCAAAATTTTAAAAATTTTCGCCATATTTCCATTTTTTTCATAAATAATCGCAAGCAATATCGAAGAAATGTTACCACTAACTTGAAGTACAATATTTCACAAAAAAACGATCTCAGAATCAGCGGGATCCAATAAAGCGTTCCAGAGTTATAACCTCTTAAAGTGACAGTGGTCAGAATTGTAAAAATTGGCTCGGTCATTAAGTACCAAATTGGCTCTGTCACTAAGGGGTTAATTGAATATTCATCTAAAATGCCATTGGAGTCAATGGGAGGTAAAAACAAACACATGCACAACACCTCAAAATGTTCCCAAGAGCTGCCAAAACACATCAAATTAGGGACAGACACCAGGAAAGAGGCCTCAATTCACCAACAGTACAAATTTTAAAATGGCAAGGCAGCAATCAGCCATTCATGAGGTATCAGGATCTGGGCTACCATTTACAGCTTTGAATTGAAATTAAAATTAAAATGAGTTGCGTGAGCATTGGTGTAGGCCTGCTGTGCTTGGAGCCCTGATACCATATGCAACAGCTCAACCGGCTTTGATGCTCAGCCACACTCAGGTTGCATAAATATCAGTTTCGTAAACTACTATTGTTGGAAAAATATAAGGATAGTAACACGTGTAGTTGACTGTAAGTTAGTGGAGGACTGGGAGGCCTTCTGCTAGAGGCAACACACATGAAGGATATCCAACCAGGAGTATACACATTTCCAAAAATTAGTGGCAGACACCAACAAAGTGGAATCATTTGCAATAGAGTAGAACTAGTCTAATGGGGACCAACACCTCTTCCACTAAAAGCCAATCCAGCAGATGAAGACCCAACCAGGTGTGTTCACATTTCAAACAATTAGTGGCAGAAACCACCAAAGTGGCATGAATTTCACCAGAGAAGAAATAGTATAATGGGGACTGACACCTTTTCCACTACAGTGAACCCAGCAGATGACAATGTGTGCATTGTGGCAGAGAGTCACCACGTCCCAAATGGACACCCAGCTTTAGAGAGACTAAACATGAACTGCCCAGCTCAGTGAAAAGGGGGCCACACCCTATTTGTACTAAAAGCAAAAACACTAAAGAAAAACAAAAAAACAGAGCCAGAGTATGACTTGAAAACATGCATGGTGTAAAGGCATGTTCACAGTGGCCATAGAAACAAGCAAAACCAAAAGACAACAATGTGTGCATATACCCTAATGAAAATTAATAAGTAAAAAAGCAAGTGCATTAAATACATAGAGTATTTAGTAAACACTTTTTGATCAAAAAAGTATAAAGCTGTCCCACCATGACAAGGTAGGTCTGTCCCAATGTGGTATCCCTTGTCCCGTGGGACGGCTTTATACTATTTTTAATCAAAAACAGAGTTTACTAAATGCCCTATGTTATTTAATGCACTTGCTTTTTAACATATTTATTTTCATTAGGGTTTATGCACACATTGTAGTCTTTTGGTTTTGCTTGTTTCTTTGGCCAGTGTGAACATGTCTTTACACCATGCATGTCCTCAAGTCATACTCCGGCTGTTTTATGTTTGTTTTTGTTTTTAACCCAGCAGATGAGACTGTAATGGGCAAGGTTGTGGAACCACCGTTGCTCTCAGAAAGCCTGGAGGCACGTAACTAGGTGGCCTAGCAAATCCAATCTCAAATAAGCATCAGCAGATGAAAACCATGACCCAAGGAGGGACAAGGAGCTGGCACCAGGAGCTACTCAAGGGCTGACCTACAGAGGGAGGCCTCTGACCGCCTGGAGTGGGTAGCCTGGGATGGCCCGAAAGAAGGATGATGAATGCAGTCAGACACTGTAGGGACATTTGTACCATGGGTGCAGATGGGACCAGCTGAGGAACAGAAAAGCACTGGCAGGTGTGGGCTGGAACGGGTGTTAGACAGATGGGCATTGGCAGGTACGATCTGGACTGGCTGATGGACAGAAGAGCACAGACAGGTATGAGTAGATGGGTTCAAGGTAGACAAGTAGACAGGCAGACCTGGGGAACCTGACAACTAGCAAACAAGCAAGGCAAAGTAACAACATTGCTCAGTCATCACCTTATTGGCCGAGGAGCCTTAAATAGAAGGTGACACCAAGCTATTGGCTGGTAACACCTTAGTGCGGTCCCTTTAAGAGGGAGGAAGAACTATGCATTGTGCCCGGGCCTACAACTGAACCTTGAGGGACACCGACACATAGGGGGCAAGATAAGGAGGTGGTGTGTGAGTGGGAGAAACTGAATGTCCTGTCTGTTAGGTACAAGGAGACCCAACAAAGAGCCAAGTCTGTAGTTTCAAAAGATCAGAAAGTCTTTAGTACGAGGGAATTGTCCACTATGTCAAAGGCAGATGCCAGGTCCAGGAGAAGGAGGGGGACAAACTAGCGTCACTTTGATTTGCCAGTTGGGTTACTGGTGACTTTAGTCAAGCCAGTTTAAGTGGAATAGTGTGGTTGGATGCCATATTGTAAGCAGTCAAAGAGGGAGCAAGAAAAAGAGTTGAGTACATATGAGGAGGGGCAGTGGTGACTTTTAGCTAAAGCTTGGCCTTACATTGTCAATCTTCTGCATGAAAAATGAAGCAAAGTCTTCAGTTAGGATGAGAGGAGAGGGAGGGGGAGCTGGTCGATTGAGGATAGAATTGAAAGTACTGCATAGCTGTTTAGGATTGTAAGACAGATAAGAGAGATGAAAAGTTCTTTTTTTCCCCACAGTAAGCAATTCCACAGCATTTTTACAAGTTCTATTACTGGACGGGCTACTCTGCTCCCTTTTTTTGGCAGCCGCACAGCGGCACACTTTGTAGAAGAGGGCCAGAAAAGACATGTGCTCCAATAGATGGCAAGTGCTGCATCAAGTGGCCTCTGCTACTCTTCCTCCACCTTAACATCACATACAGTACAGTCCTCAGAGTTGGCATCCTAATTACACTTGTTTTCCCCCATATCATAACTCTCAATCTGCCTAATTGATTGTAGGGAACCACAGATAGCTGAGTCTGTAGATCTGTTCACATATTCCATGCCATGGTCATCGCAAGTATACTCCAAAGATTCAGAGTCAAGAGAAGGAAATCATCTACACCGATGCCCATTTTTTTTTCACTTTGTTCCAGGGCCGGACAAAGTAAGGTCCAAGCAGAATCCAACCCCCCATCAACAGACGTTATCCCCATTGGGTGGAGGTGATCCTGATGAGACACAGATACTTGAGTCGAATGCGCACTGTACTGTGCTGTCAGGGCAAGAAAAGGAGGAATGTGAATCTCAGGGCGAGGAGTGGGAGAAAAGAGAGGATGACAATGAGGTAGTAGATTCCACTTGGTGTAAACCCAGAGGCATGCAGTTGAGTATTTCAACAGAGGAGGAGGTTACGTTGCGCCTTTCCACAGAAGCATAGTTATACAACCACGACAAGCAATGCATCCTCAGCCCCCAACTCTGTCAGAAGCGTTTGTGGATCTGCAGTTGCCTAGCTTGGGTCTTTTTCAGACCGCCAAAAATGACACAAATCACGTTGTCTGCCAACTTTGTTAAAAAAAACAGTGTAGAGTTTTAAAAAAAAATGCAATAATTTGAGTACTACATGCATGAACTGGCACATGAGTGATCAACATGCGTTAATCTAGTAATAATCTCATTCTGCTAAAATGCAGACTAGCGGTCTCACTAACCACCATCCACCCCATCAACCACATCTTCTAATTATTCCTCCTCCCTTACCATGGCAAGTGTTGTCAGTGTGTCACACAATTCTCCTGCCGTAGAACCTCCACTTGTTTACCCGCAACAGTCGGAGTTAGTGAGAGCTCGTCAGCTGATACGGAAGTAGATATGCCTGCTGTTTTTGACTGATCTTAGATACCAAATGTAGGGGATGTAAATGTATATATTGTTCCTTCTTCTTCCCAACCCCTTTAAGCATGTTCCATGTGTATTATTAATGTGTTTATACATGGTGGCACTGCTACACATAAAGTGTTTTGTCACCGTTTACAAGAGTATAGCTACACCTTATGCATACTACTCTGCATATTTATATATTGTTTGCCATATATTGCAGATATAGTGTTAGGGAAAGTTTGTCTCCAGGCCTGGTGTAGTGATGGGGGCATAGTGTCCATAGTTGGCCATTAGAGGGGGGCATTGTAGTGCATGGCTAGAATAGGAGGGGCACAGTGGCATAAGTTAGTGAGAGCTTCCTGCTTTTAGTTAGTTGAAGTCAGGGCATGAGAAACCCTGCAGCTCACAGGGCTGCCTGGCCAGTAGTTGCTGTGCCCCTCGACATTAAAGAAGGGGCCCAGCATAGTACAGCTGCAAGGAAAGGATTCCTCTAGGAGGAAAAGAGAACGGAAGTGCTGTGGATGCAGCTAAAGGAAGTCTGTCCCTATAGAGAAAGAAGACAGGTCAGCACAGTCACTACACACGAGATGTGGCAGATCTTTGCCTGGGCAGCAGTACTTAGAACCGGGGCAAAACGATATAGGACTCCCCCATGAGAGGCAAGAATTCCGGATGGAACAGATTCTGCAGGACCGAAACAAGTGGTCCCTCTCGGGGCTGAATATAGAGAAGGCAAGGACAGCACAGGGACAAAGAAGAATGTGTTATATGTGTTACCCGAAGTGCCTGTAATTGATCAAGCTGTGCTGAGTAAAGAAGTTAACCTGGAGTGTGTCTCATCTATTCTGGAGCCTTCTGTGAGGAAACCATCCCTGTATTGGGCAAGTCCAGATGGTGCAGAAAGCCAGCACAGAGGTGATGCAGCAGAGAAATGTGAACTTTTATGGGGAAGGGACCAGGGAGCCATACAAGGATTACTGCCGGCCATGACAATCACTCTAGCTCCCCCTGGCCCTTCCATCACTAGCACACCTAATCTTTCTCAATCCACCATAACATCTCCGCCTGCACCTCTCTCACAGTCCAGCAGATTTTATGTTCACCCTACTCCACCCTCTCTCAGCACAGCAGCAAGCCCTCGTTTGTGCAGTTGTGCTTATGTAAAAGATTGTTTCCTCCTACATATGGCAAAGCTAAGAGCTTGAACTTCACCATCTTCAATCTACTAGTAATAGTAACCTTTATTTATATCGCCAAAACATATTCCGCAGAGCTTTACAAGTCAGCAGTTCACATAAAACAGTCAACAATCATCAGTCAAGTTACAAGGTTTGCGATAAAAAAACACACAAATTGAGCTTGGTTTGAGTTGGTATACATGCAGCACATAAACACATGTTCACATTGGCCATAAAACAAACAAAACCTACAAGAAACAAAATGAGCAAAAACCTTGCTGTAACTAAATAAGTAAAAAAGCAAAAGTGCATCTAAATAACACAGAGTTCTTAGTAATACTGTTTTTGATCAAAAATAGCATAAAAGCCATCCCACCAAGGCAAGGTTTTGTATGTTTTATGGCTAATGTGAACATGTATTTATGTGCTGCATGTATACTAAGGGTACCGTCACACATTGAAATTTTCATCGCTGCGACGGCACGATTTGTGACGTCGCAGCGTCGTATAATCATCGCTCCAGCGTCGTAGACTGCGGTCACACGTTGCAATCACGGCGCTGGAGCGATGCCGAAGTCCCCGGGTAACCAGGGTAAACATCGGGTAACTAAGCGCAGGCCCTGCGCTTAGTTACCCGATGTTTACCCTGGTTACAAGCGAAGACATCGCTGGATCGCTGTCACACACAACGATCCATGTTGTGGATTCTGTTTGCGGGCTCCCTCTGGTGGTTACTGCTGGTACTGGGTGACTTTGGTGGGTTGCGGCCTTTGGTTTCCATCTGTCCATCAGAGGCTGGGTGTTTCCTATTTTACCTGGCCTTTCTGTCATTTCCCTTGCCGGCTATCAATGTGTTCAGATGTGCTCTGTTTGGTTCCTGCCTACCTGCTCCCAGATCTTTCAGGATAAGCTAAGTGCTGATTTTCAGTTGTTTGGTTTTTTGTCCAGCTTGCTTAGAATGTCTCTTTGTTTGCTGGTTGCTCTAGTGGACTGAGGTTCTCCCCATGTGCCATGAGTTGGCACATGGGTTCTTGTAATCTCAGGATGGTTTTTTTGATTAGGGTTTTTTGCTGACCGCTCAGTCCCCTTTTGTGTCATTCTGCTTTCTAGTTTTCAGCGGGCCTCTATTTGCTAAAGCTATATACATCATCTCTATGTGTGTGCCTTCCTCTCATTTCACCGTCAATACATGTGGGGGGCAACTAAATCTTTGGGGTTAATTCCTCTGGAGGCAAGTGAGGTCTTTGTTTCCTCTGCAGTACTAGTTAGCTCTTAGGCTGGTGCGTGGCGTCTAGAACCAACGTAGGCACGCTCCCTGGCTATCTCTAGTTGCGTTTGTCAGGCGTAGGGCAGCGGTCAGCCCAGGTTCCATCACCCTAGAGCTCGTCCGATATTTATTATACTTTGCTAATCCTGTGCTATCCCTAGCCATTGGGGATTCATGACAGTATAGCCGGCCCACAAAGTGTTAATTGTTTGGGCTGAAGCAGGAGAAATAGAAGTGTTCAAGGGAATTTTTTTTTTTTTTCCTTCAGAGTTTTGCTGCCTAGCCCTTAATTGCTGTCTAGCTGCTTCTTACCTCCTCTTAACCCTTGAATGGCTCTGATCTTAGCTGTTTATCATGGATGTCCAGAGTTTGGCTTCCAGCCTGAGTAATCTCGCGGCAAAGGTTCAAAACATACAGGATTTCGTTGTTCACACTCCCATGTCTGAACCTAGAATTCCTATTCCAGAGTGTTTTTCTGGAGATAGATCTACCTTCCTGAATTTCAGGAACAATTGTAAATTGTTTCTCTCTTTGAAATCTCGCTCCTCTGGAGACCCTGCTCAACAGGTCAAGATTGTTATATCGTTCCTACGGGGCGACCCTCAGAATTGGGCATTTGCATTGGCACCAGGGGATCCTGCATTGCTCAGTGTGGATGCGTTTTTTTCTGGCATTGGGATTGCTCTATGAGGAACCTAACCTAGAGATTCAGGCTGAAAAGGCTTTATTAGCCCTCTCTCAGGGGCATGATGAAGCGGAAATATATTGTCAGAAATTTCGGAAATGGTCGGTGCTTACTCAGTGGAATGAGTGCGCCCTGGCTGCAAACTTCAGAAATGGTCTTTCTGAGGCCATTAAGGATATTATGGTGGGGTTCCCTGTGCCTACAGGTCTGAATGAGTCTATGGCTATGGCCATTCAGATTGATCGGCGTTTACGGGAGCGCAAACCCGTGCACCAGTTGGCGGTGTCTTCTGAACAGGCACCTGAGACTATGCAATGTGATAGAATTCAGTCCAGAAGTGAACGGCAAAATTATAGGCGGAAAAATGGTTTGTGTTTTTATTGTGGTGATTCAGCTCATGTTATATCAGCATGCTCTAAACGCACAAAAAGGGTTGATAAATCTTTTGCCATTGATACTCTGCAGTCTAAGTTCATTTTGTCTGTGACTCTGATTTTTTCACTGTCTTCCATTTCCGTCGATGCCTATGTGGATTCAGGCGCTGCCCTGAGTCTTATGGATTGGTCATTTGCTAAACGCTGCGGTTTTAGTCTAGAGCCTCTGGAAGTTCCTATTCCTCTGAAAGGAATTGATTCTACACCATTGGCTATGAATAAACCGCAGTATTGGACACAAGTGACCATGCGCATGACTCCCGTTCATCAGGAGGTGATTCGCTTCCTTGTACTGTATAATTTACATGATGTACTAGTGCTTGGTCTGCCATGGTTACAAACTCATAATCCTGTCCTGGACTGGAAAACAATGTCTGTGCTAAGCTGGGGATGTCAGGGGGTTCATGATGATGCACCTCCGATTTCTATCGCTTCATCTACTCCTTCGGAGATCCCTGCGTTTTTGTCGGATTATAGGGATGTTTTTGAGGAGCCTAAGCTCAATTCGCTCCCTCCCCATAGAGAGTGTGACTGTGCTATAGCATTGATTCCTGGCAGTAAGTTCCCTAAGGGTCGTTTATTTAATCTGTCACTGCCAGAGCATACTGCTATGCGGAATTATATTAAGGAGTCCTTGGAAAAGGGACATATTCGTCCATCTTCGTCCCCTCTGGGAGCAGGTTTTTTTTTCGTGGCAAAAAAAGATGGTTCCCTGAGGCCTTGTATAGATTATCGCCTTCTGAATAAGATTACAGTCAAATACCAGTATCCATTGCCGTTATTTACTGATTTGTTTGCTCGCATTAAGGGGGCTAGGTGGTTCACTAAAATAGATCTTCGTGGTGCGTATAATCTGGTGCGGATAAAACAGGGTGATGAGTGGAAAACGGCATTTAATACGCCTGAGGGCCATTTTGAGTATTTGGTAATGCCTTTTGGACTCTCCAATGCTCCGTCAGTCTTTCAGTCCTTTATGCACAATATTTTCCGTGAATATCTGGATAAGTTTATGATTGTGTATTTGGATGATATTTTGGTGTTTTCTGATGACTGGGAGTCTCATGTTCTACAGGTCAGGAAGGTGTTTCAGGTTCTGCGGGCCAATTCTCTGTTTGTGAAGGGCTCAAAGTGTCTCTTCGGAGTCCAGAAGATTTCTTTTTTGGGGTACATTTTTTCTCCTTCTACTATTGAGATGGATCCCGTTAAGGTTCAGGCTATTTGTGACTGGACACAACCTACATCTGTTAAGAGCCTTCAGAAGTTCTTGGGGTTTGCTAATTTTTATCGTCGGTTCATTGCTAATTTTTCCAGTATTGTTAAACCTTTGACTGATTTGACTAAAAAGGGTGCTGATGTTGCTGATTGGTCTCCTACGGCCGTGGAGGCCTTTCGGGAACTTAAGCGCCGGTTTTCTTCTGCTCCTGTGTTGTGTCAACCAGATGTTTCACTTCCTTTCCAGGTGGAGGTTGATGCTTCCGAGATTGGAGCGGGGGCGGTTTTGTCACAGAGAAGTTCTAATGGCTCGGTGATGAAGCCATGTGCTTTCTTCTCTAGAAAATTCTCGCCCGCCGAGCGCAATTATGATGTGGGTAATCGGGAGCTTTTGGCCATGAAGTGGGCATTTGAGGAGTGGCGTCATTGGCTTGAGGGTGCTAAACATCGCGTGCTGGTCTTGACTGATCACAAGAATCTCAT
The DNA here is from genome assembly GCF_051348905.1 of Ranitomeya variabilis. NCBI lineage: Eukaryota > Metazoa > Chordata > Amphibia > Anura > Dendrobatidae > Ranitomeya > Ranitomeya variabilis. Next base: position 967,333,463 of record NC_135232.1, on the reverse strand, counting down.
TTACCTTGAGTCTGCCAGGCGTTTGAATCCTAGACAGGCTCGTTGGTCGTTATTTTTTTCTCGTTTCAATTTCGTGGTTTCATACCTGCCAGGTTCAAAGAATGTGAAGGCAGATGCTCTTTCCAGGAGTTTTGTGCCTGACTCTCCTGGAGACACTGGGCCTGCTGGTATCCTTAGGGATGGGGTAATATTGTCCGCCGTATCCCCAGACTTGCGACGCGCATTGCAGGAGTTTCAGGTGGATAAACCGGATCGATGTCCACCAGAAAGACTGTTTGTTCCGGATGATTGGACCAGTAGAGTCATCTCCGAGGTCCATTCTTCTGTGTTGGCTGGTCATCCTGGAATATTTGGTACAAGAGACTTGGTGGCCAGGTCTTTTTGGTGGCCTTCCTTGTCTAGGGATGTGCGTACCTTTGTGCAGTCTTGTGAAGTGTGTGCTCGAGCTAAGCCTTGCTGTTCACGGGCTAGTGGGTTGTTGTTATCCTTGCCCATCCTGAAGAGGCCTTGGATGCACATTTCCATGGATTTTATTTCTGATCTCCCGGTTTCACAGAAAATGTCCGTTATCTGGGTTGTGTGTGACCGCTTTTCTAAGATGGTTCATTTGGTGCCCTTGCCTAAGTTGTCCTCCTCCTCTGAGTTGGTTCCTTTGTTTTTTCAGAACGTGGTTCGTTTGCATGGGATTCCGGAGAATATCGTTTCTGACAGGGGATCCCAGTTTGTGTCTAGATTTTGGCGGACGTTTTGTGCCAAGATGGGCATTGATTTGTCTTTCTCGTCTGCATTCCATCCTCAGACGAATGGCCAGACGGAGCGAACTAATCAGACCTTGGAAACTTATTTGAGGTGTTTTGATTCTGCTGATCAGGATGACTGGGTTGCTTTTTTGCCACTGGCCGAATTTGCTCTTAATAATCGGGCTAGTTCGGCCACGTTGGTCTCTCCTTTTTTTTGTAATTCGGGGTTTCATCCTCGTTTTTCCTCTGGTCAGGTGGAGTCTTCGGATTGTCCTGGAGTGGACGTGGTGGTGGACAGGCTACATCACATTTGGAATCAGGTGGTGGACAATTTGAAGTTATCTCAGGAGAAGACTCAGCAGTTTGCTAATCGCCGTCGCCGCGTGGGCCCCCGACTTTTTGTTGGGGACTTGGTGTGGTTGTCTTCTCGTTTTGTCCCTATGAAGGTCTCTTCTCCTAAGTTCAAGCCTCGGTTCATCGGTCCTTATAGGATCTCGGAGATTCTTAACCCTGTATCTTTCCGTTTGGATCTCCCAGCATCGTTCGCTATTCATAATGTGTTCCATCGGTCGTTGTTGCGGAGGTATGAGGTGCCTGTTGTTCCTTCGGTCGAGCCTCCTGCTCCGGTGCTGGTGGAGGGAGAATTGGAGTATGTTGTTGAAAAGATCTTGGATTCTCGTGTTTCCAGACGCAAACTCCAGTATTTGGTTAAGTGGAAGGGTTATGGTCAGGAGGACAATTCCTGGGTGGTCGCCTCCGATGTTCATGCGACTGATTTGGTTCGCGCCTTCCATAGAGCTCACCCTGATCGCCCTGGGGGTTCTCGTGAGGGTTCGGTGACCCCTCCTCAAGGGGGGGGTACTGTTGTGGATTCTGTTTGTGGGCTCCCTCTGGTGGTTACTGCTGGTACTGGGTGACTTTGGTGGGTTGCGGCCTTTGGTTTCCATCTGTCCATCAGAGGCTGGGTGTTTCCTATTTTACCTGGCCTTTCTGTCATTTCCCTTGCCGGCTATCAATGTGTTCAGATGTGCTCTGTTTGGTTCCTGCCTACCTGCTCCCAGATCTTTCAGGATAAGCTAAGTGCTGATTTTCAGTTGTTTGGTTTTTTGTCCAGCTTGCTTAGAATGTCTCTTTGTTTGCTGGTTGCTCTAGTGGACTGAGGTTCTCCCCATGTGCCATGAGTTGGCACATGGGTTCTTGTAATCTCAGGATGGTTTTTTTGATTAGGGTTTTTTGTTGACCGCTCAGTCCCCTTTTGTGTCATTCTGCTTTCTAGTTTTCAGCGGGCCTCTATTTGCTAAAGCTATATACATCATCTCTATGTGTGTGCCTTCCTCTCATTTCACCGTCAATACATGTGGGGGGCAACTAAATCTTTGGGGTTAATTCCTCTGGAGGCAAGTGAGGTCTTTGTTTCCTCTGCAGTACTAGTTAGCTCTTAGGCTGGTGCGTGGCGTCTAGAACCAACGTAGGCACGCTCCCTGGCTATCTCTAGTTGCGTTTGTCAGGCGTAGGGCAGCGGTCAGCCCAGGTTCCATCACCCTAGAGCTCGTCCGATATTTATTATACTTTGCTAATCCTGTGCTATCCCTAGCCATTGGGGATTCATGACAGATCCAGCGATGTCAGCGGGTGATCAAGCGATGAAAGATAGTTCCAAACGATCTGCTATGACGTACGATTCTCAGCAGGGTGTCTGATCGCAGTAGCGTGTCAGACACAGCGATATTGTAACGATATCGCTAGAACGTCACGAATCGTAACGTCGTAGCGATGGAAATTTCAATGTGTGACGGTACCCTAACTCAAACCAAGCTTAATTTTTGTGTTTTTTCTTTGTATCTTTGCATTCTGTGCAAGCCGGGTTGTGGCCTTCCTTTTCTTAGCTGGAAATCACATTTAAAAGGCTTCTCCAGAATGGTGGGCACTGGTTGGGACTCGATCCGTTTGTCTTCCCTTATTCACACTGAGGTCAACTTTGACATATGGTAAGGTTTTTAATATTAGACAGTGTAGGACCTCCCGATTAGAGTGCATTTCTGTGGCCAACAGATTGGATTGGAAGTTCAATAATCACAGAAATCACAGGCATGAGTCATGCAGAAATGCATCCTTTCTGCCTTGCAGTTTCCAAAAGCTGATGGCTGTCACAGTCCCCCAGTACCAGTTGCCCAGTCACCATTACTTCTCTAAGGCCGGCATCACACTAGCGTATTGCATCCGATGCGAAAGCTCCGATTCTCTCGCACAGGGAGGATCGGAGCATGTCATGATCTCTGCAGGCAGAGATCATAGCAAGCCTATAGAGGGACAAGCTCTCGGAAGATGGAACTATACTGACCATGAACTAAGCCTGCCGCGCAACTAGAAATAGCCAGGTAGCATTTCCTATTTATCGCTAGATGCCCAGCTCTGGCCTAAGACCTAAATAGCTAGCAAAGGGAAATATAAGACCTGGCTCACCTCTAGAGAAATATTCCAAAGAAGACAGTAGCCCCCCACATATAATGACGGTGAGTTCAGATGAAACAACAAACGCAGCAGGAAAATAGTCTTAGCAAATTTGAGGTCCGCTTACTAGATAGCAGAAGACAGATAGTATACTTTCATGGTCAGCAGAAAAACACTAACAAAACACCATCCAGAGATTACCTTAAACTCTGGCATTAACTCATAACGCCAGAGTAGCAATCCCTGATCAACGAGAGCTTTCCAGACACAGTAACAAAACTTCAGCTGTGAACTGGAACAAATAGGCAAAACAAAACATGGACAAAAATCCAACTTATCTAGTAGCTGTCTAGAAGCAGGAACAAGCACTGAGAGGCATCAGATAACATTGTTGACCGGCAAGAAACCACCAGAGAAATGAGCTTAAATAGCGACACCCACTACTGATGGAACCAGGTGAAACAGGAAAGAGGATGACAAGTCCAATTCCACAAGCGGCCACCGGGGGAGCCCAGAATCCAAATTCACAACAGTACCCCCCCCTCAAGGAGGGGGCACCGAACCCTCACCAGATCCACCAGGGCGACCAGGATGAGCCCTATGGAAGGCACGAACAAGATCAGAAGCATGAACATCAGATGCATTGACCCAAGAATTATCCTCCTGGCCGTAACCCTTCCAGTTGACCAGATACTGGAGTTTCCGTCTGGAAACACGAGAGTCCAAAATTTTCTCCACAACGTACTCCAACTCACCCTCAACCAACACCGGAGCAGGAGGCTCAACTGAAGGTACAACAGGTACCTCATACCTGCGCAATAACGACCGATGAAAAACGTTATGAATGGAAAAGGACGCAGGGAGGTCCAAACGGAAAGAAACAGGATTAAGAATCTCCAATATTCTATAAGGGCCGATGAACCGAGGTTTAAACTTAGGAGAAGAGACCCTCATAGGGACAAAACGAGAAGACAACCACACTAAATCTCCAACACAAAGCCGAGAACCAACACGACGACGACGGTTGGCAAAACGCTGAGTCTTCTCCTGGGACAACTTCAAATTGTCCATAACCTGCCCCCAGATGTGATGCAATCTCTCCACCACCGCATCCACTCCAGGACAATCCGAGGATTCCACCTGACCGGAGGAAAATCGAGGGTGAAACCCCGAATTACAGAAAAACGGGGACACCAAGGTGGAAGAACTGGCCCGATTATTGAGGGCGAACTCTGCCAATGGCAAAAAAGCAACCCAATCATCCTGGTCAGCAGAGACAAAACACCTCAGATATGTCTCAAGGGTCTGATTAGTCCGCTCGGTCTGGCCATTAGTCTGAGGGTGAAAAGCAGATGAAAAAGACAAATCTATGCCCATCCTAGCACAGAATGCCCGCCAAAATCTAGACACAAATTGGGTACCTCTGTCAGAAACAATATTCTCAGGAATACCGTGCAATCGGACAACATTCTGAAAAAACAGAGGAACCAACTCAGAAGAAGAAGGCAACTTGGGCAGAGGAACCAAATGGACCATTTTAGAGAAACGGTCACAGACCACCCAGATGACAGACATCTTCTGGGAAACAGGCAGATCTGAAATAAAATCCATCGAGATGTGTGTCCAAGGCCTCTTAGGAATAGGCAAGGGCAACAGCAGTCCGCTAGCCCGAGAACTACAAGACTTGGCCCGAGCACAAACGTCACATGACTGCACAAAGACTCGCACATCTCGTGACAGGGAAGGCCACCAGAAGGATCTTGCCACCAAATCCCTGGTACCAAAAATTCCGGGATGACCTGCCAATGCAGAAGAATGTACCTCAGAGATGACTCTGCTGGTCCAATCATCCGGAACAAACAGTCTATCAGGCGGACAACGATCCGGTCTATCCGCCTGAAACTCTTGCAAGGACCGCCGCAGATCAGGAGAAACGGCCGACAAAATTACTCCCTGCCTAAGGATACCTGTGGGTTCAGAATTACCAGGAGAGTCCGGGTCAAAACTCCTAGAAAGGGCATCTGCCTTAACATTCTTAGAACCCGGTAGGTATGACACCACAAAATTAAAGCGAGAAAAAAATAAAGACCAGCGCGCCTGTCTAGGATTCAGGCGTCTGGCAGTCTCAAGATAAATCAAATTTTTGTGGTCAGTCAATACCACCACCTGATGCCTAGCCCCCTCGAGCCAATGGCGCCACTCCTCAAACGCCCACTTCATGGCCAAAAGCTCCCGATTCCCAACATCATAATTCCGTTCTGCGGGCGAAAATTTGCGAGAAAAGAAGGCACAAGGCCTAATGACGGAGCAGTCGGAACCTTTCTGCGACAACACTGCCCCAGCTCCGATCTCCGAAGCGTCAACCTCAACCTGAAAAGGCAGATTCACATCAGGCTGACGCAACACAGGGGCAGAGGCAAAACGGCGCTTAAGCTCCTGAAAGGCCTCTACAGCATGAGGGGACCAATTAGCAACATCAGCGCCTTGTCTGGTCAAATCAGTCAGTGGTTTAACGACATCCGAAAAACCAGCAATAAATCGGCGGTAAAAGTTGGCAAAGCCCAAAAATCTCTGAAGACCCTTAAGAGAGGAGGGCTGAGTCCAGTCACAAATAGCTTGCACCTTGACGGGATCCATCTCAATGGAAGAGGGAGAAAAAATATACCCCAAAAAGGAAATTTTCTGGACCCCAAAAACGCACTTAGACCCCTTCACACATAAAGAATTAGACCGCAGAACCTGAAAAACTCTCCTGACCTGCTGGACATGAGAGTCCCAGTCATCAGAAAAAATCAGAATATCATCCAGATATATTATCATAAATTTATCCAGAAAATCGCGGAAAACATCATGCATAAAAGACTGGAAAACTGAAGGGGCATTAGAAAGACCAAAAGGCATGACCAAATACTCAAAGTGGCCCTCGGGCGTATTAAATGCGGTCTTCCACTCATCCCCCTGCCTGATCCGCACCAAATTATACGCCCCACGAAGATCAATTTTAGAGAACCACTTAGCACCCTCTATACGAGCAAACAAATCAGTAAGCAATGGCAATGGGTATTGATACTTAACAGTGATCTTATTCAGAAGCCGATAATCAATACATGGTCTCAAAGAGCCGTCTTTTTTTGAGACAAAGAAAAACCCAGCTCCCAAGGGAGAAGAAGATGGACGAATATGTCCCTTTTCCAAAGACTCCTTTATATATTCCCGCATAGCAGCATGTTCCGGCACAGACAAATTAAACAAACGACCCTTTGGATATTTACAACCCGGTATCAAATCTATGGCACAATCGCACTCACGGTGCGGAGGTAACGACCCAAGCTTGGGTTCGTCAAAGACGTCTTGATAATCAGAGAGGAACTCAGGGACTTCAGAGGGAATGGACGACGAAATAGAAACCAAAGGTACGTCCCCATGAATACCCTTACATCCCCAGCTCAACACAGACATTGCTCTCCAGTCCAAGACTGGGTTGTGAGACTGCAACCATGGCAATCCCAGTACCAAATCGTCATGTAAATTATACAGCACCAGGAAACGAATAATCTCCTGGTGATCCGGATTGATACGCATGGTTACTTGTGTCCAGTATTGTGGTTTATTATTAGCCAATGGGGTGGAGTCAATCCCCTTCAGAGGAATAAGAGTCTCCAAAGGCTCTAAATCAAAACCACAACGATTGGCAAAGGACCAATCCATAAGACTCAGAGCGGCGCCAGAGTCAACATAGGCGTCCGTGGCAATGGATGACAAAGAGCAAATCAGGGTTACAGACAAAATAAACTTAGACTGAATGGTGCCAATGGAAACAGACTTATCAAGCTTCTTTGTACGCCTAGAGCATGCTGATATAACATGAGTAGAATCCCCACAATAGAAACACAATCCATTCTTCCGTCTAAAATTCTGTCGCTCGCTCCTGGACAGAATTCTATCACACTGCATACTTTCTGGCGTCTTTTCCATAGACACCGCCAGATGGTGCACCGGTTTGCGCTCCCGCAGACGCCTATCAATCTGAATAGCCATTGTCATGGACTCATTCAGACCTGCAGGCAAAGGGAACCCCACCATAACATCCTTAACGGCATCAGAGAGACCTTCTCTGAAAGTTGCCGCCAAGGCGCACTCATTCCACTGAGTAAGCACAGACCATTTACGGAATTTTTGGCAGAAAACTTCAGCTTCGTCTTGCCCCTGAGATAGTGCCATCAAAGTTTTTTCTGCCTGAAGTTCCAAATGAGGTTCCTCATAAAGCAAGCCCAAGGCCAGAAAAAACGCATCCACATCGCGTAACGCAGGATCCCCTGCTGGCAATGAGAAGGCCCAATCTTGAGGGTCACCCCTGAGCAAGGAAATCACAATCCTAACCTGCTGAGCAGGGTCTCCAGCTGAACGAGACTTCAGGGACAAATAAAGCTTACAATTATTTCGGAAATTCTGGAAGCTAGCTCTATTCCCTGTGAAGAACTCCGGCAAAGGAATTCTCGGCTCAGATACCGGAGCATGTACCACAAAATCTTGTAAATTTTGTACTTTCGTGATGAGATTATTCAAACCCGCAGTTACACTCTGGAGATCCATTATTGTCAGGTGCACACAGAGCATACAGAGATTAGGAGGAGAGAGAGAAAAAAGACTGCAGCAAGGCAGACTGGAGGAAAAAAAAAAAAAAAAAAAAAAAAAAAAAATTCCAGCAGACTTCTTATAACTCTCCTTTCTCAACCTGGGTCTTTAACACTTTATGGGCCGGTCAAACTTTCATGATCTCTGCAGGCAGAGATCATAGCAAGCCTATAGAGGGACAAGCTCTCGGAAGATGGAACTATACTGACCATGAACTAAGCCTGCCGCGCAACTAGAAATAGCCAGGTAGCATTTCCTATTTATCGCTAGATGCCCAGCTCTGGCCTAAGACCTAAATAGCTAGCAAAGGGAAATATAAGACCTGGCTCACCTCTAGAGAAATATTCCAAAGAAGACAGTAGCCCCCCACATATAATGACGGTGAGTTCAGATGAAACAACAAACGCAGCAGGAAAATAGTCTTAGCAAATTTGAGGTCCGCTTACTAGATAGCAGAAGACAGATAGTATACTTTCATGGTCAGCAGAAAAACACTAACAAAACACCATCCAGAGATTACCTTAAACTCTGGCATTAACTCATAACGCCAGAGTAGCAATCCCTGATCAACGAGAGCTTTCCAGACACAGTAACAAAACTTCAGCTGTGAACTGGAACAAATAGGCAAAACAAAACATGGACAAAAGTCCAACTTATCTAGTAGTTGTCTAGAAGCAGGAACAAGCACTGAGAGGCATCAGATAACATTGTTGACCGGCAAGAAACCACCAGAGAAATGAGCTTAAATAGCGACACCCACTACTGATGGAACCAGGTGAAACAGGAAAGAGGATGACAAGTCCAATTCCACAAGCGGCCACCGGGGGAGCCCAGAATCCAAATTCACAACAGGAGCACAGCTGGGGAGGAGGAAGAGAAATGAATTTCTCCATCTCCTCCATTGCTGGGGTCCCCTTATAACGCACATCACTCGGATGATATCCAAGTGATGTGTGTTGTCTCACTCGCACCCATAGGCTTATATGGGTGCGAGTGAGCCGAAAGTTTTCCTCGGTCCGAGACAATTGCAGCATGCTGCGATTGTCTCAGACCGAGGAAAACGGCCGGCAAAAAGTTGGCTGGTGTGAGCTGCCCCATGTGTTAACATTGGTCCGAGTGCAATGCGATTTTTTATCGCATTGCACTTGGCCGTTTAAAACGCCAGTGTGACGCCGGCCTAAGAAAGATGTGCCTGTGCTACACCAGCATGTCGCAGGCAACATCACCCTTTCCCTGAAAAATGCTATGTCTGCCAGAGTGCATTTCAACACTGACACCTGGACAAGCAAGCAAGGACAGGGGTGTTTCATGTCGCTGACTGGGCACTGGATGACTCTGGTGGCTGTGGGGGCAGTCTGGGAAGGGGTTGCTCCACAAGCCCTGGAATCCCCAAGTCTTGCAGGGCACTTGAGGATGGAGAACTAAACCACTACACACCATAAGATTGAAAACCCAATGGGGACATAACCACTAATGTCTGTAAATGTCTGTAAAGTGCTGTGAAATTATTGGCGCTATATAAGTGAGTAAAAAAAAAAAGAAATTGATTGCACTTTTAACTTTTATCCACCCATAATTTTTGGAAATGTTTGGTCTCCAAGTTGGGTCTCCTTCATTTGTGTTGGCTGAATTTGGCACAGCTCTCAGAGCACCAGGCCTATACACCTGTCACTCATCAACCTGTTACTGATCAAACTTTTGGGCTGAGGTCACACACAGTGTATAAAAAAAGGTCCGTTTTACATGGACGAGAATCACAGAAATGTTCCCTGAACTGTGATCCGTATGTCATCCGTGTGCAGTGCGAGGATGTGATTTTCTTGCATGTAAGCATCCGTGTGACATCCGTATGACATTAGTATGGTGAGATTTTCTCACCGGCTTGCAAAATGGACATATAATTTGCCGGCCTTTGCTAAATCATTAGCTCACAGGTACACTTCCGACCGCTTAGGCGGTGATTAGTCCTGGTTTCCAGGCATGGAATATTCGGAATCGCATGGTCTAAGATGATCAAGGGGGTTACAATATATATTATACTCACTTTATGTTTATTGGAGTAGGTAGCTGTCGGGCTTGTATCCGCACGGTTTCTATCATATGGTGGCCATTCTATAGGTGCACAGCCACCATTTTTTAGCACCTTGTTCTATCTTCTGTCCTGAGCCTTATTAAGTGTGTTACTTATTTGTGGTTATATTTAATAAAGATTTTGTTATATTTATACCCATTTTGGTCGTTTTTCATGTGGTTTTCCACATTCCCATTGTATTCAAGGTTGTACGGCTGGGTGTTGACATATCCAGTAGAGGCAATGTTAATATCTATGTAAAATGTTGACAATGTTGCTATATAATACCTTTATTTCTCTATTATATATTTCTGTGTTTTGCACAGGTACCGATTTTGGTATTATGGATTTTAGAGCCAGTGAACAGTCCTGGCTAGGACAAATTGAACAGGTGTTCGGACAGGAGGGAACAGGTGGTTTACCAACAAGAGATCACAGTAATGACATATTATTTGAATCTATGAAAAAAATGCTCCTAAAGCGTGCCAAGCTTTGGTGGAACAGATTGTTTCTAGAAAAATACCTATCGAAAAACATGATTCCCAGGGGCCTTCGTGTTCGAGTAGTGCCAACGTTTCCTGTTGAGGACGGCGAGTTTGTGTCTAAGTGGGAGGAAGCTTGTGGGATTTGTTCAGAAACTCTGATGAAGTTACTCATTGAACTCAATATAAAAACTATTGGTGGACTTGATAAAGAGATAGATTCCACATTTTCAGAGTTACGGGGGAAATGCTCGGATGAGCAAATGAAAAATTATGATGTACAAATGGACAAAATTATGGAGTCAACAGTTAAAAAAATCAGTGACACTCAGTCCTCCAAATTTAGTCGTGACCTAAAAGACTACCAATCCCACAAAGTATATATGTGGAGAAAAACACCGATGCAATATCATCAGTTACTACGGAGTGGATCTAATACTTCTCTTTCGTCACATGGATCCCAGTCTGATAGTTCAGCGTCATCTGCGGTTACACGCTCAGGCGCAAGTTACAATCGTACGAGAAGACAAAACTTCCATCCCTATAGGAGATATAAAGCACGTGATCCTGAAGCCCCCAGAGAGGATAATAAGGTAATAAACCTGAGCGAATACCCTCTATCCCGGGCTGATTGCTTACTCTTATGTAGGGGTTTATCTTTTTCACCTACGGCAGGTTTAGATCATTTCACGGTAATTAAGGATTTACATTTATTTGCCCGATCCCTGCTCTTTAAAAGACATTTTTTTGATAATACCCTTCATGAATTGTTCCCCACAGAGAGTGAACAATCGGCCCTGAGAATTTTGGAGGAGCTGTCCAGAGAAGAAGCGATGCAAGAAGGAGGTAGGGTCCCACCTGCAATTCGTGTACGATCAAAGAGATTTCCTCCATTGGCCAGTTGCAGTGCTATTGAAACCTTTGTTAAGGTGGTGAGTGAGGAATTAACAAAAATTCCCCAAACCATCAAAAATGACAATCTCACTAGACAAGAGAGACAGCGGCTAAAACAGCTTCGCGATCTCCCTGGGGTTGTGATCAAGCCGGCGGACAAGGGGGGCAACATTGTATTATGGCCGCAAGCCATGTATGTGAAGGAGGCTATGCGTCAGCTACTGAACCCTACGTGTTACAAAAAATTGACGTTCAACCCCCTGTCCGCCTACTGCTCACAACTCAGGGAGATACTTGAAAAAGGTGTAGAGGATAGTGTCATCTCAAGAGAATTATATACAGCACTTGTGGTGACTGAACCAACAGTACCAACTTTTTATTTACTTCCTAAGACACATAAGGATATGGTTATACCACCAGGACGCCCCATTGTGTCAGGTAATGGTAGCTACTTAGAAAGGGTAAATAAGTGGATTGACTCGGTCTTACAACCGTTGGTGGAGGAGCTCCCCTCGTTTTTGAAGGACACAAATCAATTATTAAAAAGGGTGGATGATCTACACCTAGGGGCAGACACTGTGATGGGGGCGATAGATGTGGAATCATTGTATACTAGTATCCGCCACAGCGATGGCCTGGCTGCTACCCGTTTTTTTCTATCCACATCTAGTCTGTCCCCTAGTTTTGTTGCCTTTCTTTTGGAGGTACTTAGCTTTGCTCTTACACACAATTTTTTCACCTTTAGGGGGTCCTTCTTCCTACAGCTCCAAGGAACAGCCATGGGGGCGGCCTTCGCGCCCTCCTATGCGAATCTGTTCCTGGGGCTGTGGGAGAGGGACCTCCTTTTGTCAGAGGGTCTGTCGTCGATGGAGCGCGTCCTCCTGTGGGCGCGCTACATCGACGACATTCTCATTATCTGGCAGGGTGATAGTCAGTCCTTTGTTGAATTGGTGACCACTTTAAACGAGAATTCTTATAATATAAGGTTGACAGCCACGTGTGATAGATCAAATATTGAGTTCTTAGATGTGCAATTACAAAGAGACAGTTCGGACACAGTGCAAACTACTATCTACCGAAAACCAACTGCTTCAAATATGCTGCTTCATGCGACTTCTTCACACCCCACGCATATGGTACGTGCTGTCCCTATTGGGCAGTTTTTACGCCTACGTCGCCTATGCTCGACTGATTCGGATTTTGAATCACAGGCAAGGGACCTTTGGTTACGCTTTAAAGAAAGGGGTTATAGCAACCGGTCCATTAAACGAGCATATTTAAGGGCTAAACACAGCGAAAGGAATGTTTTACTCTATGGTAGTCGGACCAGTGGTAGTACTTCTGAAACAGTGAGATTCGTTACCAAATACAATTCAAGGGCGGGTGCAATTAGACAGGCATTGGAACGAGCATGGCCGATACTTAGAACAGATGCAACACTGTTAAAATTACTGCCCAGCCGACCATCTATTACGTTTAGGAGGTCCAAAAACATGCGTGACCACTTAGTCCGCAGCCATTTTGTTGAGTATTCCCCAAGGACATTTTTGAATGATCCACGCCATTTACCTAGGGGAGGCTGTCGAACGTGTGGGCACTGTGTTGCATGCTGCAATATCTCTAGAGATGACACATTCACCGATTCATCAGGGCAAAAGAGCTTTAAAATCATTAAGTTTATCAACTGTATATCCAAAAATGTGATTTATTACGCGGTTTGCCCCTGTCCTCTGATATATGTGGGGCTGACTACCCGTCAGCTTAAAATAAGGGTGCGAGAGCATGTGCTTGGTATTGAAGCAGCTGCTACTGCACTCGATCCCAGTACATTAAAAACAATACCCAGGCACTTTAGGTCCCATCATGGGTGTGACAGTAAGGGCCTACGGGTGAAAGGGATAGACATGCTTGAACCGGGCATTAGGGGGGGCAACATCTCCCAACGTTTGGCACAACTCGAAACACGATGGATGTGGACCTTGAATACCATCCACCCCCATGGGTTAAATGAAACTATCAGCTTTGCACCTTTTCTGTGATCTCTCACCTAATTAGTACTTCAATTGGGGTGTTTTGTTCCCCGTTTTATGGCCACCATGTTTGATTTTAACTTTTTAATCTTTTATTATTCAGATACGTTAGCATTCGGCCATGTGTGATGTCGCTGCAAAGGGACGTAGCGTCCTCGGTCTTCGTTGAATGTCAAGCTAATGAAGACCGCCAGTTGATGGAAACAGTGGCCTCAAGAAATAGCGCTATAGTATCTCCTATATATATGTATATGTGTTGTCTAGGTTGTATCTCTGTGTTATGGGGTTTGATTTATGTGGTTTTTTGCCTCGTCTTTGACACATTTTTGTTAATGTTTTACAATATATAACTGCAAACGGTCATATTGTTAGAGCTGGCAATTATATGTGTCATTAGTTTTGAGTCATTTTTAGCATGGGTATTTATGTGGGTTGGTTCGTCGTCCTATGTTCTTCTTTTGTATTTATATATATATCCCCAATGGTGCAGGCCTCTTGGCTTTTTATCTTTTGCTTCCATCTTTTTTATTCCCCTTTTTTTGAGGTTATATGTGTATGTTCATAGATAGGGTGGTTCCCCTTAAATATCGCTATGGTATATTTCGATCATGGTGCCCCTTGATCGCCCTGTCGTGGCCTGCACGCGTGCGCGCCTGACTTCGGCTGCTCTGGGCGGCTTGTGGCGTCTCTATGTGGTGATGGTTGCCATGGTTTTGCATCCTCCCACATGACGCCGCCGCCGCCCGGCGCCGCCGTGTCTATGGCAACGCCTGCGTCATCTCCGGCCTTCGTCACGGCGATCGAGGAGTTACACATATTTAAACCCTGTTTCCGGAGTGAGCCGACACGCCCCCTGACGAAGGAGCTTCCGCTCCGAAACGCGCGTCGGGTGCCCGTGCGGTGACCGGTCCTGGCTTCCTCCTTCATCTCCCCCTGCTCACAGGTACACTTCCGACCGCTTAGGCGGTGATTAGTCCTGGTTTCCAGGCATGGAATATTCGGAATCGCATGGTCTAAGATGATCAAGGGGGTTACAATATATATTATACTCACTTTATGTTTATTGGAGTAGGTAGCTGTCGGGCTTGTATCCGCACGGTTTCTATCATATGGTGGCCATTCTATAGGTGCACAGCCACCATTTTTTAGCACCTTGTTCTATCTTCTGTCCTGAGCCTTATTAAGTGTGTTACTTATTTGTGGTTATATTTAATAAAGATTTTGTTATATTTATACCCATTTTGGTCGTTTTTCATGTGGTTTTCCACATTCCCATTGTATTCTTTGCTAAATCATTGCAGAAGCTGACAGGATATGACACATGGTTTACATACAGTAAACCATTGCATATCCGTTATATTTATATATGTTCCTCACTAATAATAGTAGTGTGTGTGTGTCAAAGTTTGGAGCTGTAGGTGTTAAATAAAAGAATCACGGAAAAAAACTTGCATGGACTCACACGCAATTTTCTCCACCAGAGTGGGAAAGCTGTGGACTGAGGGAAGATATTAATAGTCTAGAGAGGGACCATGGTTATTGGCCCCCCTGGCTAAAAACATTTGTCCCAGCCACCCCAGAAAAGGGGCACTTAGTCTCTCTCTTCCCACTGCCCACTGCCTGTAGCGGTGGCATATGGGGTAATAATGGGTTAATGTCACCTTGCTATTGTAAGGTGACATTAAGCCTGGCTAATAATTGTTAATAATGGTTAAGCCTGGTTAATAATGGAGAGGTGTCAATAAGACACCTCTCCATTACTAATCAAATAGCATGAATTGGTTAAAAAATACACACACATTAAGAATAATTTCTTGTAATGAAATAATGAAACACACAGATTTACCATCTTTATTACACTCTCAATCCAATCAAAGCCCTTGTTCTCCTGTAAAAAATCAAAAATCAAAAAGCAACAATATCCCATACCTGTCCGCTGTACAGTCAAGTCCCACGCTGCAATTCTTCTCAAGGGATTAATTAGTTTACAACCGGGCGCGGTGCTAATGCTACAGGCCCGACTGTAAACCACGGAGGAATGAATGAAAAGCTGCCTGGCTAAGTGGCCTGAGCTCGCCTCACATGCCTTGGAGGTTTTATCATGCCCGGCAGCCGCCGTTCTCTCAGAACATGTCTTCAGCACTGCTGGTAGTGCCCTGACAGATAAGCGCAGCCAGCTGTCCCCTGAAAGTGTAGACCACCTAACTTTCATCAAGATGAACAAGTCATAGATCTCCAAGGACTTTTGCACCTTTATCACAGACTGTACAGACTAGGTGATATTGCATTTTTTAGTGTGGCGTTTACTTTGGTGGTGCCTGCCAATAATTTCTAAAAATGTGAACACTCCTGGTTGGGTCTCCTTCATGCATGTTGCCTGTAGAAGTAAGACCCCGAGACTGTCAGGCTTCCACTTTCTTGGAGTCAACTACCCGTCTTACTATCCTTAAATTTTTCTGACAATAGTAGTCTACAGACCTGATACCTGAGTGTGGCTCAGCATGAAAACAGGTAGTGGTGTTGTATGTTGCATCAGGATTCCCTCACCTATCTCGTCTTACTGTAATATTCAATTGAAAGCTGTAAATGCTGTCCCAGACCCTGATACCTCATGCCTGGCTGATTGCTGCAGTGTCATGCTCTGGGTGAATTGAGGCTACTTTCCTGGTGTCTGCCCTCATCTAATGTGTTTTCGCAGCATTTGGGGCCATTATAGGGTGTTGTGCATGTGTTTGTTTTTGCATCCCATTGACGTGAATAGCATTCAGTTACGTTTGGCGACTATTCTACAAATTAATCGGCGATCGTAGTCCAAACCGAACATTGCAATATTTACTCATCTCTATCAGTAATATTGATCATGCTGCTACTTGTTTTCCACAAATGGCAAAAACATGAAACAGTGGTGAATATTCACAGGAGTGACCAACCAAATAAAATTAGCTTGACCGCAGTGACAACATATCTAAGAGGTCACACAAGACCCCACAACAGCATCCAAAGAGCTACAGATCTCTCTTGCCTCAGTCAAAGTCATTTTTCATGACTCCACCATAAGAAATAGACTGGGCAAAAATGGCCTGCATGGCAGCGTTCCAAGATCAAAACCACTGCTGAGTAATAAGAACATAAATGCTTATCTCAGTTTTGCCAGAAAGCATCTTGATGATTCCCAAGACTTTTGGGAGAATACTCTGTGGACTGATGAGACAAAAGTTGAACTTTTTGGAAGGTGTATGTGCCATTACATCTGGTGTAGTAGTAAGACAGCATTACAGAAAAGGAACATCATGCCAACAATAAAATATGGTGGTGATAGTGTGAATGTTCGGGGCTGTTTTGCTGGAACCTGGAAGACTTGCTGTGGTAAATTGGAGCCATAAATTCTGCTGTCTAAGAAAAAATCATGAAAGAGAATGTCTGGCCATTTTGCTTGTGACCTCAAGCTGAAGCGCATTTGAGTTATGTAGCAGGACAATCTTTGAAAACACACCAGCAGTTCACCTCTGAATAGCTTAAAAAAACACAAAATTATGACTTTGGAGTGGCCTAGTCAAAGTCCTGACTTTAATCTGATTGAGATGCTGTGGCATGACCTTGAAAAGGCAGTTCATGTTCCGAAACCCTCCAATATGGCTGAATTACAACAATTCTGCACAACATTTTAAAAGACTCATTGACAGTTATCGCCAACGCTTGCATTTGCTGCTGTTGCACCCAGTTATTAGATATAGGGGGTAATCACTTATTCACACAAGGCCCTATAGATTTGGATTTCTTTTTCCCTTAATACATTTCATTATTAATTTAACCCCTTAACGACCGCCGATATGCCTTTTAACGGCGGTAGTTAATGGTACTTAAACCACAGCGCCGTTAATTAATGGCAATGTGAAAAAATTGTATAGCGCCCCCCAGAGTTGGATTTTCCCCAGAGAACATGATTCGGGTCAGTATTTACCGACCCCCGAGTTGCAATCGCCTGTAATTAACCGTTTACTGGCGGCCGCAAAAAAAAACTTGATTTGCCATTTAATTTCTCTGTCCTCTGATGTGATCGCACATCAGAGGACAGAGAAATGGGGTCCCCGAGCCCCCCCGATACTTACCTGTGTCCCCCGGTGCTCCTCGTGGTTCCCCATGGGCATCGCCATCTTCTTCTGGCAAAAAAATGGTGGGCGCATGCACAGTGCGCCCGCCGGCTGACACTCAGCAGATCTTTGGGGTCTCGGCTGCCAGGGGTAGCTGAGACCCCAAAGAACAAGATCGGGGTTGGTATTTACCAACCCCTGTTTTGCGGGGTCACATGTGGGGGGTTTCTACTGTTCAGGTACATCAGGAGCTCTGAAAACATGACACCCACCGACCATTCCATCAAAGTCTGCATTTTAAAACGTCACTACTTCCCTTCTGAGCTCTGCCATGTGCCCAAACAGTGCTCCCCCACATATGGGGTATCAGCGTACTCAGGATAAATTGCACAATAAGTTTCGGGTTCCAATTTCTCACGTTACCCTTGTGAAAGTAAAAATTTGGGGGTGAAAAGATATTTTTTGTGGAAAAAATATAATTATTTTTTTTCATGGCTCTACATTATAAACTTCTGCGAAGCAGTTTGGGGTTCCTAGTGCTCACCACACATCTAGATAAGCTCTTTGGAGGGTTTAGTTTCCAAAATGGGGTCACTTGTGGGGGGGTTTCTACTGTTTAGGCACATCAGGAGCTCTACAAATGCAACATGACACCCGCAGACCATTCCATCAAAGTCTGCATTTTAAAACGTCACTACTTGCCTTCCCGATGTGTGCCCAAACAGTGGTCTCCCCCACATAAGGGGTATCAGCGTACTCAGGACAAACTGGACAACAAATTTTGGGGTCCAATTTCTCCAGTTACCTTTAAGAAAATAAAAAAATTGCGTTTTAAAAAATCATTTTTAAGGAAAAAATGGATTTTTTATTTTCACGGCTCTACGTTATAAATTTCTGTGAAGCACTTGGGGGTTCAAAGTGCTCACCACACATCAAGAAAAGTTAGCATCCGATCTCAATTCCAGCTAATTCTGCATTGAAAAAGTCAAACGGAACTCCTTCTCTTCCAAGCTCTGCCATGCGCCCAAACTGTGGTTTACCCCCACATATGGGGTATCAGCGTACTCAGGACAAATTGCACAACAACTTTCGTGGTCTAATTTCTCCTATTACCCTTGTGAAAATAAAAATTTGGCATCGAAAATATCATTTTTGTAGAAAAAAATGTGATTTTTAATTTTCATGGCACTATGTTATAAACTTCTGTGAAGCACTTGGGGGTTCAAAGTGTTCACCACATATCTAGATAAGTTCCTTAAAGGGTCTAGTTTCCAAAATGGTTTCACTTTTGGGGGTTTCCACTGTTTAGTCACATCAGGGGCTCTCCAAACGCGACATGGCGTCAGATCTCAATTCCAGCCAATTCTGCATTGAAAAAGTCAATCCGTGCTCCTTCTCTTCCAAGCCCTGCCGTGTGCCCAAACAGTGGTTTACCCCCACATATGGGGTATTGGCATATTCAGGAGAAATTGCACAACAAATTTTGTGGTTTATTTCTCTTTTTGTGAAAATAAAAGAAAATTGGTTCTGAAGTAAAATGCTTGCAAAAAAAAAGTTAAATGTTCATTTTTTCCTTCCACATTGTTTCAGTTCCTGTGAAGCACGTAAAGGGTTAATAAACTTCTTGAATGTGGTTTTGAGGACCTTGAGGGGTGTAGATTTAAGAATGGTGACAAGTTTGGGTATTTTCTGTCATGTACACCCCTCAAAGTGACATTAAATGTGAGATGGTCCCTAAAAAAATGGTTTTGTAAATTTTGTTGTAAAAATGAGAAATCGCTGGTCAACTTTTAACCTTTTTAACAGATTTAAAGTAGACATGTTGGAAATGTTATTTATTAACTATTTTCTGTGACATATCTCTCTGATTTAAGGGCATAAAAATTCAAAGTTTGAAAATTGCAAAATTTTTAAAATTTTCTCCATATTTCCGTTTTTTTAAATAAATAATCGCAATTAATATGAAATAAATTTTACCACTACCATGAAGTACAATATGTCACGATAAAACAGTCTCAGAATCAGCAGGATCCATTAAAGCGTTCCAGAGTTATAACCTCATAAAGTGACAGTGGTCAGAATTGTAAAACTTGGCTCGTCATTAAGTAACAAATTGGCTCTGTCACTAAGGGGTTAAAACTGCATTTTGTGTTTATTTGTTATCTTTGCTAATATTTTAATTTTTTTGGTGATCTGAAACATTTAAGTGTGACAAAGATGCAAAGGAAAAGGAAATCAGGAAGGGGCAAACACTTTTTCACACAACTGTATATCACTGGAGGCACTGTGATAGGAGTATTTACATCACAGGAGACGCTTTGGCAGGAGCATGTAGATCATAGTAGATGCTGAGGCAGGAGTAGATACATAGCAGGAGATGTTGGGGCAGGAGCAGATACATCACATGAGACACTCTGTCAGGTACAGAACAATAACAGGAGATGATGAGTAAGGAACAGATAAATCACCGGAGACACTTTGGCAGTAGCAAATAAATAACAGGAGATGTTGGGTCAAAAGCAAATACATCACAGGAGACATGGGGCTGCTACTGCTATCTTCACCGATGGGACAGGAGAGCATTGTACACTAACTCCACCCATAAAGAACATCCAAAGAATGTCCTGATGTTGGCACTGGCCAACGTAATCCTTTATTGAATGTAACGCAAAGTACATGCCCTCAATGGAAAAAGAAGTTAAAGGGCCACAAAAAGGGTCTGTCAACCTGAGCATTGTGGTCCCTCGGAATCTGTCCGGGGCGGGAGAAATCTGCAGCAAATTCAAAAGTTTTAACATAGTCTAAATGAAAAGATTGTTTGGGGGTGAAATTTTGTATTCCAGCAAAGTAAAAAAATGCATATCATGAAATTGCTAATAGTCATTCATCATAGCTAGCAGCAAGCCTGAATCTTTCTACTAAACTATATAGCTTTCACACA
The DNA here is from genome assembly GCF_051348905.1 of Ranitomeya variabilis. NCBI lineage: Eukaryota > Metazoa > Chordata > Amphibia > Anura > Dendrobatidae > Ranitomeya > Ranitomeya variabilis. The sequence goes on along the minus strand of NC_135232.1, from coordinate 967,313,128 downwards.
GAATTGCCAGTTCTTTTGTAAGTGGAATAGTTTACAGTCTGTTCCTAGTATTCTGTTTCAAATTTGAGATGCATATATTTTAATATATGCCAGACACAAAGAGAGTCAAAACTAAAGATCATAACCCCTCTGAACGATGTGATGCTCTTCCGTTATATACTAGATACTGAATTAGAAGATGTTGTAGGCTGTGTGTAGCAAGGATTTTAAGTACAAGCATTTTTACTTATGTATGATGATGATGATAATATTATCTTAGTTGATTGACGAATAACTTGTGATTCACTCTGCTCAGTATGTTCAAAAGTGAGCAAATAATCTTCCTGCTCATAATTTATTACCTTTGAAGAAAAGAAAATATATGTCTCCAAAAGATATATCCAAGTGATAGTGTAAAAAATGTTATCTGTAACTTTGGGTGGTCGGAATATTGTGCACCAAATGCTTGACAGCTTCAGCTGTTCACAATGATAAAATGAACTGAGACTGGTCAGGTTAAGGGTCTGTTATACATAATCCATCATTCCGTAAAAGTGTTACACGTAGGGTTCAAATATAGCTTTGTTTTCACCACTTGTTTCTGTCTGAATGAGCTGAAGTACCTCAGGCAGTGACATCATTGTTTATTGGTATTTGATGACCCATGGTGTTAGCTATCAATCATTATTAGAAACTTTATCAATTTATTTAGACCTTTTGTTAGCATTCTTATACATTATTGTTTCCTTGTAACTTTATTTACCTTAAATTTTGATTACATAACATGTATCATTGAACAAAATATTGAACAGTAAAGGAAATATAAACTTTTTTGTCTACATTTGTACATGACAAGTGAGGAAGATATAATTAAAAACAAAAGGCCAGTACTAAAAACATACAGGCTTTTATTTGTAAGAAAGACCTTCCTATAGTTCAGGCTAAAAAGAGGTTGTCTCGTAAAAACAATCAATCACCGCTCTATGGGATAGGTACGGTAATACCTCACTGATTGGTAGATGGTAGATCGGAACTTTTATCCCTGATGGATTTCTTTTATCCTCATTACAAGTTAGAGTAAAGAATCAGATACCTGACTGCCATTCTATACATCCTCAATGGGGATGCCGCACATAGCCAAATTCAGCCCTCGATAGCCCCATAGGGATTAAATTCAGTAGCAGTCAAGCATGCGCATTACGGCTCCTTTCTAATGTGGATAAAAGTGACTTGCCCAAGGAGTTTGAGTTCCAGTGATCAAACCCCTATTAATCATTATGTTACCACATATCCTGTGGATGGGTAATAACTAGAGATGAGCTAATATTTCAATGTTCGGTTCGGATTACGATTGCCAAATTTGCAATAATCGCCGATTAATTCATCGAATATTTGCCGAACATAACTGAATGCCATTTATGTCAAAGGGAGGCAAAAACAAACAAATACACAGCACTTTATTACGGCCCCAAATGCTGCCAAAACACATCAAATGAGGGACAGACACCAGGAAAATGACCTCAATTTTCCCACAGTACAAATTGTAGCATGACACTGCAACAACCAGCCAGGCATGAGGTATCAGGCTCTGGGACAGCATTAAGGCTGGGTTCACACTACGTTATGGGCGTCCGTTAGACGGACTACGTTACACCGAGGCATAAACACGGTGTAACGTAGTCCTTAACGGCCGCCATTAATTCCTATGTCGGACGCATCACTAGCGCACGCCCACAATGGGCGTGCTCTAGGGATGTGCCGTCATTGAGTGACAGACCCTGCGACGCGGGCTGCAGCGTTTCCGGGTCCGTCACTGCAGATAGAGCTAGCAGATGCTCTGTCTGCGCTAGCGTGCTGCCATACCGGCACTTACGTTTACAGCAGCCCGTTACCATATGTGTTGAACGGACTGCTGTAAATGCAATGTGAACCCAGCCTTAAAGCTTTCAATTGAATGTCACAGATAGACGAGGTGGGAGAGGGATCGGTGTAGGCCTCCTTTGCTGTGAGCCCTGATACTACATGTAACACCTCTACCTGCTTTCATGCTGAGCCACACTCAGGTGGCACAAATATCGGTTTTGTAGACTACCAATGTCAGAAAAATGTAAGGCTAGTAACACGGGTAGTTGACTCCAAGGACATGGAGGACTGACGGACTCGGAGGCCTACTGCTAAAGGCAACATGCATGAAGGAGACCCAATCATAAGTGTTCACATTTCCAAAAATTATTGGCAGACAATACCAAAGTGGCATCAATTTCACCACAGTAGAAGTAGTATAATAGGGACCGACAGGTTTTCCACTACACCGAATCCAGCAGATGGACACCCAACCAGGAGTGTTGACTTTATGACTTTACCAAAAATTACTGGCAGACACCACAAAAGTGGCATCAATTTCACCACAGAAGAAATAGTACAGTAGGGATTGACAATTGTTCCACTACACCCAATCCAGCAGATGGACACCCAACCAGGAGTGTTCACATTTCCAAAAATTACTGGCAGACACCACAAAAGTGGCATCAATTTGACCACAGTAGAAATAGTATTGGAGCACCCCATAGAGCCATAGGATACCCGGTACTGGGCCAGGCACAGTTCTTAAAGGGGAAGGTCACAGCAGCAGTGACCCGGTCCGTAGCCATGGGCGTCCTATTAAAGGCAAATAAGTCTAGATAATGAGAAAGGAAAAATGGGAATAACGTTTATGGGAAAATGGAGATTGTTTATGACGCCACCTGTGGTGTTCAGCTATAGATGGCCGCCGCTGCTAAGGAGTCCACTGAGGCCGATGGTAGTGCAGTTGAGATGGTTCTGCTCCCCACAGGTGGAGCGGGGCCCCAGGGCAGCCAAAAGGGTGAAGTTAAAGTTCTGATGGTGGTAGTGGGGCAGGGCAAGCATTGCAGGAAAGAATTGTGAGGCCATAGCAAGATAAAGTATTCACGTTTTACTTACAGTCAGATGTTATTCCCCAGGCGAGGTTCTGTGTCCTCAAGATGTCGGTCCAGGAAATTCTCCAGCAACTTAGGGCTCCTGTCCAGAACCCCCCTTTTTATAAGCCTTTCCTGACCGTCTCTCTACGCTAGCTTCCACTTCTCCTGCCCAGTTTCTCACCAACAAAGTCCTAAGCCAACAACCATGAACCTGGTCGGGCAACACCCTCTCTTTCCCCTGGATTCTATAAGGCTGCCTTTTTAGCCAGTTATGGGTGGATGTGGCTGTGGCTCATACAGACACCACAGCCTCCGGGTTTCTAGTTGAGACTTGTAGTACTTCCACTAAATCAGGGGCCAGTTCCTCTTTCTGCAACCTGGTCCCTCCACCTGATGCTGGCCAGCCTGGATGCAGGCCCATGGGTGGCTTCTGCACTGTTCATGCCCCTAAGACCCTTTCTTCTCCTTCCTGGGAGCTTCCTTTCTTTCTTTTCTTCTCACTCTCAGGAGCTGCAGACCCACAAATCTGCTCAGCTCCACTTCTCCTCAACTTCTCCCTTTCCTGCTGGGACAAGCTCCTACCAGCTCCAGTCCCTAGCTTCAGCCCTCTCACATGTCTGCTCACTTCTCTCTCTTCCCACAGACTGCTCAACTCCTCCCTCCTGTCTCACTGGCAACTCCTCACTCTCCACCCACACCTTCTACCTAATCCCTCCCTGGTCTGGGGAGGTCTGGTGTTGGGTGTAAGTGTAAGGGTTCTGAACAGTGTCCCCTCCTTACCAGAGAATTGGGGTACCACACCTTTGGATGAGATGCAGTACCTCTGTGTCGACTGGACCTTCAGGGGCACCACAGTATAATAGGGACCAACAGGCCTTCCTCTACACCCAATACAGCAGATGGACACCCAACCTGGAGTTTTCACATTTTAAAAAATGAGGGCCTGACACCAACAAAGCAGAATAACTGTCATTAGAATACAAATGGTATAATTGGGACTGATATGTCTTCTACTACAGCTAACCCAGCAGATGTAAACCAACCATGACTGTTCACATTTCCACAAATTTGTGTTAACATCAACATCAGCAGCAGCCACCACAGCATGCACAGAAGCCACACTAAATATATCACAGAGTGCAGTTACATGACATTAATGCATCACACTAAAAACTGTAATATCCCCTAGTCTGTACAGTCTGCGATTGGGATGCAAAAGTCATTGGAGACCATTACTTGTTCATCTTGATGAAAGTTAGGCAATCTACACTTTCAAGGGACAGCCGGCTGCACTTATCCGTCAGGACACCACAGGCAGTGCTGAAGACACGTTCTGAGAGAACGCTGGCTGCCGGGCATGATTAAACCTCCAAGGCCTGTGAAGCATTGATTCTTCCACTTACACCACTGCTGCTGCTAATGTTTTGGCATAGGCAAATTGACTTGCTGGAGGTTCGAAGTTTACAGCTGCGATGTGAACTGTGAGTTTCACTGTTGTCTTGGGGAAAAGCTCTCTTAAGATTGTGTAAAAGCGTGTTTCGATACTCCAGCATTTGCGAGTCCCTTTCTAGGGCGGGAAGCATCTGGCAAGATTTGGTTTTAGAACATGGATCTAACAGAGTGGCAACCCAGTAGTCAGCACTATTTCTCATCATAGCTATGCGAGGATCATGTTGCAGATAGTGCAGCAAGAGGGCACTCATATGTCGAACTCTACCATGAGGTCCAAGCCAATGCTGTCTTGGTGGCTGGGTAACAATGAGGCTCGTTTCCTTCGTCCAATCCCGCCAATCACGAACAACGTCTTGCCCATCACCTCTTCCTCCTCCATTTTTTCATTGGATCTTGCACCTTCGATAACAGTTTGTCTGTTATCACCAGCCCCCTTCGATCGCAGCAATCCACCCTCCCTTGGCAGCCATTTGTGTGACAACAGTCTGGAATGTAGAGACAATGTTATCCCTAGTGCATTTTCTTCTGCTTATTCCTCTTCTTGAGGGACCACCATCTCCTCCTGCATGCTATTCAAAGTCTGCTCTAGCATATAGATGACCGGAATAGTTATGCTGGTGATGGTTTCGTCAGTAGAGTTGAGCGACTTTTACTTTTTTCGGATCGAGTCGGGTTTCGCGAAACCCGACTTTGTGAAAGGTCGGGTCGGGTGAAATCGGCTGATTATTGCGAAAAGTCGGGGGCTGACTGAAACACGAAACCCAATGCAAGTCAATGGGGACTCAAAGTCGGCAGTGAGTGGAGGACAGGAAAACACCTACTGTGCCCATTTTAATGCCAAAAACATCAATTCTTATTACTTAAGCTTGTCAATCTTAATTTACTTTATAATAATAGTTAGGCATTGAAAACTGGGGGTCATTTGGCTAAAGTTGTGGGGGGTAGGGCTGGCTCAAGATTTTCGTGGGCCCAGGAAACGCGGAATACGTCACGGCGTTGGAGCAGGGAGAGGTAAGTATTTCAACTTTGCAAGTGCTGTGATCCTGAGCAAGCAGGGGGGGCCCACTCATTGGCACTGGTACAAGGCCCCTCATAGTACGGCGGTGTGTTTGACGGCGGGTGGCACCTCCCACTGGCAGAGACACTTTTGCGTACTATGAGGGGCCCTGTGCCAGTGACTTCACCAAAGAGTATGCCCCCCCACCTGATGAAGGAACCTGCACTTTCATCTGCACCTTCCTCTTTGTCCCCGTGTAAGGTGCTATAGTATGCAGGAACCAGACTTTCAGCAGGGTCAGATTCTGGGTGTGTAGAGTGCAAGGGGAATGTAGTGGTCTGGGTCAATGTGCCAGCAGACTCATCTAGCAGTGGCTGGGGAATGGGCAGGATGAGGAGGAAACCCAGATCTAGGCCCAAATAATAAAGTGGGCTAAATGCAGTTCAAAATTGGTAACAGGACTAACCAGGCAGCATTGATTTGTTCAGTGGAGGACAACTGTAATAAAAGTCTGACACAGTGAGTAGGCCCAAATAAGTAAGTAGGCTAAAAGCAGTTCAAAATTGGTAACAGGAGTAAACTGGCGGCATAGCTGTGTTCAGCGGAGGACAACTGTAATAAAAGGCTGACACAGTTAGTAGGCCCAAATAAATAGGCTAAATGCAGTTCAAAACTAGTAAAAGGACTAAACAGGCAGCATAGCTTTGTGCAGTGGAGGACAACTGTAATGGGAGGCAGACACAGTTAGTAGGCCCAAATAAGTAGGCTAAATGCAGTTCAAAACTGGTAAAAGGACTAAACAGGCGGCATAGCTTTGTGCAGTGGAGGACAACTGTAATGGGAGGCAGACACAGTTAGTAGGTCCAAATAAATAGGCTAAATGCAGTTCAAAACTAGTAAAAGGACTAAACAGGCGGCATAGCTTTGTACAGTGGAGGACAACTGTAATGGGAGGCAGACACAGTTAGTTGGCCCAAATAAGTAGGCTAAATGCAGTTCAAAACTGGTAACAGGATTAAACAGGCAGCATAGCTTTGTTCAGTGGAGGACAACTGTAATGGGAGGTAGACACAGTTAGTAGGCCTAAATAAGTAAGTAGGCTAAATGCAGTTCAAAACAGGTAAAAGGACTAAACAGGCGGCATAGCTTTGTTCAGCGGAGGACAACTGTAATGAGAGGCTGACACACTTAGTAGGCCCAAAAAAGTAAGTATGCTAAATGCAGTTCAAAATTGGTAACAGGAATAACCAGGCGGCATTGCTTGGTTCAGCGGAGTACAATTGTAAGGAGTGGCTGACACAGTGAGTAGGCCTAAATAATTAAGTAGGCTAAAAGCAGTTCAAAATTGGTAACAGGACTAAACTGGTGGTGTTGCTTGGTTCAGCGGAAGACAATTGTAAGGAGTGGCTGACACACTTAGTAGGCCCAAAAAAGTAAGTAGGCTAAATGCAGTTCAAAATTGGTAACAGGAATAACCATGCGGCATTGCTTGGTTCAGCGGAGGACAATTGTAAGGAGTGGCTGACACAGTGAGTAGGCCCTAATAATAAAGTAGGCTAAATGTCTGCCAAAATTTTTTTCAGAAAGAACCAGGTGGCATAGCTAGGTACAGGGGTGGGCTCCTCTGCTCAGTAGCAGACAGTGGTAGTAGGCGCAAAGTTTTAACTGGTCTAAATGGAGGCCAGGGCCCCTGTATATTTTAACTATCATCTATCATTTCAACAAATTTGCATTGGCAGTGCCATTGAAGGATTCAATAGCACAGACTACACAGTGGTGGAGCAGGGAGAGGTAAGTATCTCAAGTGATAGAGCACTGTTCGAGCTGGGGGGAACACTCTCTCGTGGGCTGCGGTACTGGCACAGGGCCCCTCATATTACGATGGTGTGTCTGACGTTGGTTGTGCACCACCACCGTCAGAGACACTTCATTGTACTATGAGGGACCCTGTGCCAGTGCCATTGCCCAAGAGTGGGCACACCCACCTGTCCAGGCAAACGGCACTCACATGGGTGCTTGCGCCAGGTGCTGACCATGGCCCTGTGGGGGGAGTCAGCCCATTTAGGGAGGTATAAAAATGGCCTATGTTGGACATTCAGCAGCGGCAAGTGGAGGAACTGGAGCAGTCAGTAAGAGGAGGCCAAAAGGAAGACATTTTTCAGGCAAGCTACGTGTCAGCAGGGGAAGGTGGGGCCAAGTAATTGGAAATCCATGATTGGTTCATTTTAATGAAGGTTAGGTCATCGACATTTCGGGTAGCCAGACGTGTCCTTTTTTCGGTCAGTATTGAACCAGCCGCACTGAAGACTCTTTCGGATAGCACACTAGCAGCAGGGCAAGCGAGCTCCTGCAATGCATATTCTGCCAATTCAGGCCAGGTCTCTATTTTAAATGCCCTGTAATCAAATGGGAATGACCTGTGAGGGAGAACATCGATAAGGGTGGAAAAGTAGTTTCTAACCATACTGGACAAATGCTGTCTCCTGTCACTTTGAATCGATGCAGCAGTACCTGTCGTGTCAGCGGTCATTGAGAAATCACTCCACAACCTGGTCATAAAACCCCTCTGTCCAACGCCACTTCGGATTTGTGCACCTCTAACACCTCTGCCATGTTGTCCACTACGCCTCATGTTAGAACCATCACCGCCGCTGTGTGCTGGGAATGCCTGAACCAAGTAGTCTACAAGAGTTGCTTGCTTGGTAGCCAATATTTGCTCAAGTTTCTCATGTGGAATGATATTTTGTAATTTTCCTTCACATCGTGGTCCAGGAGGCAGGCCAACCATTAATCGTCATCGGTCATCATTTTGATAATGCGGGGGTCCCTTTTTAGGATAAGCAAGGCATACTCAGCCATGTGGGCCAATGTTCCAGGTGTCAATGCACTGCTTGTGCTGGGTTGAGGAGCACTTTCTTGCAAATCAACATCACTTGTGTCCCGCAAAAACCCTGTAACTGACCTTGCAATGCCACCAGTTTCTATTGCCCCCTGAGAAGCATCCTCCTCCCATAAATATTCATCCCCATCATCCTCCTCCTCTTCATCCGCCACCTCGTCCAGGAGAGTTCCCTGAGCAGACAATGGCTGACTGTCATCATGGCTTCCCTCATCCTCGGCTGCAGATGCCTGCTCCTTAATGTGCGTCAAACTTTGCATCAGCAGATGCATTATTGGGATGTTCATGCTTATGATGGCGTCGTCTGCACTTACCAGCCATGTCCATTCCTCAAAACACTGAAGGACTTGACAGAGGTGTCACAGCTTCGACCACTGCACACCAGACAACTCCATGTCTGCCATTCAACTGCCTGCCCGTGTATGTGTATCCTCCCACAAATTAATTACAGTACGCCTCTGTTTGCACAGCCTCTGAAGCATGTGCAGTGTGGAGTTCCACCTTGTTGCAACGTCGATTATTAGGTGGTGCTGGGGAAGATTCAGCGATCGCTGATGGTTCAGCATATGGCTGGAGTGTACGGGCGACCGGCGGACGTGCGAGCAAAGTCTTCGCACCTTGAGGAGCAGGGCTGGTAAACCCAGATAATTTTTCAGGAAGCACTGCACCACCAGGTTCAAGGTGTGAGCCAGGCAAGGTATGTGTTTCAGTTCTGAAAGGGCTATGGCAGCCATAAAATTCCTTCTGTTATCACTGACTACCTTGCCTGCCTCAAGATGTACACTGCCCAGCCATGACTGAGTTTCTTGCTGCCAGAACTTCCGCGGTGTGTCTGTTGTCGCCCAAACACTTCATTTGCAACACAGCCTGCTGACGCTTACCACTAGCTGTTCGATAATGGGATACCTCGTGTGCAACACTGGCAGCTGCCAATGGAGTGGTCGTGCGACTGCACTCTGTGGACAAGCTTTGGCTTGAGGAGGAGGAGGGGTGGTGAAATCCTACAGCCAACTGTTTCCTAGACCATGGGCTAGGCAGAACTGTCCCACTCTGGCTGTCCCCTGTGGACCCTGCATCCACCACATTAACCCAGTGCGCCACGGTGGACACGTAACGTCCCTGGCCATACCTACTGGTCCATGCATCTGTTGTGAGGTGCACCTTTCCACTGACTGATTGCCTCAGTGCATTGACAATGCGGTCTTTGACATGCTGGTGGAGTGCTGGGATGGCTGTTTGTTGTGAATTTGCTTTTTGCTCCCTCTAGTGGTTACTAGTTTTTTGACTCTGGTTTTTCTGTCATTCCTTTTATCCGCACCTGGGTCGTTAGTTAGGGGTGTTGCTATATAAGCTCCCTGGACCTTCAGTTCTATGCCTGGCAACGTAGTTATCAGAGCTAGTCTGCTGTGCTCTTGTCTACTGATCCTGGTTCCAGTTATTTCAGCTAAGTCTGCCTTTTGCTTTTTGTTATTTGTTTTGGTTTTGTATTTTTTGTCCAGCTTGTTCCTAATCTATATCCTGACCTTTGCTGGAAGCTCTAGGGGGCTGGTGTTCTCCCCCCGGACCGTTAGACGGTTCGGGGGTTCTTGAATTTCCAGTGTGGATTTTGATAGGGTTTTTGTTGACCATATAAGTTACCTTTCTTTATTCTGCTATCAGTAAGCGGGCCTCTCTGTGCTAAACCTGGTTCATTTCTGTGTTTGTCATTTCCTCTTACCTCACCGTCATTATTTGTGGGGGGCTTCTATCCAGCTTTGGGGTCCCCTTCTCTGGAGGCAAGAAAGGTCTTTATTTTCCTCTACTAGGGGTAGCTAGATTCTCCGGCTGGCGCGTGTCATCTAGAATCAACGTAGGAATGATCCCCGGCTACTTCTAGTGTTGGCGTTAGGAGTAGATATATGGTCAACCCAGTTACCACTGCCCTATGAGCTGGATTTTTGTATTCTGCAGACTTCCACGTTCCTCTGAGACCCTCGCCATTGGGGTCATAACAGTTTGCCAGGCCAGTATTAAATGTTTAATGCATTGCAGAAGAGGGATTATAAGAAAGAAGATTCTGAGTTTTTTTTTTTTTTTTTTTTTTCTCTCCTTCCCCTTTACCTCAGAGTGGCTATGCTTGCTGCAGACATGAATGTCCAGACCTTGATTACAAGTGTGGACCAGCTGGCTACTCGTGTGCAGGGCATACAAGACTATGTTATCAGAAATCCTAGGTCAGAACCTAAAATACCGATTCCTGAACTGTTTTCCGGAGACAGGTTTAAGTTTAGGAATTTCGTGAATAATTGTAAATTGTTTTTGTCCCTGAGACCCTGTTCATCAGGAGATTCTGCTCAGCAAGTAAAAATTGTTATTTCGTTCTTACGGGGCGACCCTCAGGATTGGGCTTTTTCGCTGGCGCCAGGAGATCCGGCATTGGCTGATCTTGATGCGTTTTTTCTGGCGCTCGGTTTACTTTATGAGGAACCCAATCTTGAGATTCAGGCAGAAAAGGCCTTGCTGTCTATGTCTCAGGGGCAGGACGAGGCTGAAGTGTATTGCCAAAAATTTCGGAAATGGTCCGTGCTGACACATTGGAACGAGTGTGCACTGGCCGCTAATTTTAGAAATGGCCTTTCTGAAGCCATTAAGAATGTTATGGTGGGTTTTCCCATTCCCACAGGTCTGAATGATACTATGGCACTGGCTATTCAAATTGACCGGCGGTTGCGGGAGCGCAAAACCGCAAATTCCCTCATGGTGTTGTCTGAACAGACACCTAATTCGGTGCAATGTGATAGAAAAACCGCAAATTCCCTCATGGTGTTGTCTGAACAGACACCTGATTTAATGCAATGTGATAGAATCCTGACTAGAAATGAGCGGAAAATTCATAGACGCCGGAATGGCTTGTGCTACTACTGTGGTGATTCTACACATGTTATCTCAGCATGCTCTAAACGTATAGCTAAGGTTGTTAGTCCTGTCACCGTTGGTAATTTGCAACCTAAATTTATTCTGTCTGTAACTTTGATTTGCTCACTGTCATCTTATCCTGTCATGGCGTTTGTAGATTCAGGTGCTGCCCTGAGTCTCATGGATCTCTCATTTGCTAAGCGCTGTGGATTTACTCTTGAACCATTAGAAAATCCTATTCCTCTTAGGGGTATTGATGCTACACCATTGGCAGCAAATAAACCGCAGTATTGGACTCAGGTTACCATGTGCATGACTCCTGAACACCGCGAGGTGATACGTTTCCTGGTTTTACATAAAATGCATGATTTGGTCGTTTTAGGGCTGCCATGGTTACAGACCCATAATCCAGTCCTGGACTGGAAGGCTATGTCAGTCTCAAGTTGGGGCTGTCGTGGTATTCATGAGGATTCCCTGCCTGTGTCTATTGCTTCTTCTACGCCTTCGGAAGTTCCGGAGTATTTGTCTGATTATCAGGATGTCTTCAGTGAGTCTGAGTCCAGTGCACTGCCTCCTCATAGGGACTGTGACTGTGCTATAGATTTGATCCCAGGCAGTAAATTTCCTAAGGGAAGACTGTTTAATCTGTCGGTACCTGAACATACCGCTATGCGTTCATATATCAAGGAGTCTCTGGAAAAAGGACATATTCGTCCGTCTTCTTCCCCTCTTGGTGCGGGATTCTTTTTTGTGGCAAAAAAGGACGGATCTTTGAGACCTTGTATTGATTATCGGCTTTTAAATAAGATCACTGTCAAATTTCAGTATCCTTTACCGCTGTTGTCTGACTTGTTTGCCCGGATTAAGGGTGCCAAGTGGTTCACCAAGATAGACCTTCGTGGTGCGTACAACCTTGTGCGCATTAAGCAAGGTGATGAATGGAAAACCGCATTCAATACGCCCGAAGGTCATTTTGAGTACTTGGTGATGCCTTTTGGGCTCTCCAATGCGCCTTCAGTTTTTCAGTCCTTTATGCATGACATTTTCCGGAAGTATCTGGATAAATTTTTGATTGTTTATCTGGATGATATTTTGGTTTTTTCTGATAATTGGGATTCGCATGTGGAGCAGGTCAGGTTGGTCTTTAAAATTTTGCGTGAAAATTCTTTGTTTGTCAAGGGCTCAAAGTGTCTCTTTGGTGTACAGAAGGTTCCCTTTTTGGGGTTCATTTTTTCCCCTTCTGCTGTGGAGATGGACCCAGTCAAGGTCCGAGCTATTCTTGATTGGACTCAGCCCTCGTCAGTTAAGAGTCTTCAGAAGTTCTTGGGCTTCGCTAACTTCTACCGTCGTTTTATCGCTAATTTTTCTAGCATTGTGAAACCTTTGACGGATATGACCAAGAAGGGCTCCGATGTAGCTAACTGGGCTCCTGCTGCCGTGGAGGCTTTCCAGGAGTTGAAACGCCGGTTTACTTCGGCGCCTGTTTTGTGCCAGCCTGACGTCTCACTTCCCTTTCAGGTTGAGGTGGATGCTTCGGAGATTGGGGCAGGGGCCGTTTTGTCGCAGAGAGGCCCTGGTTGCTCTGTTATGAAACCTTGTGCCTTTTTCTCTAGGAAGTTTTCGCCTGCCGAGCGAAATTATGATGTGGGCAATCGGGAGTTGTTGGCCATGAAATGGGCATTTGAGGAGTGGCGTCATTGGCTCGAGGGTGCTAAGCATCGTGTGGTGGTCTTGACTGATCACAAAAATCTGATGTATCTCGAGTCTGCTAAACGCCTTAATCCGAGACAGGCCCGCTGGTCATTGTTTTTCTCCCGCTTTGATTTTGTTGTCTCGTATTTACCAGGTTCAAAGAATGTGAAGGCCGATGCTCTTTCTAGGAGCTTTGTGCCTGATGCTCCTGGAGTCGCTGATCCTGTTGGTATTCTTAAAGATGGAGTTATCTTGTCAGCTATTTCTCCGGATCTGCGACGTGTGTTGCAGAGATTTCAGGCTGATAGGCCTGAGTCTTGTCCACCTGACAGACTGTTTGTCCCGGATAAGTGGACCAGCAGAGTCATTTCCGAGGTTCATTCCTCGGTGTTGGCAGGTCACCCGGGAATTTTTGGCACCAGAGATCTGGTGGCCAGGTCCTTTTGGTGGCCTTCCTTGTCAAGGGATGTGCGGTCATTTGTGCAGTCCTGTGGGACTTGTGCTCGAGCTAAGCCTTGCTGTTCTCGTGCCAGCGGTTTGCTCTTGCCCTTGCCTGTCCCGAAGAGACCTTGGACACATATCTCCATGGATTTCATTTCTGATCTTCCGCTATCTCAGGGCATGTCCGTTATCTGGGTGATATGTGATCGCTTCTCCAAGATGGTCCATTTGGTTCCTTTGCCTAAGCTGCCTTCCTCTTCCGATCTGGTTCCTGTGTTTTTCCAGAACGTGGTTCGTTTGCACGGCATCCCTGAGAATATTGTGTCTGACAGAGGATCCCAGTTCGTTTCCAGGTTCTGGCGATCCTTTTGTAGTAGGATGGGCATTGATTTGTCGTTTTCGTCTGCTTTCCATCCTCAGACTAATGGACAGACGGAGCGAACCAATCAGACTTTGGAGGCTTATTTGAGGTGTTTTGTCTCTGCTGATCAGGATGATTGGGTGACATTCTTGCCGTTGGCTGAGTTTGCCCTTAATAATCGGGCTAGTTCCGCCACCTTGGTTTCGCCTTTTTTCTGCAACTCTGGTTTCCATCCTCGCTTTTCTTCGGGTCATGTGGAGCCTTCTGACTGTCCTGGGGTGGATTCTGTGGTGGATAGGTTGCAGCAGATCTGGAATCATGTGGTGGACAACTTGAAGTTGTCACAGGAGAAGGCTCAGCGCTTTGCCAACCGCCGCCGCGGTGTGGGTCCCCGACTACGCGTTGGGGATTTGGTGTGGCTTTCTTCCCGCTTTGTTCCTATGAAGGTCTCCTCTCCCAAATTTAAACCTCGTTTTATTGGGCCTTACAGGATATTGGAAATCCTTAATCCTGTATCTTTTCGTCTGGATCTTCCTGTGTCGTTTGCTATTCACAATGTATTTCATAGGTCCTTGTTGCGGCGGTACATTGTGCCTGTAGTTCCTTCTGCTGAGCCTCCTGCTCCGGTGTTGGTTGAGGGCGAGTTGGAGTACGTGGTGGAGAAGATCTTGGATTCTCGCCTCTCCAGGCGGAGGCTTCAGTACCTGGTCAAGTGGAAGGGCTATGGTCAGGAGGATAATTCCTGGGTGGTCGCCTCTGATGTTCATGCGGCCGATTTAGTTCGTGCCTTTCATGCCGCTCATCCTGATCGCCCTGGTGGTCGTGGTGAGGGTTCGGTGACCCCTCACTAAGGGGGGGGTACTGTTGTGAATTTGCTTTTTGCTCCCTCTAGTGGTTACTAGTTTTTTGACTCTGGTTTTTCTGTCATTCCTTTTATCCGCACCTGGGTCGTTAGTTAGGGGTGTTGCTATATAAGCTCCCTGGACCTTCAGTTCTATGCCTGGCAACGTAGTTATCAGAGCTAGTCTGCTGTGCTCTTGTCTACTGATCCTGGTTCCAGTTATTTCAAGCTAAGTCTGCCTTTTGCTTTTTGTTATTTGTTTTGGTTTTGTATTTTTTGTCCAGCTTGTTCCTAATCTATATCCTGACCTTTGCTGGAAGCTCTAGGGGGCTGGTGTTCTCCCCCCGGACCGTTAGACGGTTCGGGGGTTCTTGAATTTCCAGTGTGGATTTTGATAGGGTTTTTGTTGACCATATAAGTTACCTTTCTTTATTCTGCTATCAGTAAGCGGGCCTCTCTGTGCTAAACCTGGTTCATTTCTGTGTTTGTCATTTCCTCTTACCTCACCGTCATTATTTGTGGGGGGCTTCTATCCAGCTTTGGGGTCCCCTTCTCTGGAGGCAAGAAAGGTCTTTATTTTCCTCTACTAGGGGTAGCTAGATTCTCCGGCTGGCGCGTGTCATCTAGAATCAACGTAGGAATGATCCCCGGCTACTTCTAGTGTTGGTGTTAGGAGTAGATATATGGTCAACCCAGTTACCACTGCCCTATGAGCTGGATTTTTGTATTCTGCAGACTTCCACGTTCCTCTGAGACCCTCGCCATTGGGGTCATAACAGCTGTTCTCGCAAAGAATTGCCGACTGGGTAGGTCATAGCGTGGTACTGCATAGGCCATCAGGTCTTTGAAAGCTTCGCTTTCAACCAACAGGTAGGGCATCATCTCTAACGAGCTTAGTCTAGCAATGAGGCCGTTCAAACCCTGTGTATGCGGATGAGATGATGAATACTTTCTTGTCTTAACGAGACGTCTCTTGTAGGGTGAGCTGGACTAGAGAGCTGCATATGGTGGAACAAGCGGTGGTGGTGGACATAGCGGATTGAGAGAGGGTTGGTTATGGTATTCTTGATTTTGACCTACATACAGTGTTTCCTTCCAAAAACCTTGTGATTCCCTGACTGCTTTGGCCTTGTGACGATACTTCCACATTTGCTCCTGGTGGTGTCCTAACCGGTGGGCTTACAGTGAGGGAAGCAATGTAGCATTGCTGGCTACCTTCATTCTGAGCAGCTGCACCAACGGTACGGGACGTTTGGAAGTTAGTCCAGGCTTGCAAGTGCATGTGGGTAAATGTCTATGCATGCACGTTGTATTTAAATTTTGGGGATTCATCCCTCTACTAAAGGTCTTTGAGCATTTCTTACAGATAACTTTGCACTGATCATTCGGATCTTGGTTAAAAAATTGCCACATTCCACTATTCCTACTATGGAATACCTTTTCATGCATTGCACGCTGTGCTACTTTCACCGGATGGCCATGCTGTCCTAAAACTGTTTTTTCGGTTGACAAACGTTTTTGGCGTGAGACGGGCCTGCCATATGAAAGCTGTTGCGATGTAGATGGCTGCTGCGGATCATCCTCTTCCACTTCTGAGTTACTGTCAGCGGCACCCTCTTCCCCAATGGCTGCCAATCTGGGTCAACAACTGGGTCATCTATCACCTCCTCTTCAATGTCATGTGCACCTTTCTCTGTGTCACCGTGTAAGGTGCTGTAGCGTTCGGCACGGGGCACCATAGTCTCATCAGGGTCAGTTTCTGGCTCACTACACTGCGAGGGCAATATAGTGATCTGAGTCAATGGAACAGCATAATAATCTAGCTGTGGCTGTGCATCAGTGCACTCCATGTCCGATTCATCTTGTAATGGGCTGTTAACAATTTCCCTTTCTAACCCTGGCACGGTATGTGCAAAGAGCTCCATGGAGTAGCCTGTTGTGTCGCCTGACGCATCCTTCACTGTTGGTTTGGGTGAAGGACACAAGGAACCGACTTGTTCCTCACCCGGAGCATCCACTGACGACTCGCTGCTTTTAAATTTGGAACTTTCTGAAGAGGAGGCGAAAGAGCTAGAGGCTGAGTCAGCAAGGAAAGCCAAAACTTTTGCCTGCTGCTCCGTCTTTAAAAGCGGTTTTCCTACTCCAAGATAAGGGAGCCTGACGATGACGCTGGCTCAACACCTCCAGCCTTAGCTGCTATTTTGCTTTTCCCACTACCACCAGGTGCTCCACCACCATCAGTACCAGCTGGCAACGACCGCCCACGGCCTCTTCCACCAGACTTCCTCATTTTTGGGAAAATCTAACCAAAATAACAACCGTTATATGGTACTGTAAAACAAGGTAGAAGGTGTATATAAACTTGTTGAGAATTTAATTCTCCCTTTTTTGGGGGGGAGACTGCACCACAACTCAGGCCCAGTGTATAACACAACGCAATGTGAGTGGCAGCAAGTGGCTGGCTGATACATGACAAACTAAGAGGACTGAGGTATATCCACTTTGTGAGAATTTCAATCTCACTTTTTTTGGGGGGAGACTGAACCGAAACTCAGGCCCAGTGTATTCTACAACGCAATGTGAGTGGCAGCAAGTGGCTGGCTGATACACCACAAACTAAGAGGACTGAGGTATATCCACTTTGTGAGAATTTCAATCTCACTTTTTTTTTGGACACAGAACCCAAACTCAGGCCCAGTGTATTTTACAACGCAATGTGAGTGGCAGCAAGTGGCTGGCTGATACACCACAAACTAAGAGGACTGAGGTATATCCACTTTGTGAGAATTTCAATCTCACTTTTTCTGGGGGGAGACTGAACCCAAACTCAGGCCCAGTGTATTTTACAGCGCAATGTGAGTGGCAGCAAGTGGCTGGCTGATGCACCACAAACTAAGAGGACTGAGGTATATCCACTTTGTGAGAATTTCAATCTCACTTTTTTGGGGGGCCCAGAACCCAAACTCAGGAACAGTGTATTTTACAACGCAATGTGAGTGGCAGCAAGTGGCTGGCTGATACACCACAAACTAAGAGGACTGAGGTATATCCACTTTGTGAGAATTTCAATCTCACTTTTTTTGGGGGGAGACTGAACTGAAACTCAGGCCCAGTGTATTTTACAACGCAATGTGAGTGGCAGCAAGTGGCTGGCTGATACATGACAAACTAAGAGGACTGAGGTATATCCACTTTGTGAGAATTTCAATCTCACTTTTTTTGAGGGGAGACTGAACCCAAACTCAGGCCCAGTGTATTTTACAATGCAATGTGAGTGGCAGCAAGTCGCTGGCTGATACACCACAAACTAAGAGGACTGAGGTATATCCACTTTGTGAGAATTTCAATCTCACTTTTTTTGGGGCCCAGAACCCAAACTCAGGCCCAGTGTATTTTACAATGCAATGTGAGTGGCAGCAAGTGGCTGGCTGATACACCACAAACTAAGAGGACTGAGGTATATCCACTTTGTGAGAATTTCAATCTCACTTTTTTGGGGGGCCCAGAACCCAAACTCAGGCCCAGTGTATTTTACAATGTAATGTGAGTGGCAGCAAGTGGCTGGCTGATACACCACAAACTAAGAGGACTGAGGTATATCCACTTTGTGAGAATTTCAATCTTACTTTTTTTGGGGGGATACTCAACCCAAACTCAGGCCCAGTGTATTTTACAACACAATGTAAGTGGCAGAACGTGGCTGGCTGATATACGACAAACTAACAGAACTGATATATATCCACTTTGTGACAATTTGAATCTCCCTTTATTGGGGGGGAGAGAGCACCACAACTCAGGCCCAGTGTGTAACACAACGCAATGTAAGTGGCAGCAAGTGCCTGGAAGATATCTGAAAAAATCCAAGGACTGTAGTACAATTTCAATCTCCCTACAATGATCTCAGGACAAGCATGGCAGCAACAAAAAGGACTGCTGCAAACAAAAGTGTGGACAAATAAACAGGACAACTGCAGAAAGGAGCAACAGGATTTTTGCTTTTAAAAAAGCAGTTGGTTTGCACAGCAGCGGTGCAAACAGCAATGCAGCTATCAGGGAGCCTTATAAGGCAGCCTAATAAGCTACAGAGCTGATGCACAAAGATATAGCTTACACTGTCCCTGCAAAACAAAGGTGGTGTTGGACAGTGGAAATCACTACAGCACAAGTGGTTTGGGGGTTAATCTTCCCTCCCTAACTATATCCCTGCTTCTGACGAAGCTGCAGCAACCTCTCCCTATGCTAAGATCGGCAGAAGTAAGATGGCGGTCGGCGTGCACGCCCCTCTATAGACCCTGTGATGCTGCAGAAAGCAAGCCAATCACTGTCATGCCGTTCTCTAAGATTGTGGGGACCGAGACCTACGTCATCACGCTGCCCACACTCTGCATCCTCCTTCATTGGCTGAGAAATGGCGCTGAACGCGTCATACGAAACGCGACTTTGGCACGAAGATCGCCGACTGCATGGCCGATTCCACACTGGGATCGGGTCGGGTTTAATGAAACCCGACTTAGCCGAAAGTCGGTGATTTTTGAATTTGTCCGATCCGTTTCGCTCAACCCTACTCTTCACTAGTGTTGAGCATTCCGATACCGCAAGTATCGGGTATCGGCCGATACTTAGCGGTATCGGAATTCCGATACCGAGATCCGATACTTTTGTTGTATCGGGAATCGGTATCGGGATCGATATAATGTGTAAAATAAAGAATTAAAATAAAAAATATTGCTATACTCACCTCTCCGACGCAGCCTACACCTTACCGAGGAAACTGGCAGCCTTGTTTGCTTAAAATGCGCGCGTTTACTGCCTTCCGTGACATCACGGCTTCTGATTGGTCGCGTGCCGCCCATGTGACCGCAACGCGACCAATCACAACAAGCCGTGACGTAATTTTCAGGTCCTCTGCCTCGAGATAATCCTGGGCTCTGAGCTCTCCTTCAAAACACATATCCATGCGCTTTTTGCTTCTTGCCAACTACAACTCAAAAATATTTCATGGATCTGTACATTCCTTAATCAAGGATTTGCAAAAACCCTGGTCCATCCACTCATCATCTTTCACCTCAACTACTGCAAGCTCCTGCTTTGTGCCCTCCCTTCCAACATTCTCGCACTTGTCCAATCTATCTTAAACTCTGCTGACTGACTGTTAGACTCTAATGCCATTCACAACCTGTCTACTACATACATCTATGACCTTATCTCCTGGTACTTACCTGGGCGCAACCTCTGATCCTATCAAGATCTCCTTCTCTACTCCTCTATTGTCTCCTCTTCCCACAATCACATACTAGATTTTTCTCATGCATTCTCTCCACCTTTGAACTCTCTACCTCAACATATCATTCTCTCACCTATCATGGAAAGCTTCCCAAGGAAACTGAAGAACCATCTCTTTTGACAAGCCTACAACCTACAGTAACATCATTCCACATTACCGCTGCACAAGTAGTAATACCCTTACCGATTTAATCCCCATCACTTGTAGGTTGTAAACACTCATGAGCAGGATCCTGTCTCCTCCAGTACCAGTCAGTGTTGTATTGTTTAAGATTATTGTACTTTTTCATTATGTATACCCTTTTCACATGTAAAGCGCCAAAGAATAAATGGTGCTATAACAATAAATAATAATAATACCGTTGTGTGACTGCCAAAGAACGAGAGTCGAGTAGCCTATCCAGTAACAGAAGTTGTCAAAATGCTGTGCAATTATACTACTTCTACTCTGGGGAAATTGATGCCACTTTAGTGGTGTGGCAATATTTTTAGAAATTTTTGGATTCCAAGTTGGGTCTCCTTCATGTGTGTTGCTTGTAGCAGTAGGGCTACCGCACTAGCAGGCCTGCACTTACTTTCAGATAACTACTTGTTTTACTATCCTTAAAAGTTACTATCAGTAGTTGATGAAACTGATATTTGTGCCACCTGAGTGTGGCTGAGCAGAAAAGCAGTTTGAGCTGTTGCATGAAGTATCAGGACTTGCAGCAAAGAAGGCTTACACTGGTCCCTTACCCACCTCATCTTAATTTAAACTTTAATTAAAAACTATAAATGCTGGCTCAAACCCTGTTAACTTATGCATGGCCCATGACTGACTGTTGCTGTGCCATTATCAAATTTTTACTGTGGCTGAATTGATCAGTCAACTACATGTGTTACTATCCTTAATTTTTTATAACATTTGTGGTCTACGAAGCTGATATTTGTACCACCTGAGCGTGGATGAGGAAAAAAGCAGTTTGAGATGTTACATGAGGTATCAGGGCTCCCAGCACAGCAGGCTTACACGGGTCCCTCACTCACCTCATACCAGACCCTGATACCTCATGCATGGCCCATGGTTGACTGCTGCTGTGCCATTATCAATTATCTACAGTGGGTCAATTGATGCCTCTTTTCCTGTTGTCTGCCCCTAATTTTTGGAAATGTTTGGACTCCAAGTTGAGTCCAAGTTGGGTATGTTTTGTGTGTGTTAAATGAATATGGCAGGCCTATCAGAGCACCAGGCCTATACCTCTCACTCATCCACCTGTTACTGATCAATGTTTTAGATAGAAATGCTGGCCGAAGCCCTGTCCCTTATATCCATCCAGCGCAATTATGCTATTTGTACTCTGGGTCAATCTTTGCCACTTTTCCTGGTGTCTGCCCCTAATTTGAGCTGTTTGGGAAGCTTTCTGGGCCCCTTAAGGTGTTGCCTATACGTTTGGTTTTGCCTCCCATTGAATTCCATTGGGTTCGGGTATGTTCGACGAAATGTTCGATGAACATGTTCGGCGAATATCGGGACACTCATATAGGGTTGCCTATTACAGGACCATTATTACTGTGTTGTATTAGGAACCTTATTTGTGTCAGAGCCTGAGGCCACAAACAAATCCTATTATACCAGTCTAAATTAAGATCTTAGCACATTTATTATTTAAGAATTGCAGATTCCTAATGCAGACTGACTGCATCAACTTACCTGGTTTTATAGAGAGTCACCCAGTTTTCAGCTGAAATCTTTTTGGGGGCGGTGATATAATTTTATCACCTACCATGCTGCATAATATCATTTATAATTACCATTATAATTGCGATTTGATATATAGGACTAAAAAATCCCGGTTGTCTGTAGTTTTAGAATGATAATTCACAAAATAAATTTCCTGAAGTAAACAGGAAGAACTGTCACTTCTAGCTTTATAATAGAACTTGATAAGTTTTAGCTGGGCAGTACCAGCCATAGAGAACCTCAAACTAATACTTTTGTCTTCCATCATTTCTAGAAGAGAGAGGAGAGTGCTAAAATCACATTACACTGAGTGCATAATTATTAGAACATTTGTATTTTTGATAATTAATTTTATTATTGATCAACTACAGTGCTGCTGTAAATTCAAAGGTTAATACATCTGAAAAATTAACATTAGTGTGCAGAATTATCATGCAACTAAATGAAAAAAGCAATTTTTTCCATCTCATCTGATAAATTGAAAATATTAACCAAACAAGTCAAAATTTTTTGAATATCACCAACCACACCCTCCCAGACAGTGTTAAGAGAGGTGTACTGTTTTCTTCACCATAAATTTCTCATGTAAAAAATGGCCTGCAAGTTCCCAATAGGGTTTAGGTTAGATGTGGAAGGGGGTAATGTCATTATTTTTTAGTTTCTAAGGCCTTTGCTGGCTAGCTAAGCAGTTGTCCTCCATAAACGTTATGGTTTTCTTTCAAGATGCCAATTGTTTCCTCTGCTACTGCTTGAAGAAAGTGTCTTCTAAAAACTAATAGTAGGTTTGGGAGTTGATTTTGCATCCTTCTCCAACCCTAAAAAAGTTCAATCAAATTTTTAATAATGCCAGCTTATAGCAGTACCTTTCCTCAACCTTTCTGGTGTCTGAATCGAAGTGAAGGTCTGTGTCCATTACTGATCCAGCCATAAACCCTTCCATCTGGTCCATCAAGAGTCATCTCATCAGTCCGTAAAACCTTTGAAAAACTGTCTTCAGATATTTCTTGGCCCAGTTTTGATGTTTCAACTTATGTGTTAAGTGATGGTCCGGTTTCAGCCTCCCTTACCTTTGCCATGTCTCTCGGCACTGAACACCTTGTGCATAGTGTTGAGCATTCCGATACCGCAAGTATCGGGTATCGGCCGATATTTGCTGTATCGGAATTCCGATACCGAGATCTGATACTTTTGTGATATCGGGAATCGGTATCGGGATCGATATTAATGTGTAAAATCAAGAATAAAAATAAAAAATATTGATATACTCACCTCTCCGGCGCAGCCTGTACCTTACTGAAGTAACCGGCAGCTTCCGCTCATAAGAATGAGCGCTTGAAAGTCCTTAGATGACGTCGCGGCCTGTGATTGGTCGCGGAGCGGTCACGTGACCGCAACGCGACCAATCACAAGCCGTGACGTCATCTAAGGTCTTTCAAGCGCTTGAAAGACCTTAGATGACGTCGCGGCTTGTGATTGGTCGCGTGGCGGTCACGTGACCGCTCCGCGACCAATCACAGGCCGCGACGTCATGTAAGGACTTTCAAGCGCTCATTCTTAAGATCGGAGGCTGGCGGTTACAACCAGGGCGCGTCAGAGGGTGAGTATATCAATATTTTTTTTTATTATTCTTTATTTTACACATTAATATGGATCCCAGGGCCTGAAGGGGAGTTTCCTCTCCTTCAGACCCTGGGAACCATCAGGATACCTTCCGATACTTGGTGTCCCATTGACTTGTATTGGTATCGGGTACCGGTATCGGCGATATCCGATACTTTTCGGGTATCGGCCGATACTATCCGATACCGATACTTTCAAGTATCGGACGGTATCGCTCAACACTACTTGTGCATCTAGGCACTCCATGGAGGCCACAGGGCTGAAATGACTGCACTGGAGGATAATGGATTCCTGGTTACTTCACTTTTAATTCTTCTCATATTTTTGGCAGTAAATGTTTGTAGTTTTTCTCAACACATTTTTTGTGACCCTGTTGACTTTTTGCAACAAAACTTTTGCTGATTCTGTAATCAATCGCCAGTACAATTTTTTTTGCCCATTTTACCTATTTTTAGGAAAAAAGCTGCCTAATAATTCTGCACAGCTTGTTAAAGGTGCTTCATCCAATAAGCAATCACGTTCATACAGCATAGAGTTAAAAATATGCATAAAAATTATGATATGGTCAAAATATCACTGTGCAATTTTAATTTTAGCTGAAATGATGGATGCCTATGGGTGGAAATAATTAACTGATAATTAGAAACATTGATAATAAGTCAGAGGTCTGAAGTAAGTTAGGACTCTTTTATATCAGCCACCATCTTCAAATACCCACCTGCCGTATTGCCGTGACTGAATGCTGTCACATCACCTGGAGAAGAGTTCTCATAGGATTATCACAATATAATTTTCTTATAAGTTATATCTCTATACACTGACTATCATTTCTATAGCACTACAGTTTATCGACCTTATATCGCACATCAACAGCAATGTTCATGACATACAGAATTTAACAGCCAGAGGCACATTTTATCCATGCAAACACTCTCTACAACTAATGTCTTGCACTGTTTTCCCACCTGATGCATAATACATTTAACAATGTATAACAAGTTCACCAATGTGTTTCACAACAGAGAAAGGCTGTGTCTAGAAAATAGTACAATGACATAACAAATGTAATATCACAGGGAATTAATTAGGGTAATTTTTTCAATAAAGCGCAATATAACACACATCTAGACATGTCACATCCTCAATGAATGTGCTGGAGGTCAGAAGAATCCTTTGATGCAAATACTGTACTAATTATTCATAGCTGCTACAGGCAAGTAGAGTACAACACATTATCTCTTGCTTCATAGATCTTATCTAACCTGAGGAGGAATTTATGCCATTTCTGCTTTCAGAGTCACTGAGCACAAGAAATTAAAAAAGGAGAAAAGTTTAGAAGAAATCACTCATTATAAAAACACATGCTGCAAAAAGAAAAAAAAAACACTTGCATGAGCAATGTGAAATATTAAATTTTACTTTTTTGTTTGGCATTGTATTGTATAACAGGTCAAATTTTGATTTGATGTTGTAGAAAGGCATTAAGATTAGGCCAACAAAAATTCCAACACAAAATATATATTTTTTCTTATTTTTTTGCAGACTTTCAAGCACATCACACATTAAGTATAATCATTTTTGAAAGTGAAAACCACTATAACCTTGATAGAGACAGATCCAATTTTGAGCCTAATGACCATGTGGTAATAACTATGGAATGCTTCCACATATGTCAGTGACTTTGTGAGTGTTTTTTTGGGACAGATTGTACTTTATGTTAGAGGTACACTACCGTTCAAAAGCTTAGGGTCACTTAGAAATTCCCTTATTTTTGAAAGAAAAGCACAGTTTTTTCCAATGAAGCTAACAGTAAATGATTCATAAATACAGTCTATACATTGTTAATGTGGTAAATGACTATTCTAGCTGCAGTTGTCTGGTTTGTAATGCAATATCTTCATAGGTATATAGAGGCCCATTTCCAACAACCATTATTCCAGTGTTGTTATTGTACTTTGTGTTTGCTGTGTAAGAAGGCTAAAGGATGGTTAGAATACCCTTGAAAACCCATGTGCAAGTATGTTAGCACAGCTGAAAACAGGTTGGCTGATTAGAGAAGCTATAAACCTGACCTTCATTTGAGCTTGTTGAGAATCTGGAGCATTATATTTGTTGGTTCCATTAAACTCTCAAAATGGCCAGAAAAAAAGAACTTTCATGTGAAACTCGACAGTTTATTCTTGATCTTAGAAATGAAGGCTACTCAATGTGAGAAATTGCCAAGAAACTGATGATTTCCTACAACGGTGTGTACTACTCCCTTCAGAGGAGAGCACAAAGAGGCTCTAACCAGAGTAGAAAGAGAAATGGGAGGCCCCACTGCACAACTGAGCAACAAGACAAGTACATTAGAGTCTGTACTTTGAGAAATTGACGCCTCACAGGTCCTCAACTGGCAGCTTCATTAAATAGCACACGCAAAACGCCAGTGTTAGCGTCTACAGTGAAGAGGTGACTCCGGGATGCTGGCCTTCAGGGCAGAGTGGCAAAGAAAAAGCCATATCTCAGACTGGCTAATAAAAGGAAAAGATTCATATGGGAAAAGAACACAGATATTGGACAGAGGAAGATTGGATAAAAGTGTTATGGACAGACGAATCCAAGTTTGAGGTGTTTGGATGATACAGAAGAACATTTGTGAGATGCAGAACTGAAAAGATGCAGGAAGAGTGCCTGATGCCATCTGTCAAGCATGGTGGAGGTAATGTGATGGTCTGGGGTTGCTTTGGTGCTGGTAAAGTTGGAAATTTGTACAAGGTAAAAGGGATATTGAATAAGGAAGGCTATCACTCCATTTTGCAATGCCATGCCATACCCTGTGGACAGCACTTGATTGGAGCCAATTTCATCCTACAACAGGACAATAGCCCAAAGCACACCTCCAAATTATGCAAGAACTATTTAGGGAAGAAGCAGGCAGCTGGTATTCTCTCTGTAATGGAGTGGCCAGCGCAGTCACCAGATCTCAACCCCATTGAGATGTTGTGGGAGCAGCTTGACCGTATGGTACGCAAAAAGTGCCCATCAAGCCAAACCAACTTGTGGGAGGGGCTTCTGGAAGCATGGAGTGAAATTTCTCCAGATTACCTCAGCAAATTAACTGCTAGAATGCCAAAGGTCTGCCATACTGTAATTGCTGCAAAGGGATCATTCTTTGACGAAATCAAAGTTTGAAGGAGAAAATTATTTCAAATAAAAAAACTTTTTTTTTAAACCTTGTCAATTTGTGGACTAGATTGTAAATTCATTTGGCAACTCATTTGATTAATAAATGTATGAGTTTTCATGGAGAACACAATATTGTCTGGGTGACCCTAAACTTTTGAACGGTAGTGTACATAAGGACAATATGTTTTTATTTTTGTTTTAATGACTGAAATTTGATGCAAATTTAGAAAAATTAGCAATTTACAACCTTGAATGCTTATATCCTTAACCCCTTCATGAACGGAGCTTTTTCAGTTTTGCGTTTTTGTTTTTCACTCCCCTCCTTCCCAGAGCCATAACTTTTTATTTTTCAGTCAATATGGCCTTGTGAGGGCTTATTTTTGGTGGGACAAGTTGTGCTTTTGAAAAATACCATTAGTTTTACCTTGTCATGTAACAGAAAACAGGAAAAAATTCCAAATGCGGTGAAATTGCAAAAAAGTTAAATCCCACACTTGTCTTTTGTTTGGCTTTCTTGCTAGGTTCACTAAATATTAAAAATGACCTGCCATTATGGTTCTCCAGGTTATTAAGAGTTCATATACATCAAACATGTCTAGGTTCTTTTTTAAGTGGTGAAACAAAATTCCAAAGTTGCATTTTAATCAAATTTCGTGGCAGCTAAAAAAGTACTGTACTTTTTCGGACTATAAGATGCACTGGACCATAAGATGCACCCAAAATTTTCAGAAGAAAATTAGGGGAAAAAATTATGTGTCAAATGGGGGTCTGTCTTACAGTCTGAATTCAGCTTACCAGGGAAGGGATCGGCACAGGTGGAGGAGTGGTCACAGGAGTCATTCGGTGGACCAGGCTGGTGTGATGGCCTCCGGAAAATCCCATCCCAGGCTGGTGCAGTGGCAGTGCTCTGCGTTGTGGCAGTGCTCTGTGCAGTGGCAGTGCTCTGAGGAGTGGCGCTCTGTGGGTGGCTTGGCTCTGTGGGGTGGCAGCGCGGCTTTGTGGTGTGGAGTGGTGGTGGTGGCGGTGCTCAGTGGTGATAGCAGAGCTCCAAAGGCATTTCGTCAAATGGCCTCCAGGGGCAGTGCATGCTCAGATTCTCGTTGCCAAGATCTGAATCTGAGCATGCGCCGCCCCCGGAGGCCATTTTGCTGGAGACCACCACATCGCAGCAACGGATGTGCGGGGGCCTCCGGGCTTTGACAAAATTCCGGCGGAGCCCCGCCATCACCACAGAGCCCTGCCACAACACTACAGAACCCCGTCACCGCCGCACCACAGCCACACCAGCCTGGGAAGGGAGGCTGCACCGGGACTGCCGCCACAGGGACCGCTGTCACAGGATTTGTAAGTATATTCCTACCATAAGACACACCCCCATTTTCCCCCCAAAAAAATTGGGAAAAAAGTGCTTCTTATGGTCCGGAAAATACGGTAATTCTGGTATTCTGATTTTTTTTCTCGCTACGCCATTTAGCGATCAGGTTAATTTTTTTTATTGATAGATCGGGCGATTCTGAACACAGTGACACCAAATATGTATATGTTTGATTTTATTTTTATTGTTTTATATTGAATGGGGCAAAAGGGGGGCGATTTGAATTTTTACATCTTCTTTATATTTTAAAAACATTTTTTTTTACTTTGGGCATGCTTTAATAGCCTCCATGGGAGGTTAGAAGCTGCCACAACTTGATTGGCTCTGCTACATAGAGGCGATGCTCAGATCTTCTCTATGTAGCTGAATTGCAGACTTACTATGAGCGCTGACCACAGGATGGCGTTCACAGCAAACTGGCCATAGAGGTCTCAAGGAGACCTTTGGTTGTCATGCTGACACTCCGGTGACACACGATCACGTCACACAGGTCACCGGTGTGTGCATTTCTGGCCTGATGGCTGGAAGCGCTTGTTAACTGGCGCTGTCAGAGTTTGACAGAGGCATTTAACAAGTAAATAGCCATGGGCGGATCGTGATTCCACCTGCGTCTATTGTGGGCACATGCCAGCTGTTCAAAACAGCTGTTACATCCGATGGCTGTAAGGGGTTAAACCAGATAGGTATACCACAAAATATTTAATAAATAACATAACACATATGTCTGCCTTATGTCAGCATCATGATTCAAATTCATTTTATTTTGTTTGGTTGTTTGAAGAGTTAAAACTTAGCAGCTTTTTTTTTAAAGAAATTTACAAATTCTATTTTTTATAGACCAACACAGGTTTGAAATATTGCTAAGCTGCAACTTTTTTATTTTCACAAGGGGTAACAGGGGAAAATGGACACCAAACTCTATTAAGACATTTCTTCTGAATATTGCAATATCTGTTTTGTTGCAAAATTTCTCTTGAATGCAGTGATATGCTATATGTAGTCAAAAACTAAGTTTAGGCATATAGCAGGAAAAAGCATGCTATTTGATTTTTGGAGTGCAAATTTGAATGGAAAAAATTGTGGATGCTATGTCGCATTTCTAGTGCCCATGATATATCAGACTAGCAGAAACGCCCTAAAAGTGACCTTATTTTACAAACTATACCCCTCAAGGAATTCAGCTAAGTTTTTATTATGCATTTTAACCCCACGAGTGATTCAAATCATAGAACTTTATAACATTTAGATATGAAAATGAAAAATAAAATTTCCGTGTAAAAAAGTATTTTAGTGCTAAATCTATTATTTTTCCAGAGGGATAATAGGAAAAAATGGAACCCATAATTTGTTTGTCAATTTCTATAAGGTCCAGTAATTCACCCTATGTGGTACAAACTAATGTTTGAGCACATGGCAGGGCTCTGTAATAAACAGAGGAGCTGTATTTCATTTTTGGAGCACAAATTTTGACACCATGTTACATTTGCAAACCTTCTGAAGTGTCAAAAAAGCTTACAAAACACTTACAAGTGACTCCAACTGGGAAACTGAACCCCATGATGAATTATTTTAGAGGTATGTTATAAATTTTTAACCCACAAATTACATCACATAATTTTATAAGACTGTGCGGTTAAAAAAAAAAATTAAGCTATTTTTTCTGCTAAAATTTAGCTTCAGCTTTAAAGTTTTAGTTTATACGAAGAGTAATAGGAGAAAATGATCACAATCATGGTGCAGAGGACCCAAGTAATTATGGAAACAACACAGGTGCAGCAATACCAATATAGCAATCACTCTCATCCTACCAACCCATGGAGGGGGTGATTTTTTAGCATAATAGTGCACACAAAAAATCTCCAATCTGTATGTGACATAATTCACAAAGGTAATGCAGATCATCTGGCTTACAGCCTATTACAACACCCATACTTTTAGATCAGGCGGGCTGCCCAGTGCCTCCCAAATGCATCCTGTGTGAATAGAGGCCACAGCGCCATCTGGGCCCAAATGCATCCTGGACTATAGATAAAGTGCTCAAAAACATATCAATATATGTAAGGTATTAGTTAATATTATAGCCACAATACGTAAGCTCGCAACCCACATCATGGGTCCTCACACTAACTATAAAAAAACTCACAGACACAAAAAGGATTAAAGAATCCTTAAAGATTAAAAAATCACTGAAAAAAGCAGAGATGCTTACCTGCCTAGGGCTCAAAGCAAATGCACTATCAAGGTGCAGTGGACCAAGTAATTATGGCAACAACATAGGTGCAGCAATATCAATATAGCAATCACTCTCAAGCTACCAACCCAAGGAGTCACCCCCCTTCACCAATCACGGACACAGGTATTTGGACCACCAAGTTGAGTGCTTAGATTACATATACCTGATCATGCTGGTAATGGTTTGGCTATTAGTGGTCAGGCCTCTTTAAAAAAGTCCTAGACTGGGGAACGCCTAATTTTATGATGGAGAAATTCACGAGTGTCCGTGTTCTGCACAACAGTTGCCCGCCTTCTCATTCTGGTCACCTCTTCCTGCCTCTTTTGATGCTGCCAATCCCTCCCCATCAGCGCTGCTGGTCTCTCTGCATACCAGCTTCCCAGGTTGAGTCAATGACTTTGTCATCCACCACCTCATCTTCTAAGGCTGCACCTGGGTACACCTTACTGGGTGGCTTAACAACGACCTGACTTATTGGCAACTATGTCTTATCATCATCATCTACTTCCTTTAACAATGACATTTGTCATTCCCAATGTAAATTTCTTCTGACTATGGCTGATATAAGTTTTGTGCATCAATACACAACATCTCCTCATGCTCCTCTTTCAACAATCAGGGTGAGAGGCCACAATTAAGAAATTATGTTTCAAATAGCTCCTCGTAGTGTCCTAGTGCTGGATCACTGGTCTTCTGGGACTCAACATGGTGTGAGAAAGGTGGATCCAGACTGTTGGCTGGGTAAACTGGACCATGTGAAAGACTGGGTGGTGCTGGAAAGCATGCTGGAAGCACTATCTGCTATCCAACCATCCACCTGTTTGCATTGGTGATGCTTCAGAAGTGCCTCCTGTCAAAGTGGGACAGGTAACTATGTGTCATGAATGGGCCTGTTTGTTGTGCCCGAGCAACAGGCATAGTGGCATCTGCCCCATGTCCTCGGCATCTGCATGCGCCATCATTAGCACTGCCACTTCCCCGTCCCTTACCACACACCTTATGTATTTCTAATTGTTAGGTCTCTGAAAACCAAGTTTCCTTTCTTAATTGAAGCAAATTTTGTATTAATAAACCCAAAACTTTGGTCACCTGTAGCAGACAAAGTGGTATTTAAAATTTAAAACCACCGTCATTTTACACAGAGCATGCTAAACTAAACTACATGGATGATTAATTGAATCCATAAAAAGTTTTTTGTAGTTTTATATACCACCGTATTGTAACACTAACCACGTTAAATTCTATGAATGACTAATTGAATCCGCAAAAAAAGTTGAACTTTTTTTCGAGTTTTATATACCATCATAGTGTATCTATAACGGGTGTGTCAGATGCTACAGACAGTCGCTCTGCATCTGCCTGCAGAAGGTCTCTGCATTTGGCATTGCAAATACCATTTCTTAATCCTTCTGACTTTGGGACACAGTGGCAACCTCCCTCCGGCTCTAACTGACACACCTGGACCTGGGTGTTTATTTACTTCCAGTCTGCTTCAGGAAGTCGCCAGTGATATTCATATTTTCCCCTTGTGAATGCTTGGAGCTATAACAGTCGGCTTACTTACTCTCTGGTGCTGTTGGAGGACACTTGGTGTTATCTCTTCGGCTCAAGTTAAATTGCTTCCCTTTTTTGTCTCCCTTCTTGTCTTTAGTGTTCAGTGGGGACTGCCCAGTGCACATCCTCCCCCTTCCCTATTCAGGGCCTAGCTCTAGGGATACACAGGACTTAAGGCCCCGTCTCACATAGCGAGATCGCTAGCGAGATCGCTGCTGAGTCACTAGTTTTGTGACGCAACAGCGACCTCAGTAGCGATCTCGCTATGTGTGACACGTACCAGCGATCAGGCCCCTGCTGCGAGATCGCTGGTCGTGTCGGAATGGCCTGGACCTTTTTTTGGTCGTTGAGGTCCCGCTGACATCGCTGAATCGGTGTGTGTGACACCGATCCAGCGATGTCTTCACTGGTAACCAGGGTAAACATCGGGTTACTAAGCGCAGGGCCGCGCTTAGTAACCCGATGTTTACCGTGGTTACCAGCGTAAATGTAAAAAAAAACAAACAGTACATACTCACCATCTGATGTCCGTCAGGTCCCTTGCCGTCTGCTTCCTGCTCTGACTGACTGCCGGCCGGAAAGTGAGAGCAGATCACAGCAGTGACGTCACCGCTGCGCTCTGCTCTCACTGTACGGCGGCTCAGTCAGAGCAGGAAGCAGACGGCAAGGGACACCGAAAGGCGAGTATGTACTGTTTGTTTTTTTTGGTAACCAGGGTAAACATCGGGTTACTAAGCGCGGCCCTGCGCTTAGTAACCCGATGTTTACCCTGGTTACCCGGGTGCTGCAGGGGGACTTCGGCATCGTTGAAGACAGTTTCAACGATGCCGAAGTCCTTCCCCTGATCGTTGGTCGCTGGAGAGAGCTGTCTGTGTGACAGCTCCCCAGCGACCACACAGCGACTTACCAACGATCACGGCCAGGTCGTATCGCTGGTCGTGATCGTTGGTAAATCGCTATGTGAGATGGGGCCTTTAGGATTCTGCTCAGCAATTGGTGTGGAACCAATATAGGGATGGTAGGAGAGGCAGGGTGAAATTAGATCTACCAAGGGGTCTTTACTCCCCCTTTCCCTAGCACTCTCAGGCTTCCTTCTCCTCTTCCCCTCGTGTTGCACTTAGTTTTCCCACAATGTGCATGACAGTATCACTAATCTCGCTAAACTGTATGGATGACTAGTTGAATCCAGAAAAAAGTTTTATACGGTTTTAGTTTTATATACCACCGTAATGTAACACTATGCACATCAAACTGAATGGATGACAATATTGCTAATTCGCCCCCCCCCCAAAAAAAAAAAAGAATGTGGTCACATGCAGCAGATATATATTTAGCTATATATTTAGCAACAGACTGCAAAGCCCTAAGCCCTGTATTCTACCATTCTCCCTGCTCCAACTAAATGCAGAATGTATCTGATACAAACAGCAAAGCGCAGGATTAGCCCTTAGAAGGACTGATAGTATGATGGTTCAGCATCAGCACTATATAAACACTAGAGGACTCTGATTAGGTAAACTGGGAACACACAGGCCTGGATAACTTCTTTCTCCCTCCGATCACAACTGTCCCTGGACTGTGCAATGGCATCAATGAGCTGAGTGTGTTGGCGCCTGTCATTTTATAACCTCTGATGAAGTAATGCAGCCAGCCAATCACAGTAATGCCATTGCGAAGATGGCTACAGCATTACAGTGACTGGCAAGCAATTTCCGCACGCTTATTGACTGTGTAACAGACACCAAATATGCGGGGTGGGGATTCTAGCTTCAAATCTGGGCACCAGCCAATGCTCAACAAGTGGCAAGGACATTCGAGCATCGTGATACTCGAGTGGTATCCAAGTATCACTGAGCACGTTTGCTGATCCCTAGTAAATAACAATATACATGTTTGGGGAAGGCTTCTTTAAACTTCCAACTTAATTTTTTTGTTTTTGTCAGCATTACTTTCATTAAACTACTGCACATGGGAATTAAAAAAAATAAACATTTTTAACGAATAATAAATATTTCAAGTCTTACCATGGACTTGCTGATGTAGATATTTGTATAGCCTTAGGGATATGGGAATAAAATCTCTTGATTCTGACTCAAGTACCAACTATGCATATTGCAGTTCTAATTTACAGGGTAAAACAAAACATAAAAGAATACTGCGTGGCCAAGATTTGCAAGTGAAACAGATTAGCACTTTTCCCATGACTCAGATGAAACATGTCTGTTTTTAATATCGTTTTCTGTGTTTTCTCTGCAGTATATTGTTTGCAAGATCAATAAACTGAATATTCAATTCTCACCGTTCAAACATTATACCTAATTAATTAAGTTGAAAGGTTAAGGGTCCTGGGGAAAAGAGATGCACAAGTTGCTTTTCAATAGTGGCCACTGCTGCTATTTTTCCAGCCATACAGAACACTGCCACAAAGGCAGCATACATAATTTAACAAAAACATTGCCCTCGATTGTATCTGTACCACAAAGGAATAAGTGAAAGCCTTGTGCGACAAAGACGCTTTTCATTTTTTTTCCGCCAAAGATTAGTCTATTTTTAATTATAATGGTTTCCAAGCGTTACAGGTGAGAAATGGCTTAAACGAACAGTACATCATGATGAGAGGATTGAACTTTTGGAAAACTGTCATCCTATGAGCCCATTTACAATAAGATTTATTCCCTAAACAAGAAACCATTGTGGTCCTATCGTCTGCAAAAAAGGGAAGCAGGCTTTAAAAGAACGGTAGAGCTTAGTTGCTCGCTAAATGTCTTTGTACCACTGTCAAATGAAATATATTTTTCATTTATTTCCCACTTTTGTAATGAACGTTGGAAAAAAAAATCTTTTTTTTTTTCTATTTATTTCATCTAAGCTGAAACTCAGGCTAAAGAAAATCACAGTTTAACATGGAGCGCAGTGCTGTGTGGTAAGTGGTATCCATAGCAACCAATGGATTTTATGTTAAGTCTGGCCTTTAAAAACATTTCACGTTTACCACTGTGAAAGAGATGGCCTTGATTTAAAAATGATACAACAAGTACATGGGACGAGCACGCTTTACGCTTTTTGTTGCAAACAGAATTAAGAAAACTCTATCTTTCCTATGGATTCTCAGCAGTGGATCCACCACGATTGTCATAAATCCCTACTGGTTACTGGACAACATTATCAGAACATAACAGTATTCCACATGTCCATGTATTTAAATAAGTCATGGTTTTTGTTTTTTAAGATGAAAGAATACCTTTTGTGACTGAACAATTAAAATGAATTTATAGTAAAAAAAGTGAATCTGTTGTAATGTATCTAGGCAATCAGAAATACATTAGGAACAAGCACGTCATAATAAATGCTAGTTAAAAGGAAATACATTATATATGTCAGGAACTTGCATGGACAACCATTCTCCAAAAATATCTATAGATATAAACCTAAACTGCGCAAGGAAATTATGTGGGGCCGTTCTCTTTCCAGTAGGCAATTTATTATTTTAGAGCTTGTCGACTACTCTATAGCCAATCATTCACATGGGAGAATCAATCTACCATTCATTTTTTGACCAAAGGAGTATTTAAAGGGGATGGCACACCATAGCAGCCTGTCACCTATCCACAAAAAATGTCATGTATCTGATGGCTGTGGTTCGACTGATGGGAACCCCAACAATCCAGGTAATGGGGCTCTGAAATCCCCCATTTGAACAGAGGGATGGTTATATATAATATATGCTCCTCTGCGTTATTCTCTGTGTATATAAGGGACTCCAGAGTCCCTTTCTTAGGAGCGGTTGGAAGCGATCAGATACCTATTATTTAGCCTGTGAAATAGTGGTTCAAATTGTATGTTCGGTAATACTGTGCTACTGTTTTCCAACAGCACTAATGAACAGAGTGTCATTAGCATGACTGGCCTGACTATTAGCAGTCAGACGGCCTGAGAACATATGACCGTCTCTGCAGCCTCATAAAGTGTGTGCATCATTTTCAATCATTTTTTTAGTCTGCTATATTGCTGCAATAATCTTTCATTAGTACAATGCCTCAATACAGCAGCCAGTTGCAGGTACTTGCTTGTAGGAAATCATTCTATTTTTTCTAATACCAATTTTGTAAGGGCATGTGGCTTTTTTTTCTGCACTTTTAATAAAAAGTCTCTTTTTATTTTTAAATACCTGCTTTAATTGTCTACTAATATAATTTTTTATGTATCTAATTGTTTAGACCATTATTTATAAAAAGAAAAATATTTTTTAAAAATCTTCTCCTAAGGCCGGTTTCACACGTCAGTGGCTCTGGTACATGTGGTGACAGTTTTCTCACATACCGGAGACACTGACTCACGTAGACACATTAAAATCAATGTGTCTCTGCACATGTCAGCGTGTTTTTACGGACCGTCTGTCCGTTTGAAAAACACGGAGACATGTCAGTGTTCGTGGGAGCGCACGGATCACATGGACCCATTAAAGTCAATGGGTCTGTGTAAAACACACACCGCACACAGATGATGTCCATGTGCCGTCCGTGTGCTGTGCAGGAGACAGCGCTACAGTAAGCGCTGTCCCCCCTGCTTGTGGTGCTGAAGCCATCATTCATTTCTTCTCTCCAGCAGCGTTCGCTGGAGGGAAGGAATGAAAAATCAATGTTTTTTTATTTTTTTGTGTTTAAAATAAAGATCCTTGTCATCTGCCGCCTCCCACCCCCTGTGCGCCCGCCCGCTGGCATTAAAATACTCACCCAGCTCCCTCGATGCTTCCTCTCAGCATCTCAGCTTGTCCTGTATGAGCGGTCACGTGGTGCCGCTCATTACAGGGTTGAATATGCGGCTCCACCTCCCATAGGGGTGGAGTCGCATATTCATCACTGTAATGAGTATTTTATTTCCAGCGGGTGGGCGCACAGGGGGTGGGAGGGGGGAGGTTACCGGGAACTTTATTTTAACCACAAAAAAAACAAATAAACAATGATGTTTCATTCCTTCTCTCCAGCGAATGCTGCTGGGAAGAAGGAATGAATTCTGGCTTCAGACCCCAAAGCAGGGGACAGCGCTTACTGTAGCGCTGTCTCCTGCACGGTCCGTGTGGTACTCAGTCGGCACACGGGCGGCACACAGCTGCCGCACGTGTGCCACACTGATGTGCCACGTGAGCACATGGACACACGGACACGGATAACTCCGGTACCGATTTTTCCGGTACCGGAATTATCTGGATGTGTGAGACTGGCCTAAAATAAGAAGTTAAGGATTTGCAACTATTTAGCTAGTTACATTTAACAATTGTAGGCACTATAACAGCACCAACGATCATGTACTTACATAGAGATCTCTTAATTTCAGGTTAAACTTTTTTTGTCAAGGGTGGGAGAATTTTTAAAGCAAAAATATGGTTAAGTTTGTTAACAAAGCTTATAAACAAATTAAACATTATACATCTCTCATCTCAGTCACAGTAGGATGATATAACCTTTGACAGTGACACCATTAGCTAAAGTCAGCATTCCACTCAGATCACCTCCTGCTCTGCTATAAGGGCTCATTTCCACTTGCGAGAGACAAAACGGTCCGATTTATGGACCGAAAAAATGGAGGAAAATCATGTGATTGTCATGCGAGTGTCATGCGATGTTTGATCGCAACATCCGTATGACATCCGTATTGCTGTCTGATTTTTACGCACCGGTGTCCTTTGAAAAGCCGGCAAATCAGTGCTGTGTACAGTAAAATCACACTGACAGGTTAGAATAGAATAGATATATACACATAGAATAGGTATATATACATATATATATATGTCAGTGAGACACCTATATATATATATTTATATTTAATGCAGCACTAGATAGCATAAAAGCCGCTAATTCAATTGCCGGCTTTTGCTATCTCCTTCACAAACCCGGCAGGATATGACACATGGTTTACATACAGTAAACCATAGTAACATAGTAACATAGTTAGTAAGGCCGAAAAAAGACATTTGTCCATCCAGTTCAGCCTATATTCCATCATAATAAATCCCCAGATCTACGTCCTTCTACAGAACCTAATAATTGTATGATACAATATTGTTCTGCTCCAGGAAGACATCCAGGCCTCTCTTGAACCCCTAGACTGAGTTCGCCATCACCACCTCCTCAGGCAAGCAATTCCAGATTCTCACTGCCCTAACAGTAAAGAATCCTCTTCTATGTTGGTGGAAAAACCTTCTCTCCTCCAGACGCAAAGAATGCCCCCTTGTGCCCGTCACCTTCCTTGGTATGAACAGATCTTCAGCAAGATATTTGTATTGTCCCCTTATATACTTATACATGGTTATTAGATAGCCCCTCAGCCGTCTTTTTTCTAGACTAAATAATCCTAATTTCGCTAATCTATCTGGGTATTGTAGTTCTCCCATCGCCTTTATTAATTTTGTTGCCCTCCTTTGTACTCTCTCTAGTTCCATTATATCCTTCCTGAGCACCGGTGCCCAAAACTGGACACAGTACTCCATGTGCGGTCTAACTCATTTCATATCCCTTCTTTTATTACATATTCCTCTTCACTAATGTAAGAAGTGTCTGTGTGTCAAATTTGGGGCTCTAGCTATTAAATTAAAGGGTTAAATCGAGGAAAAAATTGGCGTGGGCTCCCGCGCAATTTTCTCCGCCAGAGTGGTAAAGCCAGTGACTGAGGGCAGATATTAATAGCCTAGAGAGGGTCCATGGTTATTGGCCCCCCTTGCTAAAAACATCTGCCCTCAGCCACCCCAGAAAAGGCACATCTGGAAGTTGCGCCTGTTCTGGCACTTGGCCACTCTCTTCCCACTCCCGCGTAGAGGTGGGATATGGGGTAATGAAGAGTTAATGTCACCTTGCTATTGTAAGGTGACATTAAGCCATATTAATAATGGAGAGGCGTCAATTATGACACCTATCCATTATTAATACAATAGTACGAAATGGTTAATAAAACAGACACACATTATTACAAAGTACTTTAATGAAATAAAGACACAGGGTGTTGTATTATTTTATTATTCTCTTAATCCACCTGAAGACCCTCATTCTGTGAAAAAAAAAAAAAAAAACATCCCATACCTTCCGACGATCACTCTTGTCCCACGATGTAAATCCATCTGAAAGGTTTAAATCATTTTACACCCAGGAGCTTTGCTAATGCAGTTGTGCTCGTGGATGTAAAACCCCGGGGAATGAATGGAAAGCAGGGGAATGTCCTGTAGTTACCTTGAGTTGCGGGGATGCGCCCTCTGCTGGATGTCCTCATATGATTTCGAGCGTGGGAACCAGCAGCGACCGCCTGTTTGGCGCCGTGCGCAACCATTAAGCATCCTATTAATAGAATGCAAGCCGCAATTTTTGTGCACATGTTGCGTTGTTTTCTGTGAAAGAAATGCATCGCGGTAAAAAACACAGCATGTTCATTAATTTTGTGGATTTTTCGCGGATTTCCCACTATTTAATGCATTGGGAAGCTCCAGAAAAAAAATGCAAAAAATCCCCACAAAAAAAAACAAAAAACTCGAGAAAAACAAGCAAAAAACGCATGTGGATTTCCTGCAGACAAAGTCCAGTTTTGTTCAGGAAATTTCTGCAAAGAATCCTGACGTAAGCACACAGCCTAAAATGTATGCTGCAAAAGGGTGCCAAGTGACAAACAAGCTACTGCAAGATAATGCTGTTAAGGGCTCATTTCCACTTGCGAGAAACACGTCCGTGTCTCGCATGTGAAAACCAAGCTGTGGCGCCGGCACTCCAGAGCGGAGCGTGCGGCTGCATAGGAACACATGGAGCTGCTCGCTCGGCTCCAAAGTGCCGGCGCCACAGCTTGGTTTCCACATGCGAGACACGGATGTGTTTCTCGCAAGTGGAAATGAGCCCTAAAAGAAATAACCATGAGAGGAATTGCCACAGAAGCTGCGTGTACTGTAGTGCTGAGAAAGTGGCACAAAGAGGGTGATTGCAAGCAGACCATTGATGCTGTTAGCAAAATGTTGCAAGCTTGTTGCAATTGTAAAAAAAAAATATCAAACCACTTTTGCAAGTAGGAATTGTCAACCTCTGTTCAAGTCTACATGTTCCCTCTTGTGAGGATGCTGAATATATTATATTACTCTTGTTGCCTCATGCAAGTCTGTTTAACCATATACTTCTTTGCTTCACTGCAATGAGCTCCATGCTGTGCATCATTATTGCCTTACGTACACAGACAGGTTCACCTTCTTTACTTTGAGTCTTTAAAGAAAGTTAAGAGAGGAAATTAGGCATGGAATGTGCTTGAAATAAAATATATTTAGTTTGTGTGTTTAATGTTTCTTTATTTTTAAAAAACTGGATTTATTGAAAAAAGCAATCATCCTGCATTGAAATTGGCAAATTGTTTTCTTGCCATAAGAGAACCACATCAAATACTTTTACTTATCTCTACAAAACAAAATCAGGAAAGGCATATCTTATACAGTCCAGCAAATAAAAACTATTAGATTAGCTGGGTTTATAGACTAAATACATTGCTTAAAATTATAAGGGATTTCTCAATATGTCAGTAATGAAACTATTATCTACCTATCTATCTGTCTCAGAGATGAGCGCATCAGACAAAATTCAAATTTGCCTGTGTAATTTTTCCTGTAAAATTCAATTTTCTGCAATTTTAATATCCTTTATTATGCTCTTGGGTCTCTCCAGACTAGGGTTGAGCGAAACGGGTCGGCCATTTTCAGAAGTCGCCGACTTTTGGCAAAGTCGGGTTTCATGAAACCCGACCCGACCCCTGTGTGGGGTCGGCCATGAGGTCGGCGATCTTCTGAATCTGGTATCGGAATTCTGATACCGAGTTCCGATATGTTTGCGATATCGGGAATCGGTATCGGAATCCATATTTAAGTGTTAAATAAAGAATCAAAATAAAAAATATTGATATACTCACCCTCGGACGCGCCCTGGTACTAACCGGCAGGCTTCCTTCCTAAGAATGAGGGCGTGAATGACCTGCGGTGATGTCGCTTGTGATTGGTCGCGAGCAGTCACATGGACAAGCCGCGACGTCATCTAAGGTCCTTCACGCGCTCATTCTTAGGAAGGAAGGCTGCCGGAAAGAAGCAGGGCGCGTCCGAGGGTGAGTATATACCTAATAGGAATGTACTCACCCTCGGACGTGCCCTGCTTCTTTCCGGCAGCCTTCCTTCCTAAGAATGAGCGCGTGAAGGACCTTAGATGATGTCGCGGCTTGTCCATGTGACCGCTCGCGACCAATCACAAGCCGCTACGTCACCGCAGGTCATTCACGCGCTCATTCTTAGGAAGGAAGCCAGCCGGTTAGTACCAGGGCGCGTCCGAGGGTGAGTATATCAATATTTTTTATTTTGATTCTTTATTTTACACATTAATATGGATCCCAGGGCCTGAAGGAGAGTTTCCTCTCCTTCAGACCCTGGGAACCATAGTATCCCATTGCACTGCATTGGGTTTCATGTTTCGGCCGACCCCAACCCCGACTTTTTTATAGGATCGGCCGATTTCACTCGACCCGACTTTTGAGAAACCCGACCCGATCCTATAAAAATAAAAGTCGCTCAAACCTACTCCAGACCCCAGATCATAATAAACATAATATATAAAAAATAATAAAATCCTTATTAGTGATGAGCGAGCACTAAAATGCTCAGGTACTTGTTACTCGAGTTGAGCAAATCGTAATGCTCAGGTGCTCGACCCCAGTAATGAGTATAATGGAAGTCAATTGCAAACCTGAACATTTTTCTGGCAGCCCCCTCTGCAGGTCTGGAGGGGGTCTAAAAATGGCATGGGAACAGCATGGGGAAGGCCCCTGGAAGTATCTCTGAATCACAGGTCAATGCTGGAATCAATGTTGTCAGAGAATTATGCCACTTTTACGGACTGACAATAAAACATACAAAATCACAGTTAAAATGGATATGAATGGACAAATCTTAAGAAACATTCTTTTTAGGATAATGATTTGTATGTAAGACAAAATAAGAGAAAAAACATTTCCTCCACACCTTGGGCTATGTTTACACATAGTGTTTTTGCTGAGTTATTGCAGTTTTGCATTGCTTTCAATGGTGAAAAAAACATTCAACAAGAAATGTAATTTTATCATTTTAATACCTTACCTGGTCATGTGGTATGGGAGACATGATTAGAAACATTCTGTTAAATTTTTTAAAGTGGGATTCTGAAAGTCACAATTTTTTTTTTCAGAGCAATCAGGCGGCCTCACTCTTTGCAGAGGGCCATTAGGAGGCCCTTACTATTGTTAGAGGGCAAGCAGGTGGCCCTCACTATTGTCAGAGGGCTATCAGGCATCCTCACTTTATTTTTAGAGGGCTAGCAGCCAGCCCTCACTAAGCATTATTGGAGGGCCAGCAGACATCTTTGTTTTGCATAGCCGTATATTGCTACTGCAATAAACTTTATCCACCTGAGGCGGGCAAATTTCGTTTTCAAATTAATACGGTCAATTTTGTAAACATGGAGGGCCAGCAGCCAGCACTCACAATTTATAGAGGGCCAGCAGGTGTCTTTAAAACAGATGAGACAAAGATAGAGATTTTTCCTAAAGCATATTGTTCTACTGTTTACTGTTATTGAAATGAGGCCTACAAATAAAGGAACACAGTAGTTACAGTCAAATACGGTGGAGGTTCTAAGATATTTAGGGGTTGTTTTGCTGCCTCTGGCCCTGAGTGCCTTGACTGTGTGTAAGGCATCATGAAATGTGCAGATGCTCAAAAGGTTTTGGGTTGCAATGTAGTGTTCTGGCTCTGAAAGCTGGGTCCTAGGTCATAAGTGTTCCAGCAGGACAATGACCCCAAACATACTTTAACCCCTTTCTGACATTAGACGTACTATCCTGTCGAGGTGGGGTGGGCCCATATGACCACCGACGGGATAGTACGTCATATGCGATCGGCCGCACTCACGGGGAGAGCGCAGCCGATCGTGGCCGGGTGTCAGCTGACTATTGCAGCTGACATCCGGCACTATGTGCCAGGAGCGGTCACGGACTGCCCCGGCACATTAACCCCCGGCACACTGAGATCAAACATGATCGCAGTGTTCCGGCAGTATAGGGAAGCATCGCGCAGGGAGGGGGCTCCCTGAGTGCTTCCCTGAGACCCCTGGAGCAACGCGATGCAGCAGGCCCGGATCCAAAATGGCCACGGGGCTGCATCCGGGTCCTGCAGGGAGGTGGCTTCACAGCGCCTGCTCAGAGCAGGCGCCGGAAGCCTCCAGGAGTGCACGTCAGATCGCTGATCTGACACAGTGCACAGCAAAGTGTCAGATCAGCGATCTTACACTATAACATGATGCCCCCCCCCCCCAGGGCAATGTTATAGTGTAAAAAAAAAAATATTCACATGTGTAAAAAAAAATTCAAAAAAAATAAAAAAAAAAAATATATATATATTGTTCCTATAAATACATTTGTTTGTCTAAATAAAAAAACAATAAAAGTACACATATTTAGTATCGCCGCATCCGTAACGACCCGACCTATAAAACTGTCCCACTAGTTAACCCCTTCAGTGAACACCGTAAAAAAAAAAAAAAACAAGGCAAAAAACAACGCTTTATTATCATACTGCCAAACAAAAAGTGGAATAACACGCGATCAAAAAGACGGATATAAATAACCATGGCACCTGTTGTGATTTTGTTTTTTGGCTCCCTCTAGTGGTTACTAGTGATTTGACTCTGGGTATGTCAGTCATCCCTTGTATGCTCACCTGGGCCGTTGGTTCAGGGGTGTTGCTATGTAGGCTCCCTGGACCTTCAGTTCAATGCCTGGCAACGTTGTAATCAGAGCTAATCTGTTGTGCTCTTGTCTACTGATCCTGGTTCCTGCTAGATTAAGCTAAGTCTGCTTTCTTGCTTTTTGCTATTTGTTTTTGTTTGCATTTTTGTCCAGCTTGTACATAATCTGTATCCTAACCTTGCTGGAAGCTCTTGGGAGGCTGGTGTTCTCCCCCCGGGCCGTTAGACGGTTCGGGGGTTCTTGAATTTCCAGTGTGGAATTTTGATAGGGTTTTTGTTGACCATATAAGTTATCTTACTACATTAGCGTTGACCACCTGGGACCCCCATCTCTCTTTTTTGCAAATGTTTGCATTTTAAAGTGTTTCTAATAAATTGACTTTTAGAAGATCCATGCTGGAGATTTTTTCTTTTTCATCTTACTACATTCTGCTATTAGTAAGTGGGCCTCTCTTTGCTAAACCTAGTTCATCTCTGTGTTTGTCATTTCCTCTTACCTCACTGTTATTATTTGTGGGGGGCTTGTATCCAACTTTTGGGGTCTATTATCTGGAGGCAAGAGAGGTCTTTGTTTTCCTCTTCTAGGGGTAGTTAGTCCTCCGGCTGGCGCGAGACATCTAGCGACCAACGTAGGCATGTTCCCCGGCTACTTCTAGTGTTGGCGTTAGGAGTAGATATATGGTCAACCCAGTTACCACTGCCCTATGAGCTGGACTTTTGTACTTCGCAGACTTACTTGTTCCTCTGGGACCCTCGCCATTGGGGTCATTACAGTTTGCCAGGCCAGTATTAAATGTTAAATGCATTGCAGAAGCGGGATTATAAGAAAGAAAATTCTGAGTTTTTTTTTTCTTTTTCTCATTTTTTTCTTTTCTTTTCCCCTTTACCTCTGAGTGGCTTGTGTTTGCTGCAGACATGAATGTCCAGACCTTGATTACAGGTGTGGACCAGCTTGCTGCTCGTGTGCAGGGCATACAAGATTATGTTATCAGAAATCCTATGTCAGAACCTAAGATACCGATTCCTGAACTGTTTTCCGGAGACCGATTTAAATTTAGAAATTTCAGGAATAATTGTAAATTGTTTTTGTCCCTGAGACCCTGTTCATCTGGAGACTCCACTCAGCAAGTGAAAATTGTTATTTCTTTTTTACGGGGCGACCCTCAGGATTGGGCCTTCTCGCTGGCGCCAGGAGATCCGGCATTGGCTGATATTGATGCGTTTTTCCTGGCGCTCGGTTTGCTTTATGAGGAACCCAATCTTGAGATTCAGGCAGAAAGAACCTTGCTGGCTATGTCTCAGGGCCAGGATGAGGCTGAAGTGTATTGCCAAAAATTTCGGAAATGGTCCGTGCTGACCCAGTGGAACGAGTGTGCATTGGCTGCAAATTTCAGAAATGGCCTTTCTGAAGCCATTAAGAATGTGATGGTGGGTTTTCCCATTCCCACAGGTCTGAATGATTCCATGGCCCTGGCAATTCAAATCGACCGGCGGTTGCGGGAGCGCAAGACCGCAAATTCCCTCATGGTGTTGTCTGAACAGGCACCTGATTTAATGCAATGTGATAGAATCCTGACTAGAAATGAGCGGAAAATTCATAGACGCCAGAATGGCTTGTGTTACTACTGTGGTGATTCTACACATGTTATCTCAGCATGCTCTAAACGTCTTACTAGGGTTGTTAGTCCTGTCGCCATTGGTAATTTGCAACCTAAATTTATTCTATCTGTAACTTTGATTTGCTCACTGTCATCTTATCCT
Source organism: Ranitomeya variabilis (assembly GCF_051348905.1). Classification (NCBI taxonomy): domain Eukaryota; kingdom Metazoa; phylum Chordata; class Amphibia; order Anura; family Dendrobatidae; genus Ranitomeya; species Ranitomeya variabilis. Next base: position 967,268,141 of record NC_135232.1, on the reverse strand, counting down.
GTCATGGCGTTTGTAGACTCAGGTGCTGCCCTGAGTCTGATGGATCTGTCATTTGCCAAGCGCTGCGGTTTTGTTCTGGAGCCACTAGAAAATCCTATCCCTCTTAGGGGTATTGATGCTACGCCTTTGGCAAAAAATAAACCGCAGTTTTGGACACAGGTTACCATGTGCATGACTCCCGAACATCGGGAGGTGATACGTTTTCTTGTTCTGCATAAGATGCATGATTTGGTTGTTTTGGGTTTGCCATGGTTACAGACCCATAATCCAGTCTTGGACTGGAAGGCAATGTCGGTGTCAAGTTGGGGCTGCCATGGAATTCATGGAGATTCCCTGCCCTTGTCTATTGCTTCTTCTACGCCTTCGGAAGTTCCGGCGTATTTGTCTGATTATCAGGATGTCTTCAGCGAGTCTAAGTCCAGTGCACTGCCTCCTCATAGGGAATGTGACTGTGCAATAGATTTGATTCCTGGCAGTAAGTTTCCTAAGGGGAGACTGTTTAATTTGTCGGTACCTGAACATACCGCGATGCGTTCATATATCAAGGAGTCTCTTGAGAAGGGGCATATCCGTCCTTCTTCTTCCCCTCTTGGTGCGGGATTCTTTTTTGTGGCCAAAAAGGACGGATCTTTGAGGCCTTGTATTGACTATCGGCTTTTAAACAAGATCACTGTCAAATTTCAGTATCCTTTGCCGCTGTTGTCAGACTTGTTTGCCCGGATTAAAGGTGCCAAGTGGTTCACCAAGATAGACCTTCGTGGTGCGTACAACCTTGTGCGCATTAAGCAAGGCGATGAATGGAAAACCACATTCAATACGCCCGAAGGTCATTTTGAGTACTTGGTGATGCCATTTGGGCTCTCTAATGCACCTTCAGTTTTTCAGTCCTTCATGCATGACATTTTCCGGAAGTATCTGGATAAATTTTTGATTGTTTATCTGGATGATATTCTGGTTTTTTCTGATGATTGGGACTCTGTTGTGAAATTGGATTCTGGGCTCCCCCGGTGGCCACTTGTGGAATTGTACTTGTGTGCATCATCCCCTCTGTTCACCTGCTCCTATCAGGATGTGGGAGTCGCTATATAACCTTGCTCCTCTGTCAGTTTCAGGCCGGTCAACAATGTAATCAGAAGCCTTTCTGTGCATGTTCCTGCTACTAGACAACTCCCAGCTAAGTTGGACTTTTGTCCTTGTGTGTTTTTGCATTTTGTTCCTGTTCACAGCTGCTGTTTCGTTACTGTGTCTGGAAAGCTCTTGTGAGCGGAAATTGCCACTCTGGTGTTATGAGTTAATGCTAGAGTCTTAAAGTAATTTCTGGATGGTGTTTTGATAGGGTTTTCTGCTGACCATGAAAGTGCCCTTTCTTTCTTCTTGCTATCTAGTAAGCGGACCTCGATTTTTGCTAAACCTATTTTCATACTACGTTTGTCATTTCATCTAAAATCACCGCCAATATATGTGGGGGCCTCTGTCTGCCTTTTGGGAAAATTTCTCTAGAGGTGAGCCAGGACTGTCTTTTCCTCTGCTAGGATTAGGTAGTTCTCCGGCTGGCGCTGGGCATCTAGGGATAAAAAAACGTAGGCATGCTACCCGGCCACTTCTAGTTGTGCGGCAGGTTTAGTTCATGGTCAGTATAGTTTCCATCTTCCAAGAGCTAGTTCTCATATATGCTGGGCTATGTTCTCTCGCCATTGAGAATCATGACAGTTTGACCGGCCCAAAAAAAAGGGTTAAATTACTGGCTGAGAAAGGAGAGAAAAAAGAAGTCTGCTACAATTTTTTTTTTTTTTTTTTTTTTTTCCTCTAGTTCTGAGTGTGCTCTTAATTGAATCACTTGCTAGTCTGCCTATACTGCAGCCTTCCTCTCTTTCTCTCCTTCTTATCCTTGAATGGCTCTGTGTTCACCTGTTTCAAATGGATCTTCAGAGTGTAGCTACAGGTTTGAATAATCTCGCCACAAAGGTACAAAATTTGCAAGATTTTGTTGTTCATGCACCTATGTCTGAGCCTAGAATTCCTTTGCCTGAATTCTTCTCGGGGAATAGATCTCACTTTCAAAATTTTAAAAATAATTGCAAATTGTTTTTGTCCCTGAAGTCTCGCTCTGCCGGAGACCCTGCACAGCAGGTCAGGATTGTAATTTCCTTGCTCCGGGGCGACCCTCAAGACTGGGCTTTTGCATTGGCACCAGGGGATCCTGCGTTGCTCAATGTGGATGCGTTTTTTCTGGCCTTGGGGTTGCTTTATGAGGAACCTCATTTAGAGCTTCAGGCGGAAAAGGCCTTGATGTCCTTGTCTCAGGGGCAAGATGAAGCTGAAATATACTGCCAAAAATTCCGCAAATGGTCTGTGCTTACTCAGTGGAATGAGTGCGCCCTGGCGGCGATTTTCAGAGAAGGTCTCTCTGATGCCATTAAGGATGTTATGGTGGGGTTCCCTGTGCCTGCGAGTCTGAATGAGTCCATGACGATGGCTATTCAGATCGATAGGCGTCTGCAGGAGCGCAAACCTGTGCACCATTTGGCGGTGTCTACTGAGAAAACGCCAGAAAATATGCAATGTGATAGAATTCTGTCCAGAAGCGAGCGGCAGAATTTTAGACGAAAAAATGGGTTGTGCTTCTATTGTGGTGATTCAACTCATGTTATATCAGCATGCTTTAAGCGTACTAAGAAGCCTGACAAGTCTGTTTCAATTAGCACTTTACAGTCTAAGTTTATTCTATCTGTGACCCTGATTTGTTCTTTGTCATCTATTACCGCGGACGCCTATGTCGACTCTGGCGCTGCTTTGAGTCTTATGGATTGGTCCTTTGCCAAACGCTGTGGGTATGATTTGGAGCCATTGGAGGCTCCGATACCTCTTAAAGGGATTGACTCCACCCCATTGGCTAGTAATAAACCACAATACTGGACACAAGTGACTATGCGTGTTAATCCGGATCACCAGGAGGTTATTCGCTTTCTGGTGCTGTATAATCTACATGATGTTTTGGTGCTGGGATTGCCATGGCTGCAATCTCATAACCCAGTCCTCGACTGGAGAGCTATGTCTGTGTTAAGCTGGGGATGTAAAGGAACTCATGGGGACGTACCTTTGGTTTCCATTTCATCATCTATTCCCTCTGAGATTCCTGAATTCTTGTCTGACTTTCGTGACGTTTTTGAAGAACCCAAGGTTGGTTCACTACCTCCGCACCGGGAGTGCGATTGTGCCATAGACTTGATCCCGGGTAGTAAATACCCTAAGGGTCGTTTATTTAATCTGTCTGTGCCTGAACACGCGGCTATGCGAGAATATATAAAGGAGTCCTTGGAAAAGGGACATATTCGTCCTTCGTCATCTCCCTTAGGAGCCGGTTTTTTCTTTGTGTCTAAGAAAGACGGCTCTTTGAGGCCGTGTATTGATTATCGACTTTTGAATAAAATCACGGTTAAATATCAATATCCGTTACCACTGCTTACTGATTTGTTTGCTCGTATAAAGGGGGCCAAGTGGTTCTCTAAGATTGATCTCCGTGGGGCGTATAATTTGGTGCGAATCAAGCAGGGGGATGAGTGGAAAACCGCATTTAATACGCCCGAGGGCCATTTTGAGTATTTGGTGATGCCTTTTGGTCTTTCAAATGCCCCTTCAGTCTTCCAGTCCTTTATGCATGACATTTTCCGCGATTATTTGGACAAATTTATGATTGTGTATCTGGATGATATTCTGATTTTTTCGGATGACTGGGACTCTCATGTCCAGCAGGTCAGGAGGGTTTTTCAGGTTTTGCGGTCTAATTCCTTGTGTGTGAAGGGTTCTAAGTGTGTTTTTGGGGTTCAAAAGATTTCCTTCTTGGGATACATTTTTTCCCCCTCTTCCATCGAGATGGATCCTGTCAAGGTTCAGGCTATTGGTGATTGGACGCAACCCTCTTCTCTTAAGAGTCTTCAGAAATTTTTGGGCTTTGCTAACTTTTATCGTCGATTTATTGCTGGTTTTTCTGATGTTGTAAAACCATTGACTGATTTGACTAAGAAGGGTGCTGATGTTGCTGATTGGTCCCCTGATGCTGTGGAGGCCTTTCGGGAGCTCAAGCGCCGCTTTTCTTCCGCCCCAGTGTTGCGTCAGCCTGATGTTGCTCTTCCTTTTCAGGTTGAGGTCGACGCTTCTGAAATCGGAGCTGGGGCGGTGTTGTCGCAGAGAAGTTCCGACTGCTCCGTGATGAGACCTTGTGCTTTTTTTTCCCGTAAATTTTCGCCCGCCGAGCGGAATTATGATATTGGGAATCGGGAGCTTTTGGCCATGAAGTGGGCTTTTGAGGAGTGGCGTCACTGGCTTGAGGGGGCCAGACATCAGGTGGTGGTATTGACTGACCACAAAAATTTAATTTACCTTGAGTCTGCCAGGCGCCTGAATCCTAGACAGGCGCGCTGGTCGTTGTTTTTCTCTCGGTTTAATTTTGTGGTGTCTTACCTACCGGGTTCTAAGAATGTTAAGGCGGATGCCCTTTCTAGGAGTTTTGAGCCTGACTCCCCTGGTAATTCTGAGCCCACAGGTATCCTTAAAGATGGAGTGATATTGTCTGCCGTTTCTCCAGACCTGCGGCGGGCCTTGCAGGAGTTTCAGGCGGATAGACCTGATCGTTGCCCACCTGGTAGACTGTTTGTTCCTGATGATTGGACCAGTAGAGTCATCTCTGAGGTTCATTCTTCTGCGTTGGCAGGTCATCCTGGAATCTTTGGTACCAGGGATTTGGTGGCAAGGTCCTTCTGGTGGCCTTCCCTGTCACGAGATGTGCGAGGCTTTGTGCAGTCTTGTGACGTTTGTGCTCGGGCCAAGCCTTGTTGTTCTCGGGCTAGTGGATTGTTGTTACCCTTGCCTATCCCGAAGAGGCCTTGGACGCACATCTCGATGGATTTTATTTCGGATCTGCCTGTTTCTCATAAGATGTCTGTCATCTGGGTGGTGTGTGACCGTTTCTCTAAGATGGTCCATCTGGTTCCCTTGCCTAAGTTGCCTTCTTCTTCCGAGTTGGTTCCTCTGTTTTTTCAAAATGTTGTTCGTTTGCATGGTATTCCGGAGAATATCGTTTCTGACAGAGGGACCCAATTCGTGTCTAGATTTTGGCGGGCATTCTGTGCTAGGATGGGCATAGATTTGTCTTTTTCGTCTGCTTTCCATCCTCAGACTAATGGCCAGACCGAGCGGACTAATCAGACCTTGGAGACATATTTGAGGTGTTTTGTGTCTGCGGATCAGGATGATTGGGTTGCTTTTTTGCCTTTGGCGGAGTTCGCCCTCAATAATCGGGCCAGCTCTGCCACCTTGGTGTCCCCGTTTTTCTGTAATTCGGGGTTTCATCCTCGATTTTCCTCCGGTCAAGTGGAATCTTCGGATTGTCCTGGAGTGGATGCTGTGGTGGAGAGGTTGCATCAGATTTGGGGGCAGGTGGTGGACAATTTGAAGTTGTCCCAGGAGAAGACTCAGCTTTTTGCCAACCGCCGTCGTCGTGTTGGTCCTCGGCTTTGTGTTGGGGACTTGGTGTGGTTGTCTTCTCATTTTGTCCCTATGAGGGTTTCTTCTCCTAAGTTTAAGCCTCGGTTCATCGGCCCGTACAAGATATTGGAGATTCTTAACCCTGTGTCCTTCCGTTTGGACCTCCCTGCATCCTTTTCGATTCATAATGTTTTTCATCGGTCATTGTTGCGCAGGTATGAGGTACCGGCTGTGCCTTCCGTTGAGCCTCCTGCTCCGGTGTTGGTTGAGGGTGAGTTGGAGTACGTTGTGGAAAAGATCTTGGACTCTCGTGTTTCCAGACGGAAACTCCAGTATCTGGTCAAATGGAAGGGATACGGTCAGGAGGATAATTCTTGGGTCACTGCCTCTGATGTTCATGCCTCCGATCTTGTCCGTGCCTTTCATAGGGCTCATCCTGATCGCCCTGGTGGTTCTGGTGAGGGTTCGGTGCCCCCTCCTTGAGGGGGGGGTACTGTTGTGAAATTGGATTCTGGGCTCCCCCGGTGGCCACTTGTGGAATTGTACTTGTGTGCATCATCCCCTCTGTTCACCTGCTCCTATCAGGATGTGGGAGTCGCTATATAACCTTGCTCCTCTGTCAGTTTCAGGCCGGTCAACAATGTAATCAGAAGCCTTTCTGTGCATGTTCCTGCTACTAGACAACTCCCAGCTAAGTTGGACTTTTGTCCTTGTGTGTTTTTGCATTTTGTTCCTGTTCACAGCTGCTGTTTCGTTACTGTGTCTGGAAAGCTCTTGTGAGCGGAAATTGCCACTCTGGTGTTATGAGTTAATGCTAGAGTCTTAAAGTAATTTCTGGATGGTGTTTTGATAGGGTTTTCTGCTGACCATGAAAGTGCCCTTTCTGTCTTCTTGCTATCTAGTAAGCGGACCTCGATTTTTGCTAAACCTATTTTCATACTACGTTTGTCATTTCATCTAAAATCACCGCCAATATATGTGGGGGCCTCTGTCTGCCTTTTGGGAAAATTTCTCTAGAGGTGAGCCAGGACTGTCTTTTCCTCTGCTAGGATTAGGTAGTTCTCCGGCTGGCGCTGGGCATCTAGGGATAAAAAAACGTAGGCATGCTACCCGGCCACTTCTAGTTGTGCGGCAGGTTTAGTTCATGGTCAGTATAGTTTCCATCTTCCAAGAGCTAGTTCTCATATATGCTGGGCTATGTTCTCTCGCCATTGAGAATCATGACAGGACTCGCATGTGGAGCAGGTCAGGATGGTTTTTAAGATTTTGCGTGAAATTTCTTTGCTTGTTAAAGGCTCAAAGTGTCTCTTTGGTGTACAGAGGGTTCCCTTTTTGGGGTTCATTTTTTCCCCTTCTGCTGTGGAGATGGACCCAGTCAAGGTCCGAGCTATTCATGATTGGACTCAACCCTCGTCAGTTAAGAGTCTTCAGAAGTTCTTGGGTTTTGCTAACTTCTACCGTCGTTTTATCGCAAATTTTTCTAGCGTTGTTAAACCATTGACGGATATGACCAAGAAAGGCTCTGATGTAGCTAACTGGGCTCCTGCTGCCGTGGAGGCTTTCCAGGAGTTGAAACGCCGGTTTACTTCGGCGCCTGTTTTGTGCCAACCTGACATCTCACTTCCCTTTCAGGTGGAGGTGGATGCTTCGGAGATTGGGGCAGGGGCCGTTTTGTCGCAGAGAGGCCCTGGTTGCTCTACTATGAGACCTTGTGCCTTTTTCTCCAGGAAGTTTTCGCCGGCAGAGCGAAATTATGATGTGGGCAATCGGGAGTTGTTGGCCATGAAGTGGGCATTTGAGGAGTGGCGTCATTGGCTCGAGGGTGCTAAGCATCGTGTGGTGGTCTTGACTGATCACAAAAATCTGATGTATCTCGAGTCTGCTAAACGCCTGAATCCTAGACAGGCCCGCTGGTCATTGTTTTTCTCCCGTTTTGACTTTGTGGTCTCGTATTTACCAGGTTCTAAGAATGTGAAGGCCGATGCTCTGTCTAGGAGCTTTGTGCCTGATGCTCCTGGAGTCGCTGAACCTGTGGGTATTCTTAAGGAAGGAGTTATCTTGTCAGCTATTTCTCCTGATCTGCGGCGTGTGTTGCAGAGATTTCAGGCTGGTAGGCCTGACTCTTGTCCATCTGACAGATTGTTTGTGCCTGCTAAATGGACCAGCAGAGTCATTTCCGAGGTTCATTCCTCAGTGTTGGCACGGCACCCGGGAATTTTTGGCACCAGAGATCTGGTGGCCAGGTCCTTTTGGTGGCCTTCCTTGTCAAGGGATGTGCGGTCATTTGTGCAGTCCTGTGGAACTTGTGCTCGAGCTAAGCCTTGCTGTTCTCGTGCCAGCGGGTTGCTCTTGCCCTTGCCTGTCCCGAAGAGACTTTGGACACACATCTCTATGGATTTCATTTCTGATCTTCCGGTGTCTCAGGGCATGTCTGTCATCTGGGTGATATGTGATCGTTTCTCCAAGATGGTCCATTTGGTTCCTTTACCTAAGCTGCCCTCCTCTTCTGATCTGGTTCCTGTGTTCTTCCAGAACGTGGTTCGTTTGCACGGCATTCCTGAGAATATTGTGTCGGACAGAGGATCCCAGTTTGTTTCCAGGTTCTGGCGATCCTTTTGTGGTAGGATGGGCATTGATTTGTCGTTTTCGTCCGCTTTTCATCCCCAGACTAACGGACAAACGGAGTGAACTAATCAGACTCTGGAGGCTTATTTGAGGTGTTTTGTCTCTTCTGATCAGGATGATTGGGTGACCTTCTTGCCGTTGGCTGAATTTGCCCTTAATAATCGGGCTAGTTCCGCCACCTTGGTTTCGCCATTTTTCTGCAACTCTGGTTTCCATCCTCGTTTTTCCTCGGGACATGTGGAGCCTTCTGACTGTCCTGGGGTGGATTCTGTGGTGGATAGGTTGCAGCGGATCTGGAGTCATGTGGTGGACAACTTGAAGTTGTCACAGGAGAAGGCTCAGCGTTTTGCCAACCGCCGCCGCGGTGTGGGTCCCCGACTTCGCGTTGGGGATTTGGTATGGCTGTCTTCTCGATTTGTTCCTATGAAGGTCTCCTCTCCCAAATTTAAGCCTCGCTTCATTGGTCCTTACAAGATATTGGAAATCCTTAATCCTGTATCCTTTCGCCTGGATCTTCCGGTGTCGTTTGCCATTCACAACGTATTTCATAGGTCCTTGTTGCGGCGGTACGTTGTGCCTGTGGTCCCTTCTGCGGAGCCTCCTGCTCCGGTGTTGGTTGAGGGCGAGTTGGAGTACGTGGTGGAGAAGATCTTAGATTCTCGTCTCTCCAGGCGGAGGCTTCAGTACCTGGTCAAGTAGAAAGGCTATGGTCAGGAGGATAATTCCTGGGTGGTCGCCTCTGATGTGCATGCGGCCGATTTGGTTCGTGCCTTTCATGCCGCTCATCCTGATCGCCCTGGTAGTCTTGGTGAGGGTTCGGTGACCCCTCACTAAGGGGGGGGTACTGTTGTGATTTTGTTTTTTGGCTCCCTCTAGTGGTTACTAGTGATTTGACTCTGGGTATGTCAGTCATCCCTTGTATGCTCACCTGGGCCGTTGGTTCAGGGGTGTTGCTATGTAGGCTCCCTGGACCTTCAGTTCAATGCCTGGCAACGTTGTAATCAGAGCTAATCTGTTGTGCTCTTGTCTACTGATCCTGGTTCCTGCTAGATTAAGCTAAGTCTGCTTTCTTGCTTTTTGCTATTTGTTTTTGTTTGCATTTTTGTCCAGCTTGTACATAATCTGTATCCTAACCTTGCTGGAAGCTCTTGGGAGGCTGGTGTTCTCCCCCCGGGCCGTTAGACGGTTCGGGGGTTCTTGAATTTCCAGTGTGGAATTTTGATAGGGTTTTTGTTGACCATATAAGTTATCTTACTACATTCTGCTATTAGTAAGTGGGCCTCTCTTTGCTAAACCTAGTTCATCTCTGTGTTTGTCATTTCCTCTTACCTCACCGTCATTATTTGGGGGGCTTGTATCCAACTTTTGGGGTCTATTATCTGGAGGCAAGAGAGGTCTTTGTTTTCCTCTTCTAGGGGTAGTTAGTCCTCCGGCTGGCGCGAGACATCTAGCGACCAACGTAGGCATGTTCCCCGGCTACTTCTAGTGTTGGCGTTAGGAGTAGATATATGGTCAACTGTTATGACCCCAATGGCGAGGGTCTCAGAGGAACGTGGAAGTCTGCAGAATACAAAAATCCAGCTCATAGGGCAGTGGTAACTGGGTTGACCATATATCTACTCCTAACGCCAACACTAGCAGTAGCCGGGGATAATTCCTACGTTGATTCTAGATGACACGCGCCAGCCGGAGAATCTAGCTACCCCTAGTAGAGGAAAACAAAGACCTTTCTTGCCTCCAGAGAAGGGGACCCCAAAGCTGGATAGAAGCCCCCCACAAATAATAACGGTGAGGTAAGAGAAAATGACAAACACAGAAATGAACCAGGTTTAGCACAGAGAGGCCCGCTTACTGATAGCAGAATAAAGAAAGGTAACTTATATGGTCAACAAAAACCCTATCAAAATCCACACTGGAAATTCAAGAACCCCCGAACCGTCTAACGGTCCGGGGGGAGAACACCAGCCCCCTAGAGCTTCCAGCAAAGGTCAGGACACAGATTTGGAACAAGCTGGACAAAAATACAAAACCAAAACAAATAGCAAAAAGCAAAAGGCAGACTTAGCTGATATAACTGGAACCAGGATCAGTAGACAAGAGCACAGCAGACTAGCTCTGATAACTACGTTGCCAGGCATAGAACTGAAGGTCCAGGGAGCTTATATAGCAACACCCCTAACTAACGACCCAGGTGCGGATAAAAGGAATGACAGAAAAACCAGAGTCAAAAAACTAGTAACCACTAGAGGGAGCAAAAAGCAAATTCACAACAGTACCCCCCCCTTAGTGAGGGGTCACCGAACCCTCACCACGACCACCAGGGCGATCAGGATGAGCGGCATGAAAGGCACGAACTAAATCGGCCGCATGAACATCAGAGGCGACCACCCAGGAATTATCCTCCTGACCATAGCCCTTCCAGTTGACCAGGTACTGAAGCCTCCGCCTGGAGAGGCGAGAATCCAAGATCTTCTCCACCACGTACTCCAACTCGCCCTCAACCAACACCGGAGCAGGAGGCTCAGCAGAAGGAACTACAGGCACAATGTACCGCCGCAACAAGGACCTATGAAATACATTGTGAATAGCAAACGACACAGGAAGATCCAGACGAAAAGATACAGGATTAAGGATTTCCAATATCTTGTAAGGCCCAATAAAACGAGGTTTAAATTTGGGAGAGGAGACCTTCATAGGAACAAAGCGGGAAGAAAGCCATACCAAATCCCCAACGCGTAGTCGGGGACCCACACCGCGGCGGCGGTTGGCAAAGCGCTGAGCCCTCTCCTGTGACAACTTCAAGTTGTCCACCACATGATTCCAGATCCGCTGCAACCTATCCACCACAGAATCCACCCCAGGACAGTCAGAAGGCTCCACATGACCCGAAGAAAAGCGAGGATGGAAACCAGAGTTGCAGAAAAAAGGCGAAACCAAGGTGGCGGAACTAGCCTGATTATTAAGGGCAAACTCAGCCAACGGCAAGAATGTCACCCAATCGTCCTGATCAGCAGAGACAAAACACCTCAAATAAGCCTCCAAAGTCTGATTGGTTCGCTCCGTCTGTCCATTAGTCTGAGGATGGAAAGCAGACGAAAACGACAAATCAATGCCCATCCTACTACAAAAGGATCGCCAGAACCTGGAAACGAACTGGGATCCTCTGTCTGACACAATATTTTCAGGGATGCCGTGCAAACGAACCACGTTCTGGAAAAACACAGGAACCAGATCGGAAGAGGAAGGCAGCTTAGGCAAAGGAACCAAATGGACCATCTTGGAGAAGCGATCACATATCACCCAGATAACGGACATGCCCTGAGATAGCGGAAGATCAGAAATGAAATCCATGGAGATATGTGTCCAAGGTCTCTTCGGGACAGGCAAGGGCAAGAGCAAACCGCTGGCACGAGAACAGCAAGGCTTGGCTCGAGCACAAGTCCCACAGGACTGCACAAATGACCGCACATCCCTTGACAAGGAAGGCCACCAAAAGGACCTGGCCACCAGATCTCTGGTGCCAAAAATTCCCGGGTGACCTGCCAACACCGAGGAATGAACCTCGGAAATGACTCTGCTAGTCCACTTATCCGGGACAAACAGTCTGTCAGGTGGACAAGACTCAGGCCTATCAGCCTGAAATCTCTGCAACACACGTCGCAGATCCGGAGAAATAGCTGACAAGATAACTCCATCTTTAAGAATACCAACAGGATCAGCGACTTCAGGAGCATCAGGCACAAAGCTCCTAGAAAGAGCATCGGCCTTCACATTCTTTGAACCTGGTAAATACGAGACAACAAAATCAAAGCGGGAGAAAAACAATGACCAGCGGGCCTGTCTCGGATTAAGGCGTTTAGCAGACTCGAGATACATCAGATTTTTGTGATCAGTCAAGACCACCACACGATGCTTAGCACCCTCGAGCCAATGACGCCACTCCTCAAATGCCCATTTCATGGCCAACAACTCCCGATTGCCCACATCATAATTTCGCTCGGCAGGCGAAAACTTCCTAGAGAAAAAGGCACAAGGTTTCATAACAGAGCAACCAGGGCCTCTCTGCGACAAAACGGCCCCTGCTCCAATCTCTGAAGCATCCACCTCAACCTGAAAGGGAAGTGAGACATCGGGCTGGCACAAAACAGGCGCCGAAGTAAACCGGCGTTTCAACTCCTGGAAAGCCTCCACGGCAGCAGGAGCCCAGTTAGCTACATCGGAGCCCTTCTTGGTCATATCCGTCAAAGGTTTCACAATGCTAGAAAAATTAGCGATAAAACGACGGTAGAAGTTAGCGAAACCCAAGAACTTCTGAAGACTCTTAACTGACGAGGGCTGAGTCCAATCAAGAATAGCTCGGACCTTGACTGGGTCCATCTCCACAGCAGAAGGGGAAAAAATGAACCCCAAAAAGGGAACCTTCTGTACACCAAAGAGACATTTTGAGCCCTTGACAAATAACGAATTTTCACGCAAAATTTTAAAGACCAACCTGACCTGCTCCACATGCGAATCCCAATTCTCAGAAAAAACCAAAATATCGTCCAGATAAACAATCAAAAATTTATCCAGATACTTCCGGAAAATGTCATGCATAAAGGACTGAAAAACTGAAGGCGCATTGGAGAGCCCAAAAGGCATCACCAAGTACTCAAAATGACCTTCGGGCGTATTGAATGCGGTTTTCCATTCATCACCTTGCTTAATGCGCACAAGGTTGTACGCACCACGAAGGTCTATCTTGGTGAACCACTTGGCACCTTTAATCCAGGCAAACAAGTCAGACAACAGCGGTAAAGGATACTGAAATTTGACAGTGATCTTATTTAAAAGCCGATAATCAATACAAGGCCTCAAAGATCCGTCCTTTTTTGCCACAAAAAAGAATCCCGCACCAAGAGGGGAAGAAGACGGACGAATATGTCCTTTCTCCAGAGACTCCTTGATATATGAACGCATAGCGGTATGTTCAGGTACTGACAGATTAAACAGTCTTCCCTTAGGAAATTTACTGCCTGGGATCAAATCTATAGCACAGTCACAGTCCCTATGAGGAGGCAGTGCACTGGACTCAGACTCACTGAAGACATCCTGATAATCAGACAAATACTCAGGAACTTCCGAAGGCGTAGAAGAAGCAATAGACACAGGCAGGGAATCCCCATGAATACCACGACAGCCCCAACTTGAGACTGACATAGCCTTCCAGTCCAGGACTGGATTATGGGTCTGTAACCATGGCAGCCCCAAAACAACCAAATCATGCATTTTATGTAAAACCAGGAAACGTATCACCTCGCGGTGTTCAGGAGTCATGCACATGGTAACCTGTGTCCAATACTGCGGTTTATTTGCTGCCAATGGCGTAGCATCAATACCCCTAAGAGGAATAGGATTTACCAATGGTTCAAGAGTAAAACCACAGCGCTTAGCAAATGACAGATCCATAAGACTCAGGGCAGCACCTGAATCTACAAACGCCATGACAGGATAAGACGACAGTGAGCAAATCAAAGTTACAGACAGAATAAATTTAGGTTGCAAATTACAAACGGTGACAGGACTAACAACCTTAGCTATACGTTTAGAGCATGCTGAGATAACATGTGTAGAATCACCACAGTAGTAGCACAAGCCATTCCGGCGTCTATGAATTTTCCGCTCATTTCTAGTCAGGATTCTATCACATTGCATTAAATCAGGTGTCTGTTCAGACAACACCATGAGGGAATTTGCGGTTTTTCTATCACATTGCACCGAATTAGGTGTCTGTTCAGACAACACCATGAGGGAATTTGCGGTTTTGCGCTCCCGCAACCGCCGGTCAATTTGAATAGCCAGTGCCATAGTATCATTCAGACCTGTGGGAATGGGAAAACCCACCATAACATTCTTAATGGCTTCAGAAAGGCCATTTCTAAAATTAGCGGCCAGTGCACACTCGTTCCAATGTGTCAGCACGGACCATTTCCGAAATTTTTGGCAATAGACTTCAGCCTCGTCCTGCCCCTGAGACATAGCCAGCAAGGCCTTTTCTGCCTGAATCTCAAGATTGGGTTCCTCATAAAGTAAACCGAGCGCCAGAAAAAACGCATTAATATCAGCCAATGCCGGATCTCCTGGCGCCAGCGAAAAAGCCCAATCCTGAGGGTCGCCCCGTAAGAACGAAATAACAATTTTTACTTGCTGAGCAGAGTCTCCAGATGGACAGGGTCTCAGGGACAAAAACAATTTACAATTATTCAAGAAATTCCTAAACTTAAACCTGTCTCCGGAAAACAGTTCAGGAATCGGTATTTTAGGTTCTGACCTAGGATTTCTGATAACATAGTCTTGTATGCCCTGCACACGAGTAGCCAGCTGGTCCACACTTGTAATCAAGGTCTGGACATTCATGTCTGCAGCAAGCATAGCCACTCTGAGGTAAAGGGGAAGAAGAAAAAAAAAAAAAAAAAAAACTCAGAATCTTCTTTCTTATAATCCCTCTTCTGCAATGCATTAAACATTTAATACTGGCCTGGCAAACTGTTATGACCCCAATGGCGAGGGTCTCAGAGGAACGTGGAAGTCTGCAGAATACAAAAATCCAGCTCATAGGGCAGTGGTAACTGGGTTGACCATATATCTACTCCTAACGCCAACACTAGCAGTAGCCGGGGATAATTCCTACGTTGATTCTAGATGACACGCGCCAGCCGGAGAATCTAGCTACCCCTAGTAGAGGAAAACAAAGACCTTTCTTGCCTCCAGAGAAGGGGACCCCAAAGCTGGATAGAAGCCCCCCACAAATAATAACGGTGAGGTAAGAGGAAATGACAAACACAGAAATGAACCAGGTTTAGCACAGAGAGGCCCGCTTACTGATAGCAGAATAAAGAAAGGTAACTTATATGGTCAACAAAAACCCTATCAAAATCCACACTGGAAATTCAAGAACCCCCGAACCGTCTAACGGTCCGGGGGGAGAACACCAGCCCCCTAGAGCTTCCAGCAAAGGTCAGGACACAGATTTGGAACAAGCTGGACAAAAATACAAAACCAAAACAAGTAGCAAAAAGCAAAAGGCAGACCTAGCTGATATAACTGGAACCAGGATCAGTAGACAAGAGCACAGCAGACTAGCTCTGATAACTACGTTGCCAGGCATAGAACTGAAGGTTCAGGGAGCTTATATAGCAACACCCCTAACTAACGACCCAGGTGCGGATAAAAGGAATGACAGAAAAACCAGAGTCAAAAAACTAGTAACCACTAGAGGGAGCAAAAAGCAAATTCACAACAGTCAACCCAGTTACCACTGCCCTATGAGCTGGATTTTTGTACTTCGCAGACTTACTTGTTCCTCTGAGACCCTCGCCATTGGGGTCATAACAGGCACCGCTGAAAACGTCATATTGTCCCACAAAAAAATGAGCTGCCACACAGCATCATCAAAGAAAAAATAAAAAAGTTATAGACTTCAGAATAAAGCGATACAAAAATAATTATTTTTTCTATAAATTAGTTTTTATAGTATAAAAGCGCCAAAACATAAAAAATGATATAAATGAGGTATCGCTGTAATTGTACTAACCTGAAGAATAAAATTGCTGTATCCATTTCACCAAACGTGGAATGGTATAAACGCCTCCCCCAAAAGAAATTCATGAAAAGCTGGTTTTTGGTCATTCTGCCTCACAAAAATCAAAGTAAAAAGCGACAAAAAAAGTCACGTGCCTGAAAATGTTACCAATAAAAACGTCAACTCGTCCTGCCAAAAAACAAGACCTCAGATGACACTGTGGACCAAAATATGGAAAAATTATAGCTCTCAAAATGTGGTAAGGCAAAAAATATTTTTAGCAATAAAAAGCGTCTTTCAGTGTGTGACGGCTGCCAATCATAAAAATCCGCTAAAAAACCCACTATAAAAGTAAATCAAACACCCCTTCATCACCCCCTTAGTTAGGGAAAAATTAAAAAATTAAAAAAATGTATTTATTTCCTTTTTCACATTAGGGCTAGGGTTAGGGTTAGGGCTAGGGTTAGGGCTAGGGTTAGGGCTAGGGTTAGGGTTAGGGTTAGGGCTAGGGTTAGGGCTAGTGTTTGGGTTAGGGCTAGGGTTAGGGTTGGGGCTAGGGTTAAGGCTACAGTTAGGGTTGGGGCTAAAGTTAGGGTTAGGGTTTGGATTACATTTACGGTTGGGAATAGGGTTGGGATTAGGGTTAGGGGTGTGTCAGGGTTAGGGGTGTGGTTAGGGTTACCATTGGGATTAGGGTTAGAGATGTGTTTGGATTAGGGTTTCAGTTATAATTGGGGGTTTCCACTGTTTAGGCACATCAGGGGCTCTCCAAACGCGACATGGCGTCCGATCTCAATTCCAGCCAATCCTGCGTTGAAAAAGTAAAACAGTGCTCCTTCCCTTCCGAACTCTCCCGTGCGCCCAAACAGGGGTTTACCCCAACATATGGGGTATCAGCGTACTCAGGACACATTGGACAACAACTTTTGGGGTCCAGTTTCTCCTGAAACCCTTGGAAAAATACAAAACTAGGGGCTAAAAATTAATTTTTGTGGAAAAAAAAGATTTTTCATTTTCATGACTCTGCGTTATAAACTGTAGTGAAACACTTGGGGGTTCAAAGTTCTCACAACACATCTAGATAAGTTCCTTTGGGGGTCTAGTTTCCAATATGGGGTCACTTGCTGGGGGTTTCTACTGTTTAGGCACATTAGGGGCTCTGCAAACGCAATGTTCCCTTCTGAGCTCTCCCATGCGCCCAAACAGTGGTTTACCCCCACATATGGGGTATCAGCGTACTCAGGACAAATTGTACAACAACTTTTGGGGTTCAATTGCTTCTCTTACCCTTGGGAAAATAAAAAATTGGGGGTGAAAAAATCCTTTTTGTGAAAAAATATGATTTTTTATTTTTATGGCTCTGCATTATAAACTTCTGTGAATCATTAATGGGTCAAAGTGCTCACCACCCATCTAGATAAGCTCCTTAGGGGGTCTACTTTCCAAAATGGTGTCACTTGTGGGGGGTTTCCATGTTTAGGCACATCAGTGGCTCTCCAAGCGCAACATGGCGTCCCATCTCAATTCCTGTCAATTTTGCATTGAAAAGTCAAACGGCGCTCCTTCCCTTCCGAGCTCTCCCATGCGCCCAGACAGTAGTTTACCCCCACATATGGGGTATCAGCGTACTCAGGACAAATTGTACAACAACTTTTGGGGTCCATTTTCTCCTGTTACCACTGGTAAAATAAAACAAATTGGAGCTGAAATAAATTTTTTGTGAAAAAAAGTTAAATGTTCATTTTTATTTAAACATTCCAAAAATTCCTGTGAAACATCTGAAGGGTTAATAAACTTCTTGAATGTGGTTTTGAGCACCTTGAGGGGTGCAGTTTTTAGAATGGTGTCACACTTGGTTATTTTCTATCATATAGACCCCTCAAAATGACTTCAAATGAGATGTGGTCCCTAAAAAAAAATGGTGTTGTAAAAATGAGAAATTGCTGGTCAACTTTTAACCCTTATAACTCCCTAACAAAAAAAATTTTGGTTCCAAAATTGTGCTGATGTAATGGAGACATGTGGGAAATGTTACTTATTAAGTATTTTGTGTGACATATCTCTGTGATTTAATTGCATAAAAATTCAAAGTTGGAAAATTGTGAAATTTTCAAAATTTTCACCAAATTTCAGTTTTTTTCACAAATAAACGCAGGTAATATCAAAGAAATTTTACCACTATCATGAAGTACAATATGTCACGAGAAAACATTGTCAGAATCACCGGTAGCCATTGAAGTGTTCCAGAGTTACAACCTCATAAATGGACAGTGGTCAGAATTGTAAAAATTGACCTGGTCATTAACGTGCAAATCACCCTTGGGGGTAATGGGGTTAAGAACCACCCAGAAATAGATGGAAAAAAACACTGTGGAGTTCAGAAGTGGCAATTGCAGCTCCAGTAGCATAAAGTGTCTCACCACTACCTTTTACATACAGATGCAAGAGAGAATCTGTGAATGGACACATTAAATCAGTTAATTTTGCCTGATTTGATGAATTTCTGAGTAAAGAACACTGTAAAACACATGAATTGAATGAGTCTATAGAAAATAGAAGTAGGAAGGCTTAGAATTTATAAAGCAATAATCCTTGACTAGATGCCTGTCATACTCTATACCTACTGCCACACCTCACCGTAGATGAATTACAGATAAGAGAGATATTATTGTAGAATATAGAAGGGATTTGAACTAGCACTGAAAATAAATTTTGGCAGCAGCAAACTGTGGAGGAACGCAAGTAACTCTGCTTGCTTTATTGCATTTCTGAGTAAAGATCACTGTAAAAAAATGAATCTGTCAATGAGTCCATGTAAAAAAGCAGCAGCAAGGCATAGAATTTATAAGGTAATAACTAGTGTTGAGCGATACTTTCCGATATCGGAAAGTATCGGTATCGGAAAGTATCGGCCGATACCGTCACAGTATCGGAATCCAATCCGATACCGATACCCGATCCCAATGCAAGTCAATGGGACTCAAGTATCGGACGGTATTCCTGATGGTTCCCAGGGTCTGAAGGAGAGGAAACTCTCCTTCAGGCCCTGGGAACCATATAAATGTGTAAAAGAAAGAATTAAAATAAAAAATATCGCTATACTCACCTGTCCGACGCAGCCGGGACTTCAGCGAGGGAACCGGCAGCGTTGTTTGTTTAAAATTCGCGCTATTACTTGGTTACGTGAATTCCCGGCTTGTGATTGGTCAGGTCGGCCATGTTGCCGGGACGCGGACCAATCACAGCAAGCCGTGACGAAATTACGTCACGGCTTGCTGTGATTGGTCCGCGTCCCGGCAATATGGCCGCCCTGACCAATCACAAGCCGTGACGTCACGGGAGGCTGGACACGCGCTCATTTTAAAATGGGCGCGTGTCCAGCCTCCCGTGACGTCACGGCTTGTGATTGGTTGCGCCGCGATCAACCAATCACAAGCCGGGAGGCTGGACGCGCTCATTTTGAAATGGGCGCGTGTCCAGCCTCCCGTGACGTCACGGCTTGTGATTGGTTGCGCCGCGATCAACCAATCACAAGCCGGGAGGCTGGACGCGCTCATTTTGAAATGGGCGCGTGTCCAGCCTCCCGGCTTGTGATTGGTTGACCGCGACGCAACCAATCACAAGCCGTGACGTCACGGGAGGCTGGACACGCGCCCTTTTTAAAATGAGCGCGTTTCCAGCCTCCCGTGACGTCACGGCTTGTGATTGGTTAATGGCGGCCATGTTGCCGGGTCGCGGACCAATCACAGCAAGCCGTGACGTATTTTCGTCACGGCTTGCTGTGATTGGTCCGCGGCCCGGCAACATGGCCGCCCTGACCAATCACAAGCCGGGACTTCGCGTAACCATGTAAAAGCGGGAATTTTAAACAAACAACGCTGCCGGTTCCTGCGCTGAGGTCCCGGCTGCGTCGGACAGGTGAGTATAGCGATATTTTTTATTTTAATTCTCTATTTTACACATTTTAACATTAATGTTGTTCCGATACCCGATACCACAAGAGTATCGGAATCCCGGTATCGGAATTCCGATACAGCAAGTATCGGCCGATACCCGATACTTGCAGCATCGGAATGCTCAACACTAGTAATAACCCCTGACTAGATGCCTGTCATACACTAGACGTAGTGCAGTTAAGAGCAATCTCATTAAAACAGAATATAATTTATTTATATTAGCCCTAAAAAAGGTGATTAGTTTAATGTAGCATCATCAAGGAATGTTATTTCATCAACTCTACTGGGGAATATAGTGGAGCGTTTCACATCTACTCAGCCTGGAGGAGACCAGGATCTTCTATACTTACTGTACAAACGCTCCTGTCCCAGCAGTGAAATCCTGTATGCAGTATGAGAATTCCCTATGTGACAACCACCTGATAGCCCACAGCAAGGCACTGGATCATATACTAATAGAACTCAGAGGCACTTTTGGTTTAATTTTTTTTTTCTTCAACTAGAAAGTGGATCCTCTGAAAAGCATTTTTTCCCATTACTAATGAGGGGGTCTCCTAGACTGGTAAAGCATATGCACTAAGTGCAAGAAATGCCAAAAGTTAGGCTGGGGTCACATTTGCCATATGGAAAATCGATCAGAGTCTCCCTGCTGAGGGTCGCCCTGCCGAGAGTCGCACGAGTGTTCTCCGTATAGTCATCCATGTGTAATCTGTTTGCAATGCGATGATGCGATTTTCTCACACCTATGTATCTGTATGACATCCGTATGACTTTACATTTCTCACTGCTTTTCCTCTTTGAATATAATGGCACAAAGGGCTGAAATGAGGAAAATGTGTGCGTATTTCTCGCAAGCTACACTGATGGTCCGTGCGGTGTCCGATTTTTTTTTCTTGCAACCATAGACTTGCACTGGTGAGAATTGGCCGATATAAATATAAAATCGCAGTATGCTGTGATTTCACTCACACGCTGAATACGTCCGAGAAAGAAAATCGGTGATGTGAGCTGCCCCATAGATTAACAGTGGCCCGTGTGCTATACAATGTTTTCTCGCATAGCACCCATGCTTATTCTATGCTAGTGTAATCACGGCATTAGAAGGAGGCATTCCTATACCTCTTTGAAGAGACATAATGGAGGGTCTCAGAAAACGTATTTTCCCATTAAACCATTTCTGACATTAGACATAATAATCCATCCATGTGCCCTGGGCCTATTTGACCATGGATAAAATATTATGCCATTGCGATCAGCCCCTCTGACTTTGGATCGGAGATCCCGCGGCACGACGCGGGGTTCTGATCGTTGCCATGGTAACCCTATGTTGTCATGACATCCGTGTCACCAGACCTAGAAAACTTGTTGATCATTCCCAGTGCACAATGAGCAAGTTTGTCTGTAAGTGCAGAGCTGACAGTTTTTATAGCATGGGGGTGCTGCTTCATGAATTTAAAAAAAATTATATAAACATTAAAAGTTCACATATTTGGTACTGCCGTGTCCGCAACGACCTGACCTATAAAATTGTCCAACTAATTAACCCCTTTAGTGAACACCATAAAAACATAAAAGACAAGGCAAACAATGCTTTATCATCATACCGCCTAACAAAAAGTGGAATAACACACAATCAAAAAGACGTATATAAATAAACATGGTACCACTGAAAACATCATCTTGTCCCGCAAAAAAACAAGTTCCATCAGCGGAAAAATAAAAAAGTCATAGTTCTCAGAATAAAGTGATGCAAAAATAATTATTTTTTCTATAAAATAGTATTATATTGTATAAAAGCGCCAAAACATAAAGAAAGATATAAATTAGGTATTGTTATAATCGTACTGACCCAAAGAATAAAACTGCCTTACCAATTTTACCACACACAGAATGGCATAACCCCCCCAAAAAAAATAAATTCCTGAATTGCTGATTTTTGTTCATTCTGCATCCCAAAAATCGGAATAGGAAGCAGTCAAAAAATGTCATGTGCCCAATAATGATACCAATAAAAACTCATCCCGCAAAAAACAAGACCTCACATGACTCTATGGGCCAAAATATGGAAAAATTATAGCTCTCAAAATGTGGTGATACAAAAACAATTTTTTGCAATGAAAAGCATCTTTTACTGTGTGCCAAACATAAAAACCCACTGTAAGGCCTCTTTCACACATCCTGATATTTCTGGTATTGGAAAAAAAAAATTGTACTGGAGATTTCAGTGTCCGTGTGTGCACGTTTATAATATTTGCGGCATATGTGTGGCATCTGTGTGCTGTCCGTATGCTGCATCACTACCACACGGATGGATGCCAGGGAAGAAGCGTTACAGTAAGCGCTGTTCCCCAGCACCGGGTGCTGAACATGGCTCTTATCATTCTCCCGTGCTCTTCCAGCGATCAGCGCGAAATGATGAGAGTTATATTTGAGTGATGAAAGAGACAGCAGGCAGAGGCTGATGGGACTATTACTCCCATCAGCTTACCCCTGCTGCCGCTAATAACAATGACATCAACAGCTTCAGCATCAGCCACCACCTGCGCTATAAATAAATGAAAAAACAGTGTGGGTTCCTCTGTATTTTTCCAGCGCTCCCAGCCAGACTGCAGTGACCTCGGTGAGATCCCCACTATCTCTGGATGCTAGCCGGAATCTCACCGACATGGGAATGCAGATTCCGTGACTGGAGGTAACCTTGATGACATCAGCTCTAGAGATGGGAGGACACCTAGATGTTCGGGTCCGGCGGGTTCGGCCGAACAGTTACAAAAAGTTCGGGTACTAGAAAAATACCCGAACCTGAACCCAGATCCCATTCACTTGAATGAGGGGCCCAAACATCCAGTGTTTGCCATGCTGTCATGTGCATGAAATCATCCCCGCTGGTCAGAGAGCCGAGGTTCCCACAATGTCAAAAGAAACCGTGAGCACTCAGCTGTGATCGGAGGTATAAAGTTTACCTCCAGTCACTGTTATCAGCTGATGGGACTACAGCTCCCATCATCCGACACCTGGTGCGGCTATTAACAGCACTGGCTGATGGGTGTATTCATTAGCCAGATCCTGAGCTGTAAATAAATAATTTTTTTTTTTTAAATGACGTGGGTTTCCCTGTATTTTTGATAACAAGCCAGGCAAAACTCACAGCTGGGGACTGCAACCCTCAGCTGTCAGCTTCAACAAGGCTGGTTATCAGGAATAAAGGGGTTCCCACGCTGTATTTTTTAATTATTTAAATAAATAATTTTAAAAAATGGCATGGGGTCCCCCATTTTTGACAAACATCCTTGCTAAAGCAGACAGCTGGGGGGCTGGCATTCTCAGGCTGGTAAAGGGCCATGGATATTGGCCTCAGCCTAAAAATAGCAGCCCGCAGTTGCCCAGAAAAGGCACATCTATTATATGCGCCAATACTGGCGCTTTGCTTGGCTCTTCCCACTTGCCCTGTAGCAGTGACAAGTGGGATTCATATTTGTGGCGTTGATGTCATCTTTGTGTTGTCAGGTGCCGCCCTGATGGCGGCCCTGACAGCAGCTCCTGCTGGTAATTGTGATGCTGCAGTTGTCTCCTCACCCAGCATCTTACTTATGGTTTCATAGCCCATTCCAGCTTTGTGCAGGTCTATGATCTTGTCCCTGACATCCTTATAAAGCTCTTTGGTCTTGCCCATGTTGTAGAGGTTAGAGTCTGTCTGATTATTTGAGTCTGTGGACAGGAGTCTTTTATAAATGTGACTGTGTAAGACAGCTGTCTTTAATGCAGGTAACGGGTTAATTAGGAGTGTCTAGCTCAGTGTTTCTCAAATCCGGTCCTCAAGACCCACCAACAGGTCAGGTTTTCAGGATCTCTTAGTATTTCACAGGTGATAATTTCATCACCTGCTTCAGCATTAACTCCATCACCTATGGAAATCCTGAAAACTTGGCCTGTTGGTGGGTCTTGAGGACTGGAGTTGAAAAACACTGGTCTAGCTGGTCTGTAGGAGCCAGAACTCTTAATGGTTGGTAGGGGATCAAATACTTATTTCTCACTGCAAAATGCAAATAAATTTATATAATTTATGCAATGTGGTTCTCTGGATTTTATTTTTGATGTTCTATCTCTCAATGCTAAAATTAACCTACCCTTAACCCCTTAACCCCAGTAGCTTTTTTTGGTTTTGCGTTTTCGTTTTTTGCTCCCCTTCTTCCCAGAGCCATAACTTTTTTTATGGCCATGTGAGGGCTAATATTTTGCGGGACGAGTTGTGCTTTTAAACAACACCATTGGTTTTACCATGTAATGTACTAGAAAACGGGAAAGAAATGCCAAGTGCGGTGAAATTGCAAAAAAAAGTGTAATCCCACACTTGTTTTTTGTTTGTCTTTTTTGCTAGGTTCACTAAATGCTAAAACTGCTATTATGATTCTCCAAGTCACTATGAGTTCATAGACACCAAATGTGTCTAGGTACTTTATCTAAGTAGTGAAAAAAAGTCCAAACTTTTTTTTAAAAAATTGTGCATTTTTCCGATACCCATAGCGTCTCCATTTTTCGTGATCTGGAGTTGGGTGAGGCCTAATTTTTTGCGTGCAGAGCTGTCGTTTTTAATGATCCCATTTTGCTGATACGTTCTTTTGATTGTTCAGTATTCCATTTTAATGCACTGTCGCTGTGACCCAAAAAAATGTAATTCTGGCATTTTGAATTTTTTAATCACTACACCGTTTAGCGATCAGGTTAATCAATTTTTTTATTGATAGATTCGGTGATTCTGAAAGAGGCTATACCAAATACATGTAGGTTTGATTTTTTTTTGTATTGTTTTATTTTGAATGGGGCAAAAGGGGACTGAGTTGAACTTTTTTTCAGATTTTTGAAAGCTTTTTTTTAACTTTTGCCTTGCTTCAATGGCTAGAAGCTGGCACAACTTGATTGGCTCTGCTACATAGAGGCGATGCTCAGATCACCTCTAATTAGTAGAATTACAGCATTGCTATGAGCGCCGACCACTGGGTGGTGCTCACAGCAATCCGGCATCAACAACCATAGAGGTCTCAAGGAGACTTCTGGTTGTCATGCCGATGCGCCGATGACCCCTGATCACGTGACAGGGGTCACCAGTGTGCGCATTTCCAGCTGGCTGGAAACTACTACGGCATTTAACTACTTCCGGTAGTTAAATGCCGCTGTCAGAGTTTAACAGTGGCAGTTAGCTAGTTAATAGGTGCGGGTGGATCGCGATTCCACCCGCGCCTATTGCGGGCACGTCAGCTGTTCAAAACAGCTAACATGTCCCGGCTTTGATGCATGCTCACCGCCGAAGCCCACATCAAACCAGGGGTACTGTCATCGGACGGACTATTCTGTCCAATGGCAGAAAGGGGTTAAAATTATATACTGTTCATGTCTTTGTCAGTCGGCAAACTTATAAAATCAGCAAAGGATGAAATACTTATTTCCCCCACTATATATAAAATTAAAGATATAGATAAAAAATTATAGATAGATAGTTAAATAGATAGAAACTTGTAGATAGACAGACAGCAGCACCCAAAAACTATTGCAGATCTAGTTAATTTATGGTTTCTTTCAATCCTTTAACACAACGATGGACTAATGACTTAGTAAGCTGATTCGTGACCACACAAACTATTTGAGTCTATAGTTGGGGCTCTCTACAGGTTTTGTTTCCTAACCTTTGTGTAACCTCGTTCCTCTCTAAATAACATTAGACATTGTTTATTGATTTAATGTCCTGCCATGTTCACCTGATTTATGGTAGTTATTACTTTGCTTTATGATGTTCCAAGAAAATTCTGCACCACAAAAGAATTGTCATCAGTCTCATTTCTCATTATTCTTGCAACTGTTGCTTATAATAAATACAACAAAAATAAAGATCTAAAAATAAGAAAATATGAACCATTGAGCACCTTCACATTAATGAGACAAAGGACAGGTAATGGTTACAAATCCTTCACGCAATATAACATAATTGTGCATTACAGTCAGGATGCGCATGAATCTGTTCCAAACAGTGCGGGTACGTGCATACGATCAGTAATCACTGCGGGTTTTATGCTGTGTACTTATGCAACGTCAAAGCCACAGCATCCCGCTGTTACAGCATAGTGGATGGGATTTCTAGAAATCCCATGCCCTCTATACAGACGAACGGCTCACCCGCGAAGACGGATATGTGGCACGTCTTTATTGACTGCAGCATGGCAATTTATCTTGTGGAAACACTAGTCTTCGCAAGAGAAATTTCACCCATAGAATGTATTGAACCCAGTGAATCTGCATGGTTCAGTGAACACATGCAGATTCTCCTTAATTCAATAGAAGGCAGCGCTTTGGATACAGCGCATGTTCGCTGCGTCCAAAGCGCTGCTAGTTCCGGATTATGTGCACCCAGTCTGCAAATTCTGACTGTAATACAGAGGTAGCATTTGTCTAAGGCCGATGTCACAGTAGCATATGAATCATATGAGTGCAATGCAATTAAAAATCGCACTCGGACAAATATTTTATGAGGCAGTCCAGATGACCATTTTTCTCAGGCATATTCAGCATGCGTGCAAAATCGCAGCATGCTTCGATTGTGCTTGTACATCGTACGGGACTCGCCAATGCAAAGCTATAGGTGCAAGAAAACAAGACAGATGCTACATGGACCATCAGTGTAGTGTGCAAAAAATACGCACACATCTCCCTGAAGCCAGGAAATTGTATCAGCTAAGAACAGGAAGCTTGACATTCAGATAGTCCTTGAGACTGGTAAAAAAAAAAAACTCCATGGATAATAGCAATATAGCCATATATACCAATGTTAAAATACTGATTGGCCTGGTACAGGTGAGATACAAAATCTAGGACCCTCACAACACTAATTATGTGGCCCGCATTACAATGGATGTATCTTGGAGATGCATACACTGCTAGATGTACCCCAATTATGAGGAAAGTACACAAGAAAGGCAGCAGGACATTAACAAGTCCAAAACATTAATATACTGAGATTGTGTGTGTAGATAAACATAAATTCACATTTATATACCATTTAATTATTTCATAATTATTTATAGATGTGTAACTGCATTATTCAACATGATTTTATTGACAATATCAGGAAGGTTTGCTAATCCACACTTGCTAAACTGTACGCACTGTAAGGTGACAGCTGGACAGGTCATGGATGGGAGGTATGTGTCCCCCAGGTGCCAAACCTTGGTGATGTAGGTGATCCTAGATGAAATTCTCACCAAGAAAAAAGAAAGAAAGAAAGGTTTCCCTAATCCATCTCTCCCATTCTATAGGAGTACATTTAGGAAACATCCATTTAATTGGAGGGGGATGTCAGAAAGACAAAGCCATTGGACCACAAGGGAAGACAAGCAAAAAGGTGCCATATTTAGAGGATCTTCCGTCCGGAAAGAAAGCGGATGCAGATAATCCTGATCCTCCAGTAGGATGCAGACTAAAAAATTTTTTCAAAAAAATGGGAAGCAATAACAGTGAGTACCTGGATCTTGAACATAGTTAAAGAAGGACTGAGATTAGAATTCCATCAGATTCCCTGGGAATCATTTATAGTGACATCTCTCAAGTCGCCAATAAAACAGGCGGCTCTTGAGTCAGAAATTTGCAGCCTATTGTTGAAGGGAGTTCAAATACACTACCTGACAGAAGTTATGTCGCTTATCCATGTTATGTAAATAAAAGCTTATAACCTGACGTTAAATTCATCCATTGGTTATATAAATTATTCTTTTGAAAGCTGAAATCCTCCGAAAAGTGGTTTAGGTTAAGAAAATAAATTGGCATCAATGCAGAAATATTGATCAGTTAATGGAAACAGAATGGTCAGATTTTAGCAAGATAAAAGTTTTGTCGCCCACAGAAAGTAATGTGATATTCAAACAAATAACTTAAAATACAAATATATGTTGCATAACATTGGGGAATGAAGTTGTGGTGCTATTAGAGTCATATTTAATATTTTGTGTGACTTCCATGAGCTTTAAGGACTGCATCCATGCGGTTCAACAATGATTCATACAATTTGTTAATGAAGTCATCAGGAATAGCAAAGAATGCATTCTTAGGGTACCGTCACACAGTCACACTTTGATCGCTACGACCGTACGATCCGTGACGTTCCAGCGATATCCATACGATATCGCTGTGTCTGACACGCAGCAGCGATCAGGGATCCTGCTGAGAATCGTACGTCGTAGCAGATCGTATGGAACTTTCTTTCGTCGCTGGATCTCCCGCTGACATCGCTGGATCGTTGTGTGTGACAGCGATCCAGCGATGTGTTCGCTTGTAACCAGGGTAAACATCGGGTAACTAAGCGCAGGGCCGCGCTTAGTAACCCGATGTTTACCGTGGTTACCAGTGTAAAAGTAAAAAAAACAAACTTCTTTCATCCTACCCCAAACATGCTCAATGATGTTCATGTCTGGTGACTGGGCTGGCCAGTCCTTGAGCACCTTGATCTTTTTTGCCTGGAGGAACTTTGTTGTAGAGATGGATGTATGAGATGGAGTACCATCCACCAGCAGAATTTGACCCCTTTTATGATTTGGAATATAAGAGTTAGCCAATACTTCTTGATATTTTAGGCTATTGATATTGCTTTTCAACTTGCAAATGTTTCGCACACCCCCATACTGAATGTAACCCCAGACCATGATCTTTCCACCACCAAATTTAACTGTTTTCTGGGTGTATTTTGGATACATACGGGTTCCAGTAGGTCTCCTGCAGTATTTGCGGAGGCTGTGGTGTAATTCTACTGAAGATTCATCAGAGAAATCCACCTTCTGCCACTTTTTCAACATCCATCTGTTTAGCAGGCTGTGGGACTTTGCAAATGCCACACAGTTTGTTATTTGCCTTTTCTCTAGTGCTGGTTTCTGGGCATTAATTCGACCATGGAGGCCATTTCGAGACAGACTCCAACAAACTGCTCTGGTTTACACAGAGACTTGAGGTGACCAGGCCTGTTGGAGCTCTGCTGCAGTGGAAGAGGGGCTTGCTTTGGATTTTCTAACCAACAAAAGTTCCTCCTGAGCAGTTGTCTTGCGGAGACTGCCAAACCTGGGCTTTTCAAACACATCTCCAGTCTCTTCAGATCTTTTTTTAATTCTTTGTTCTTGACGCTGAGACACATTAAAAGTGCCAGCTACCTCTGCAGTGGATCTGGTCTTAAGCCTCTTGATAATCCAGGCTTTGGTTGCAGGGTGGATTTTTGGCATGTTGTCAGAGCTCAAGTTGCAGTTCAAGTGAAGGTCTGGGGTGCTGGGTTTCTTTTTATACACACACACTAATTAACCAATCATTTACTGAGCACAGGTGAGGATGTAAACTAGGATTGGGTGCATTATATGACCAGGCGACAAAACTTTTGTCTTGCCAAAATCTGACCATTCTGTGTCCATTAACTGATCAATATTTCTGCATTGATGCCAATTTATTTTCTTAACCTAAACCACATTTTGGAGGGTTTCAGCTTTCAAAAGAATAATTTATACAACCAATGGATGAATTTAACATCAGGTTATAAGCTTTTATTTACATAACATGGATAAGTGACATAACTTCTGTCAGGGAGTGTAAAAGTTCCGGAGGCCCAGGAGTGAAGGGGATTTTAGGACAATCATTAATTTAAGGAAATTAAACACATTTATCCGTAATCATAAATTTAAAATGGAATCAATTACATCCACCATAAAACGTCTGTTCCCTAGATGCATGATGGCTGGCCTGGATCTAAGAGATGTATACTATCATCTACCCTTACATGGCGAACATCAAAAATACCTCAGAGTGGCGGTGTCCTTCGCGGGAGAAATCCGCCACTTCCAGTTCGCGGCGATGCCCTTTGGTCTCTCTATGGCACCCCGAGTGTTCACCAAGGTGATGTTGGAGGTTATGGCTTTCTTACATCAGAATTAATTATACCATATCTTGATGACTTCCTAATAGTAGGAAATTCAGCCATCCAATGTAAAGATCGTCAAGCTGATACAATTTCGTCCTTGCAGGCATTAGGGTGGATCATCAATTTCGAAAAGTCTAGGCTCACACCACAAACCCTCCAGTCCTTTTTGGGTCTTCAACGAGTCAGAGATGCCTAATTCCAGAGGTAAAAATATTATGCATTAAAGAGAAAATTAAGACAGCAATAGACAGACCCCGGATGTCTCTGAGGGAGGCAATGTCCCTACTATGTTCCCTTTCCTCTTGTATCCCAGTGGTCCAATGGGCCCAGTATAGTGTTGAGCATTCCGATACCGCAAGTATCGGGTATCGGCCGATATTTGCTGTATCGGAATTCCGATATCGAGATCCGATACTTTTGTGGTATCGGGAATCGGTATCGGGATTAATGTGTAAAATAAAGAATAAAAATAAAAAATATTGATATACTCACCCTCTGACGCGCCCTGGTTGTAACCTTCCAGCCTCCGTTCATAAGAATGAGCGCTTGAAAGTCCTTAGATGACGTCGCGGCCTGTGATTGGTCGCAGAGCGGTCATGTGACCGCAACGCGACCAATCACAAGCCGTGACGTCATCTAAGGTCTTTCAAGCTCCTTCAGGCCCTGGGATCCATATCAATGTGTAAAAGAAAGAATTAAAATAAAAAAGAGGGATATACTCACCCTCCGACCCAGCCTGGACTTTACCGCCGTAACCGGGAGCCGTTGTACCTAAGAATGCGCGCTTGCAGGGCCTTAGATGAGGTCACTGCGCTCTGATTGGTCCGTAGCGGTCGCGTGACCGCTACGCGACCAATCACAAAGCAGTGATGTCACCTAAGGTCTTTCAAGTGCTTGAAATACCTTAGAAGACGTCCGCAGCTTCTGATTGGTCGCGTGACCGCTACGAGTATATTCACTCATCAATAGTAAAGAGCCATCAGGTGGCTCTTACTATTGTCAGAAGGCCAACATCCAGCCCTCAATAAGCATTTTTGGAGGGTCAGCAGACAGCTATGCTTTGCACAGCTGTATATTGCAACTGCTATATAATTTATCCATCTGAGTTGGGAATATTTTCTTTTATGTATTAATTCTGTAAAATTTGAAACTTGGAAGGCCAAAGGGGCTCTCACAATTTATGGAGGGCCAGCAGGTGTCCTCCACTACTTTTAGAGTGGAAGTAGGTACCTTGTAGACAGATGAGACCAAGATAGAGTTTTTTGGTAAAACACATCATTCAAATGTTTCCTGTAAATGGAATGAGGCCTAAAAATAAAAGAACACAATAGTTTCACAGTCAAATATGGTTGAGGTTCAAAGATATATAGGCGTTGTTTTGCTGCATCTGGCCCTGGGTGCCTTGACTGTGGCAAGGCATCATGAAATGTGAAGATTTGCAAAGGATTTTGGGTTGCAATGAAGTGCCCAGGGTCTGAAAGCTGGGTTTGCATCCTAGGACATGGGTCTTTCAGCAGGACAATGACCCCAAACATACTTAAAGAAGCACATAGAATTAGATGAAAACAAAACACTCAAGAGTTACTTCATTATAATCCATTAATAGGGGGTGCTGTTACTACTGCAGCCTCCTGCTCTGTGGCCTCCCCTCTAACATTCTCGCACCCCTCCAATCTATTCTAAACTCTGCTGCCCGACTAATCCACCTGTCCCCCCGCTATTCCCCAGCTTCTCCCCTCTGTCAATCCCTTCACTGGCATCCCATTGCCCAGAGACTCCACTACAAAACCCTAACCATGACGTACAAAGCCATCCACAACCTGTCTCCTCCATACATCTGTGACGTCGTCTCCCGGTACTTTCCTACACGCAACCTCCGATCCTCACAAGAACTCTTTCTCTACTCCCCTCTTATCTCCTCTTCCCACAATCGTATACAAGATTTCTCTCGCGTATCACCCCTACTCTGGAACCCTCTTCCACAACACATCAGACTCTGACCTACCATCGAAACCTTCAAAAAGAGCCTGAAGACCCACCTCTTCTGACAAGCCTACAACCTGCAGTAACCACCGATCAACCAAACTGCTGCATGACCAGCTCTATCCTCACCTACTGTATTCTCACCCATCCCTTGTAGATTGTGAGCCTTCGCGGGCAGGGTCCTCTCTCCTCCTGTACCAGTTATGACTTGTATTGTTTAAGATTATTGTACTTGTTTGTATTATGTATACCCCTCCTCACATGTAAAGCGCCATGGAATAAATGGCGCTATAACAATAAATAATAATAATAATAATAATAATTTTCTTATCAGACTGTAGTCTGCCGAAACATTTTTTTGGCAATAAGTACATTAAGATATGTAAATTATATGAGGTTTTACAATCTTATTAAATTTGTGGTTGTCATAGCAAGTAATGCAGTTATAATAATGAGCATTGAGACTTTTAATATGTCTGTACCTGTCAATCATTCGCCAACCTTGCTTCTATTTATCTTATTGTTATCTCCACCATCATCCACAATATTTAAAACAAACACGATATTTTGCAATCTTAATCAAAAGCAATTCAATGCCTCATTTTATTCTTAGCATATTTAAATATGTTGTCTAGAGATGACTGAACCTTTTGAAATTTGAATTTGCCAGCTTCTGTTAATTTTTTAAAATTCATTTTGTAGTTACTTTAATTTCCCTGGAAATATGTGTATACTAGTGTTGAGCGATACCTTCCGATACTCAAAGGTATCGGTATCGGATGGGATCGGCCGATATCCAAAAAATATCGGATATCGCCGATACCGATACCCGATACCAATGCAAGTCAATGGGACACAAGTATCGGAAGGTATCCTGGATGGTTCCCAGGGTCTGAAGGAGAGGAAACTCTCCTTCAGGCCCTGGGATCCATATTCATGTAAAAAATAAAGAATTAAAATAAAAAATATGGATATACTCACCCCTCCGGCGGCCCCTGGACCTTAGCGATGTAACCGGCAGCCTCCGTTCCTAAGAATGAGGAGTGAAGGACCTTCGATGACGTCGCGGCTTGTGATTGGTCACGTGACCGCTCATGTGACCGCTCACGCGACCAATCACAAGCCGCGACATCATCGCAGGTCCTAAACTCACTGCATTCTTAGGAACGGAGGCTGCCGGTTACATCACTAAGGTCCAGGGGCCGCTGGAGGGGTGAGTATATCCATATTTTTATTTTAATTCTTTATTTTTTACATGAATATGGATCCCAGGGCCTGAAGGAGAGTCTCCTCTCCTCCAGACCCTGGGAACCATACACTGGGAACTTCCGATTCCAATTTCCGATATCACAAAAATATCGGAACTCGGTATCGGAATTCCGATACAGCAAATATCGGCCGATACCCGATACTTGCGGTATCGGAATGCTCAACACTAGTGTATACCACTCTGAATTATCATGTGACTGTGTCCAACTCCTTCCAATCACTTTAACCCAAACACAGCCTTATTAATGCCATAAAAACATCCTCATTTATGGCTAAATTTATTATGCTAGTTTTCATCTGGTGAGGTGGATTCACAAAGCCTCAGGTAAAGGTGAACACATACAATTGACCTAGTGCACTGGAACAGGAGGCTGGCAGGCATGTGAAACAGTGAGGATGATTTAGATAAACAGGAAGACATAGAACCAGGAGGGCAGATGAAAGTAGAGGAATCAAACAGATTGCAACGTAATGTGAACAGACTCTAATAACAATAGTTTGTGATGTTTATAGCAATCGATGGTTTGACAGACATGAAGCAAGTGGAGGGTTACCCAACAGGTCTGAGAGTGTATAGAAATCACAGAAGTTTGGAAGGATGAATACAGCATAGTATGAAAAGTCTCTAAATATCAGTTTGTGATGCTTACTGTAAACAATGGGGTTACCAGTAGGCAGCAAACGGAGGGTTAATTAGTAGGTCTGAGGGCTGGTAAAAAAAAATCACAGGAATTTACAAAGATGAATACAGGGTAGTATGAATAATTGTAAATTATCAGTTCATGATAGTTACTGCAAATGATGGATTAACAATGAAGTAGCAAGTGTAGGGTAAGGCTGGTTTCAGACTGCGTTCTGCAGGGCTGAGGATGAAAGCCTTCTTCCTCTGTGAAGCCCCACCCACTGCCACGCCTCTTCTTTCATCTCCGCCTATGTCTGCATGCATCCTGCTTACCCTATCTTCAACATTGGGTGCGCAGGCCATGCGGATGTATGCGGATGCCTCCACATGCGTCGTCTTGACACTAAAGTGACCTGCATCAATTGCAACATGTTAAACAACATGCTTAAGAATGGAGGAAAGAGGTTCAGGAGGTGATATTGGATCCAAGCTGCGAGACAAAGCATCAGCCTTCACGTTATTTGACCCAGGTCTGAAAGTGATAGAAAGTTGAAATAAAAAAAAAGTGACCACAAAAAAGTGACCACCTTGCCTGTCTCGGGTTAAACATTTGGCGGACTCAATGTATGATAGGTTCTTGTGGTCTGTAATGACTGTGATATGATGAACAGCCCCTTCCAAAAAATGCCTCCATTCTTCAAAAGCCAATTTAATGGCCAATACTCTCGGTTACCCACATCGTAATTCTTCTCAGCAGGTGAAATTTTTTTAGAAAGTAAGGCACAGGGTCTTAAGTTGGTTAACGTGGTGGGCCACTGGGACACCACTGCCCCCACTCTTACCTCCGAGGCATCCGCCTCCACAATAAATGGTTCAGATAAATCAGACTGAATTAACACAGGGCAGACATAAAACATTCCTTCAAAGAAGAAAAATGCCGCCAAAGCTGGGGCTGACCAACTTTTTATATTAGCGCCTTTACGAGTTAAATCAGTGAGTGGTTTGACCACCTGAGAACCCCTTGATGAATTTTCTATAGTAATTGGTAAAACTCAGAAATTGCTGCAGACCTTTGAGATCTCTGGGTTGAACCCAATCCACAATAGCCTGTACCTTTCTACAAAATGAACCCCAGAAAGGACAATTCTTGAACATAAAATGTACACTTCTCCAGTTTAGCAAAGAGTGAGTTCTCCCTGAGCCTCTGGAGGACTGCATGGAGGTGACCTATAGGGTTCTGTTTATCAGCAGAATATATGAGGATATCATCCAGATAAACTACCATGAAGTGCCCAATGAAGTCAGAAAAAACATGATTAATAAAATTCTGAAATACCGCTGGTGCATTAGTCAAACCAAAGGGCATCACCAAGCTCTCAAATAAACCCTCAGAGGTGAGAAATGCAGTTTTCCACTCATCCCCCTCCCACATACGAATAAGATTATAAGCTCCCCTTAGGTCCATCTTAGAGAACCACCTGGCCCCAGACAATTGATTGTAAAATCAGGAATAAGTGGGAGGGGGTAAGTAATCCCTACAGTAATTTTATTCAATTCTCGAAAATCAGAGCAAGGTTGTAAACCACCATCTTTCTTCTTAACAAAGAGGAACCCCACCTCCACGGGAGAAACAGAAGGGTGAATGTGCCCTTCACGAAGGCTCTCAGACATATACTCCTTCATAGCAGCCTGCTCAGGGCCAGAGAAATTGTACAAATGGGCATTGGGCAATTTGGCACCATTAACGAGATCCACAACACAATCAAATGAGTGTGTGGTGGTAAAATCTCAGCTTCCTTTTAAAAGTCCTTCAGGTACTCCAGAATACCTTTCAGACTGACGGATGACACAGATACATCAAC
The DNA here is from genome assembly GCF_051348905.1 of Ranitomeya variabilis. NCBI lineage: Eukaryota > Metazoa > Chordata > Amphibia > Anura > Dendrobatidae > Ranitomeya > Ranitomeya variabilis. Next base: position 967,232,842 of record NC_135232.1, on the reverse strand, counting down.
AAGACACCGCTTAGAACAATTAGGACCCCAATTAAAAATGTCCCGGGCTTCCCAGTCGATGACCGAGTTATGTACCTGTAACCAGAGGAGCCCCAACACCAATCCCGCAGGAAGATTGTCCATAACAAAGCATGTAATCCATTCTTGATGACAGGACCCCACCTTGAGAATAAACTCCTCAGAGACAAATTTAACAATAGAAAGAGTAGAAAGAGTAGTTTTATCAATGGTCACAATATTGATGGGATTTCCCAACCTAACTGTCCCTAACTTACATTTGGCCACCAAGTCAGAGTCAATCAAGTTCAAAGATGATCCACAGTCCAAAAAAGTGGGAATACAACAGTTTTAAACATAAAGTTCCACTTCCAACTGTAACTTAAGCAATGAGGAAAAAGGTACCTGAAGGTCTGGGCAACCTCCTCGACAGTTACCCAGACTTAGGCATTTCCCGACACCTTGGGCATCAGAGGACAGGAGGGACAGTCCTTTTTCCAGTGTACTGGACTACTGCAGTAGAAGCAGAGTCTCCCTTCCCAATCAAAGTCTCCTCTCCTTTTCTTTGACAGTGGTGGTCCCCATCTCCATGGGCTCAGAATGTGGTGTAAAATTGGGACTACTTGGGAATAGGGGAACTTCATGCTGTATAACACCCCTCTCCCGCAGCCTATGATCCATCCGGATGGCCTGAGTCATAGCCTCCTCCAAGGAACTAGGAGGTTGATGGAGAGCCAGAGCATCCTTCAGATGATCAGATAGTCCTCTCCCGAACTGGCACCTGAGCGCAGAGTCATTCCACGACACCTCCGGGGACCATTGTCTAAACCACTCAGCTGAGAGCTTTCCCTGAACTAGACCCATGATAGTGTCCTCTGCCACCCTGACATGGTCCGGTTTGTCTTAGATAAGTCCTCAAGCCTCAAAAGACATATCCATTGACATCCATTCAGGGGCAGTAGGGGGCAGCGAGAAAGCCCAAGATTGGGTACCCTCCCTGAGTAAGGAGATAATTATCACCAGCTGACTCTCATCCCATGATGATCAAGGTCTGAGTGAAAATAATAATTTACAACTCTCCCTGAATGTACAAAATGTATCCTTCTCACCAGAAAAGGTGTCAGGAAGCTTAACCAAGGGTTCAGGGGAGTGTAAAGCTACATATATGGAATCACCAGGCTTACTGGCAACATGAGAGGTGGTCCCCTGCACAGTCTTGACAGTCTCAGTCAAATCTTTCTGTAATTGAGTTTGGAATGTGGCCAGAGCCCTGTTTCACAGATAATTCCTGCATCATCTGCGTCAAACTGGACACTTGATCCGCCAGATTACGGATCGGATCCATGACCAGAGGAAAAAAAATGAAATCCCCCTTTTAAATGCTAGGGTCATTAATAAAATGCTGCTGCAGCTCAGTATGCACAGCCTCCACCAGGGGGATCTGGTGGAGGAAGTTAGTTTGCACTCACAGTGTAGCACCACAGTGTGGCAGCGCAGATGCCACTAGGTGACAAGAGAGTGGTCAGATAAGCCGAGTCAGTAATTGTCAGGAAATGCAGTACCAGAGGAAACAGCAACAAATGTGGTCAAATGCAAGCCAGAGATGTCAAAATCCAGACAGGAGCAAAAATGCCAGAGACATGAGACAGACAAACGAGTCAGAGGTCAAGCCAGGTCAGATACCAGGAGGTCAGAGCAAGGGGAACAAACACAAAGTCAAGCAGTGTAGCAGGAGTAGGAAAGTACGGGGACTGAGAAAATGAGCAGAGGACAAATCAGGGTGTAACAAGGTTAGCCACTCAAGCCTGGGCTGGAACTATAACTGACACTGCCTGCAGACAGCAGTAGGCAGAAATAGCCAAACAGATCCCAGAATGTGGCAGAGGAAAGATAACCCCTGCATGACCAGACCGGGGAGAGCATAGCAAGAAACAAACCCTGGCCTGGATCATGACACCCAGCATGGTGCAGGTCTACAATTTGGTTTCTGGTGTCCTTCAACAGCTCTTTGGTCTTCACCATAGTGGAGTTTGGAGTGCGATTGTTTGAGGTTGTGAACAGGTGTCTTTTATACTGATAACAAGTTCAAAAAGGTGCAATTACTACAGGTAATGAGTGGAGGACAGATGAGCCTCTTAAAGTAGAAATTACAGGTCTGTGAGAGCTAGAAATCTTGCATGTTTTCAGCTGACCAAATACTTATTTTCCACCATATTTTGCAAAATAAATCTTGCAAAATCAGACAAGTTGATTTTCTGGATTAGTTTTCTCATTTGACTCTCATAGTTCTGGTCTATCTATGATGTCAATTACAGGCCTCTCATCTTTTTATGTGGGAGAACTTGCACAATTGGTGGCTGACTAAATGCTTTTTTTTTTCCCCGCTGTATATAGAGTCATTACAAACAGAGTGATCTATTTCAAGTGTTTATTTCTGTTAATGTTGATGATTATCACTTACAGCCAATGAAAACCCAACAGTCAATATGTCAGTATCCATGGAGTTTGTCAGTTTCTTTATCTGTTAATCAACTTTTTGAGCAGCATTAACCACTGACTCACAGATACTTACGAAAGGTGTACTGTTTTTCTTCACCGTAAATCTCCCCCTTAAGAAGGACCCACAAGTTCTCATTAGGGTTTAGGTCAGGTGAGGAAGGAGCCCATAACATTATTGTTTTGTCTGTAAGGATTTTACTGGCTAGCAAAGCAGTGGAGTACTTTGAAGCATGCAAAGCATTGTCCTGCTTACAAGTCATGGTTTTCTTGTACCATTGCTTGAAGAAAGTGTCTTCTAAAAACTGGAAATATGTTTTGGAATTGATTTTGAATCCTTTTTCATCTCAAAAAGGTCCAAATAGCTCATCTTTAATAAAAACAGCCCATAGCAGTACCCCATCTCCACCTTGTTGGTGTCTGAGTCGAAGTGGATGTCTGTGCCCGTTACTGATCCAGACATTGGCCCATCCATATGGTCCATGAAGAGTGACTCATTTCATCAGTCCATAACACCTCTGAATTTCTTCAGATATTTCTTCTTCCATTCTTGAAGTTTCAACTTATGTCTCTCGTTCAGTGGTAGTAAGTTTTCAGCCTTTCTTACCTTGGCCATGTCTCTGAACACTGAACATCTTGTACTTTCGGGCACTCCAGGGAGGTTACAGTTCTGGAATATGACAGTATTGAAGGATAATTGGTTCCTGCTCACTTTGCTTTTGATTCTTCTCACGTCTTGATGTGAGTTTAAAAAACAAACATTTTTTGCGACCTTGTTGACCATTTGCAACAAAATCTTTGATAGTTTTGTGATCATAGCCCAATATCTTAGCAATGTTAAGAGCGATGCATCCCTCTGTAAGACCTTTACAAATTTCTGATTTTTCAATGTTAGTTAAATCTTTTTTTGACCCATTTTGCTTGAGGAAAACAAGCTGCTTAATAATCCTGCACATTTTGAAAAAGAGTGTTGAAATCCAGGGCAGGACTGGGACTGAAATTCAGCCCTTGCATTTTTAAGAACACAGGCCCACTTCTTGTAACTTTTCTAATCTTGCTCTCTAGATAGTCCAAGTACAGGTCAGCAGCATACAATCAAAACGTTTTGTGTTGCGGACCTGCATAACTAACAGCACTGAATTATAGCCAACTTAGATGAGCCAATAATCATGAAATTGTGTTGGTGCGTCTTCCTGATTATTGGCTCATTTAAATAGGTCAGAAATCACCTGATGTAAGAGCAAAATGATTATTAGTCACGTGCTATGATTTTTGGCCGACTTAAAAATCAAGGTTCTTGGTAGCACATTGCTCCCGGTAAACAGGGCATGCGCTTCTGAGAACAGGACATTCTACGTGCACAGAACATATTAACAGTCGCTGTGTGCACAGAGACGTGTGTCCTCCTGTGTGAATAAGCCATGTAGGATGCTGACTGACGTATATATGGCTGGTTGGTGGTCATGTACATGTTATAGCACAGTAATGACAGTAAAGTCTCATTCAGACGTCCGTTTATCACGTACATGTTCTATCTGTGGTTTTTATAATTTTTTTTTCCATTACAGTCTATGGTGCTGCTCACAGGCCCATATGTTTTTTGCAGACTGTGTCTCCCCAAATAAAAATCATAGACATTTTTGTTTTTTATCGTCGTCACAGACAAAATCACGTATACATACGAGTCTATGGACCTGTGCCAATCACAGAGAGCACATGCATAGCACCAGTGTACACTCTGCATGGTCCGTGATTAACATTGTAATGCATAAGAGAAGCTTTTAATCAATTTATTTTTTTAATATGTGAAAATCACTAATGAAATACGGATGATAAAAACCAGGGTCTGGCTGGCAAGTTTTAGTCTTTGGGGCAAGCACACATTACCGGCCCATGTGTAGTGACTTATTAACCAGTTTTCCGCTGCCTTACCTTCCTTACAGAAGCAGCAGAGGTAACTTTTAAAAAACAGGACTGGACATATCATTTTCATGTTGGGTTGCATGTATTTTGTGGCTGCAGAACTAAGGTAAGGGTATGGGCACACATCTTTTTCAGATGGATTGCGGCAGGCACCCCCCACCTGAAAAAGCGCCACAAACCTGCCGCTAAACATGAACTTAGTGCACAGCAATGTAAAATGACATTGCTGTACCTGCTCCATCTGTTGTTACTTATTTTAACTGCTTCAGTGTTTGGAAACTGAGGCCATTAAAAGAAGTAGCACATTCTGTCACGTGCAACTATAATAGAAACTATCGAGAAAAGATGCCGTAGCACAAAAAAACATGGCGCCTTCAGTAAAAGACTTGAGACACTTTCCTGAAGCAGCTCTGCCACCTGAAATAAAACATTGTCTGCACATACCACAGATACAAACACTAGGTTACCGCACCCTGCAAATGCTGAATACAAGAATCATTCTAAGGGCCGATTGTTGTGAATTCTGCTCTTGGGCTCCCTCCGGTGGTTGTAAGTGGTAGCGCTGCTGTCTCTGAATCGCAGCATTTATCAGGTGTGTTCACTTTTTGCAATTTTGACTGGGCTATTTAGTCTTGCTTCACCCTTTAGTCAGTGCCAGTTGTCCATTGTTCCTGGAGGATTCACATCCCTGCCTGGTCTCTTCTGCTTTGCAGTTCATTTCAACAAAGATAAGTTCTGGCCTTGATTTTTGCTGTCCACATGCTGTGGCCTTATTGTTCAGTTCTTTTCCATGTTTTTGTCTTGTCCAGCTTGGTCTGTATAAGGATTTGTTTAGCCAAGCTGGTATCTCTGGAGATGCAGATATACCCTCCATATCTTTAGTTAGCTGTGGAGATTTTGTATTTTCTATGGTGGATATTTTCTAGTGTTTTAATACTGACCACATAGTACTCTGTCCTATCCTTTCTATTTAGCTAGAAGTAGCCTCCTTTGCTAAATTCTCATTTCAGTCTGTGTATGTTTTTTCCCTCTCCTCTCACAGTCAATATTTGTGGGGGGCTGTCTATCCTTTGGGGATTTTCTCTGAGGCAAGATAGTTTTCCCTTTTCTATCTATAGGGGTAATTAGTCCTCCGGCTGTGTCGAGATGTCTAGGGAGCGCTAGGTACATTCCACGGCTACTTCTAGTTGCGGTGTTAAGTTCAGGGTCTGCGGTCAGTACAGGTACCACCTTCTCCAGAGAACGTCTCATGCTGCTCTTAGGCCACCAGATCATAACAGCCGATGCAGACAACCATATATATTCTTTCATCTGAGAGAATCAGCCAATTATGCTGTATAACTGACACTTGGATCAAGCTCTGACCCGAGTGCCAGCATAGTGTGGTCCGATTGTCTAGGATGAGAGAAGCAGAGAACACTGAGGAAAAGATGGATAACAAAATATTCTCCATTGTGTCATCAAAGTGCAGTCCGAAGTTGTCCACACTCATTGAATTGAATGACCGAGTGTGATCGGAATATCAGATCAGACTCGGACATGCAGCGCTCGCTTCCTCAGACTGACTTCATCTGTCTGAGCTAAATATTGAACATGTGCAGACCCCATACACTAACATTGGTCCTAGTGAAATCCAATGTTTATTTCTCACAGATTGCACTCGGACCGATAATACAGCATCAGCACAAGCCCTAAAACTCCATGAGAAAAAAGATCAGGCCACAGAAACAACTTATTACACCGATACAAATAACAGAATACCAGAACCAGGTTACTACACAGAAATGGCAACAAAGCTAAGACGACTATATCGCTATGAGAACAAAACCAAATCACACGTAAATGATGTGAAAATTGCTGCATTTTAAAAGGATGCATCATTTTAAGGAAAAAGTAGACGTAGGCATAGGACCACCCCACCTACCCCGCAAAAAAAGCAGACTGAAAAGAAAAAAAAGTGTTTAAAGCTATTTAGAAATTTAAAGGGAACCTGTCACCAGTTTTTGAGTCTCTCAACAAATGTCACCACTGTTATCTGCTCTGTGCCGCATTACACAAATGTGTATATTGACTCCTGCCTTCCCCTGTATAGCCCCAAAACCATCTGTGGTGTGTGTGCCTCCTCCCTGCTCCTAATCGCTGTCTGATTGGTGTGGATGACTCATCCTGCATCATCTACATAGTGCAACAAAACATTACGCCTGTGCAGTAGCATCGGAGGCCCATCCACTTTGCTCTGCGGGTGGAGGAAGGCACATTATTGGATATAATATGCAAAAGATGTAATTCCAGCACCGATGAAATTGCGCCTGCGCGGGACGGCGATGCTATTGTGTGGGCGTAAGATTTTGTTGCGCTATGTGGATGACAAGTCATCCATATTTATTAGAGCTGAAGAATGATGTTTAGGAGCAGAAAAGAGGCGCACAGACCACAGAGATGACGCCCGACCAGCCTCACTTAAATACAGCGTGGGAGCAACTCAAATGTTTTGTTTGGTGGTGTAATGCAGCACAGAGGAGATAAAGGTGGCGTCATTTGTTGAAAGATTCAAGCACTGGTGATAAGTTCCCTTTAAAAATAGACCTGTTTCCACAAAACTGCAACGCAGGGCAGTAAATTGCAAGTTACAGAAATTAAGGGTGGGCAGCCTGGGGGGGGGGGCGTGATTCTGCAGCATTACAGTACATACACACACATATACAGTGTGTATATACACTCACCGGCCACTTTATTAGGTACACCATGCTAGTAACGGGTTGGACCCCCTTTTGCCTTCAGAACTGCCTCAATTCTTCGTGGCATAGATTCAACAAGGTGCTGGAAGCATTCCTCAGAGATTTTGGTCCATATTGACATGATGGCATCACACAGTTGCCGCAGATTTGTCGGCTGCACATCCCAAAGATGCTCCATACAAGGCAGGATGGATCCATGCTTTCATGTTGTTTACGCCAAATTCTGACCCTACCATCCGAATGTCGCAGCAGAAATCGAGACTCATCAGACCAAGCAACGTTTTTCCAATCTTCTACTGTCCAATTTCGATGAGCTTGTACAAATTGTAGCCTCAGTTTCCTGTTCTTAGCTGAAAGGAGTGGTACCCGGTGTGGTCTTCTGCTGCTGTAGCCCATCTGCCTCAAAGTTCGACGCACTGTGCGTTCAGAGATGCTCTTAGGCCTACCTTGGTTGTAACGGGTGGCGATTTGAGTCACTGTTGCCTTTCTATCAGCTCGAACCAGTCTGCCCATTCTCCTCTGACCTCTGGCATCAACAAGGCATTTCCGCCCACAGAACTGCCGCTCACTGGATTTTTTTTCTTTTTCGGACCATTCTCTGTAAACCCTAGAGATGGTTGTGCGTGAAAATCCCAGTAGATCAGCAGTTTCTGAAATACTCAGACCAGCCCTTCTGGCACCAACAACCATGCCACGTTCAAAGGCACTCAAATCACCTTTCTTCCCCATACTGATGCTCGGTTTGAACTGCAGGAGATTGTCTTGACCATGTCTACATGCCTAAATGCACTGAGTTGCCGCCATGTGATTGGCTGATTAGAAATTAAGTGTTAACAAGAAGTTGGACAGGTGTACCTAATAAAGTGGCCGGTGAGTGTATATATATATATATATATACTAGACTGTGGCCCGATTCTAATGCATCGGGTATTCTAGAATATGCATGTCCCCGTAGTATATGGACAATGATGATTCCAGAATTCGCGGCAGACTATGCCCGTCGCTGATGACCTATGGAACACATTATGGATGGCAAAAGATGCTGCGAGGTCCAAACGAAATGACACAGGATTGAGGATTTCAGAAATCTTATAAGGACCGATGAAACGAGGCTTAAACTTAGGAGAGGAAACCTTCATAGGAACATAACGAGAAGACAACCAAACCAAATACCCCACACGAAGTCGGGGACCCACACAGCGACGGCGGTTAGCAAAACGCTGAGCCTTCTCCTGTGACAGCGCCAAATTGTCCACTACGTGGTTCCAAATGTGCTGCAACCTGTCCACCACAGAATTCACACCAGGACAGTCAGAAGGCTCAACCTGCCCTGAGGAAAAACTAGGATGAAAACCAGAATTACAAAAAAAAGGCGAAACCAAAGTAGCAGAACTAGCCCGGTTATTGAGGGCAAACTCAGCCAATGGCAAAAAAGTCACCCAATCATCCTGATCAGCAGAAACAAAACATCTCAGATAAGTTTCCAAGGTCTGATTAGTTCTTTCGGTTTGGCCATTTGTCTGAGGATGGAAAGCCGAAGAAAAAGACAAATCAATGCCCATCTTAGCACAAAAGGACCGCCAAAATCTGGACACAAACTGGGACCCTCTGTCCGACACAATGTTCTCCGGAATACCATGCAAACGAACCACATTCTGAAAGAACAGCGGAACCAAATCAGAGGAGGAAGGTAATTTAGACAATGGCACCAAATGGACCATCTAAGAAAAACGACCGCAAACCACCCAGATGACAGACATCCTCTGAGAGACCGGAAGATCCGAAATAAAATCCATGGAAATATGCGTCCAGGGCCTCTCTGGGACAGGCAAAGGCAAAAGCAATCCGCTGGCACGAGAACAGCAAGGCTTGGCCCGAGCACAAATCCCACAGGACTGCACAAAAGAACGCACATCTCGCGACAAGGAATGCCACCAAAAGGACCTAGCCACCACATCTCTGGTCCCAAAAATCCCAGGATGACCCGCCAACACTGAACAATGAACCTCGGAAATAACTCTACTGGTCCATCTATCAGGGACAAACAGTCTCTCCGGTGGACAACGGTCAGGTCTATCGACCTGAAACTCCTGCAGCACCCGCCGCAAATCAGGGGAGATGGCAGACAGAATCACCCCCTCTCTGAGGATACCAGCCGGTTCAGGAACTCCCGGAGAGTCAGGCACAAAACTCCTAGAAAGGGCATCAGCCTTCACATTCTTAGAGCCCGGAAGGTACGAAACCACGAAATCGAAACGGGAGAAAAACAGTGACCATCAAGCCTGTCTAGGATTTAGCCGCTTGGCAGACTTGAGATAAATCAGATTCTTGTGATCCGTCAAGACCACCACACGATGCTTGGCTCCCTCAAGCCAATGTCGCCACTCCTCAAATGCCCACTTCATTGCCAACAACTCCCGATTGCCAACATCATAATTACGCTCGGCAGGCGAAAACTTTCTAGAAAAGAAAGCACATGGCTTCATCACAGAGCCATCAGAGCTTCTCTGAGACAAGACAGCCCCTGCTCCAATCTCAGAAGCATCAACCTCGACCTGAAAAGGGAGAGAAACATCCGGCTGATGCAAGACAAGAGCCAAAGAAAACCGACGTTTCAGCTCCTGAAAGGCCTCAACGGCCGCAGGAGACCAATTCGTCACATCAGCACCCTTTTTGGTCAGATCAGTCAAAGGCTTAACCACACTAGAAAAATTAGTGATGAAGCGACGGTAAAAATTAGCAAAGCCCAGGAACTTCTGAAGACTCTTCACAGATGTAGGTTGAGTCCAATCATAAATGGCCTGGACTTTAACTGGATCCATCTCGATAGTAGAAGGGGAAAAAATAAAGCCCAAAAAGGATACCTTCTGGACTCCGAAGAGACATTTAGAGCCCTTCACAAACAAAGCATTAGCACGCAGGACCTGAAATACCATCCTGACCTGCTTCACATGAGATTCCCAATCATCAGAAAAGACCAGGATATCATCCAGGTATACAATCATGAATCTATCCAGATACTCTCAGAAGATTTCGTGCATAAAGGACTGAAACACGGAAGGGGCATTAGAAAGCCCAAATGGCATCACCAATACTCAAAATGGCCTTCGGGCGTATTAAATGCTGTTTTCCATTCATCGCCCGGCTTTATACGCACAAGATTATACGCTCCTCGAAGATCTATCTTGGTGAACCAACTAGCCCCCTTTAATCCGAGCAAACAGATCGGACAGCAGAGGCAAAGGGTACTGGAATTTGACCGTGATTTTATTAAGAAGGTAATAATCAATACAGGGTCTCAAAGAACCATCCTTCTTGGCCACAAAAAAGAACCCTGCTCCCAATGGTGACGAGGACGGGCGAATATGTCCTTTCTCCAAGGACTCCTTTATATAACTCCGCATAGCGGTATGCTCTGGCACAGACAAATTGAACAGTCGACCCTTAGGGAACTTACTACCAGGAATCAAATTTATAGCACAATCACAATCCCTATGAGGAGGTAGGGCACTGGATTTGGGCTCATCAAATACATCCTGGTAATCCGACAAAAATTCAGGGACTTTAGAAGGAGTAGAAGAGGCAATTGACACCAAAGGAACATCACCATGTACCCCTTGACAACCCCAGCTAGACACAGACATTGATTTCCAATCCAATACTGGATTATGAACCTGCAGCCATGGCAACCCCAACACGACAACATCATGCAAATTATGTAACACCAGAAAGCGAATATCCTCCTGATGTGCAGGAGTCATGCACATGGTCACTTGAGTCCTGTACTGAGGCTTATTCTTGGCCAATGGCGTAGCATCAATTCCCCTTAGTGGAATAGGAAACTGCAAAGGCTCCAAGAAAAAACCACAGCGCCTGGCAAATTCCAAATCCATCAAATTCAGGGCAGCGCCTGAATCCACAAAAGCCATAACTGAGTAGGATGACAGAGAGCAAATCAAAGTAACAGACAAAATAAATTTAGGCTGTACAGTACCAATGGTGACAGACCTAGCGAACCTTTTGGTGCGCTTAGGACAAACAGAGATAGCATGAGTGGAGTCACCACAGTAAAAACACAACCCATTCTGACGTCTGTGATTTTGCCATTCAATTCTGGTCAGAATCCTATCGCATTACATAGACTCAGGCTTCTGCTCAGAGAACACCGCCAGATGGTGCACAGGTTTGCGCTCCCGCAAACGCCGATCAATCTGAATGGCCAAGGACATTGAATCATTCAGACCTGCAGGCGTGGGGAACCCCACCATAACATCCTTAAGGGCTTCAGAAAGACCCTTTCTGAAAATCGCTGCCAGGGCACACTCATTCCATTGAGTGAGCACAGACCACTTCCTAAACCTCTGGCAGTAAACCTCCGCTTCATCCTGACCCTGAGACAGAGCCAGCAAAGTCTTTTCTGCCTGGTCTACTGAATTAGGCTCCTCATAAAGCAATCCAAGTGCCAGAAAAAACGCATCTACATTTAGCAATGCAGGATCTCCTGGCACCAGGGAGAATGCCCAGTCTTGAGGGTCGCCACATAACAAAGAAATAATAATTTTAACTTGCTAAGTAGGGTCACCAGAGGAGCGGGGTTTCAGAGCAAGAAACAATTTGCAATTGTTTTTGAAATTCAGAAACTTAGATCTATCTCCATAAAACAAATCAGGAATTGGTATTCTAGGCTCTAACATAGGATTCTGAACTACAAAATCCTGAATGCTTTGTACCCTTGCAGTGAGATGATCCAAACTAGAGGACAGACTTTGAATGTTCATATCTGCAGCTGAGTCCTGAACCACCCAGAGATTAAGGGGAGGAGAGAAGCAAAACACTGCTGAGAAAAAAAAAATTAACTCAGGACTTCTCTTATCCCTCTTTTGTGAGGCATTAACACTTTCGGGCCAGCTGTACTGTTATGGTGCTGGTGGTTAGGAACACTTGGAATGACCTGATAGGTAAACCAGAAATATAGGCAAGCTCTGGGGACGTGGGAACTTTACTGACCGCAAACCTGATCCTATCACACACACTATAGGCAGCCGTGGAGCGTACCTAACTCTCCCTAGACGCCTCTTCACAGCCTGAGAGCTAGCTACCCCTAGAGAGAAACAAAAGCCTCACTTGCCTCAGAGAAATTTCCCCAAAGTAAAGTCAGCCCCCCACAAATAATGACGGCGAGTTAAGAGGAAAATACAAACATAGGAATGAAAACAGGTTTTAGCAAAAGAGGCCCACTAGTACTAAATAGTATGAAGATAGCAAGGGAACTGTGCGGTCAGTATAAAATACTACAAAATATCCACGCAGAGAGTACAAAAGACCCTCACACCGACTCACGATGTGAGGGAGCAACTCTGCTCCCCAGAGCTTCCAGCTAGCAAGAAAATAGCATATAAGCAAGCTGGACTGAACTTATCATATACTGAGAAACATTTTCCAAAAGCAATGAGCAAAAATGAACTAGCATGAACTTAGCTTCTCCAGGAGGAGACAGGTCACACATGAAGTCCCAGAGAGAACTGAACCAATACTGAATACAATGACAGCTGGCAACAAGTAAAGATCTAGGTGGAGTTAAATAGGCAACCAGCACTGCAGAAAACTAGGCAGCTGGAGCCCAGCTAAAGACCAGCAGTATCACTCAAAGCCACCAGAGGGAGCCCACGAACAGAACTCAACAAAGTACCATTCACGACCACAGGAGGGAGCCCGAGAACGGAATTCACAACATATAACACAGCCCATGTAGTATATGACATAGCCCATGCAGTATATAACACTGTGCACGTAGTATATAACACTGCCACGTAGTATATAACACAGCCCATGTAGTATATAACACTGCGCACGTAGTATATAACACTACCCATGTAGTATATAACACTGCGCATGTAGTATATAACATATAATATATAGCAGCCACATAATATATAACACAGCACACGTAGTACTGTATATAGCACAGCCCACGTAGTATACAACACAGCCCACATAGTATATAACACTGCCCAAGTAGTATATAACACAGCCCACATAGTATATAACACTGCCCATGTAGTATTTAACATTGCCCACGTAGTATATAAAACTGCCTACGTAGTATATAACACTTCCTACGCAGTATATAACACAGGCCACACAGTATATAACACTGCCCACGTAGTATATAGCAGCCTTGCAATATATAACACAGCCCAAGTACTGTATAGCACTGTGGGCACCATATCCCTGTTAAAAAGAATGAAGTTAAAAAATAGTTATATACTCACCCTCCGACATCCAGCGAAGCTGTCCCTATGCGCGCGATGCGGCCGCCAGCTTCTGTTCCCAGCGATGCATTGCGAAATTACCCAGATGACTTAGCGGTCTCACTAGACCACACGTCATCATCTCGCGAGACCGCAATGCATGGACCGAAGCGTCGCGAGGAGCGGGAAAGGCGACGGAAGGTGAGTATATAATGATTTTTTTTCTTATTATTTTTAACATTAGATCTTTTTACTATTGATGCTGCCTAGGCAGCATCAATAGTAAAAAGTTGGTCACACATGGTTAATAGCAGCGTTAACGGACTGCATTACACCGCGACATAACGTGGTGTAACGCAGCCATTAACCCTGTGTTAGCGCTGACTGGAGGGGAATATGGAGGGGGCACTGATGAAGAGTAGGAAGGGGCAAATTCGTGGCCGGACTGTGCCCGACGCTGATTGGTCGTGGCCTGCCGACCGCGACCAATCAGCGACGTGGGATTTCCGTGACAGACAGACAAACAGACGGAAGTGACCCTTAGACGATTATATAGTAGACTAGATGGTGGCCCGATTTTAGCGCATCGGGTATTCTAGAATATGTATGTAGTCTATTTATGAAGATTTAAGAATAATGCAATGAATACACAGGATTTTCCTGGTAAAATATACACATTATCATTAAATTTTATTGCTCATAGAACTTATTACAACTGAACGAAATTATTAAACAGATCATCAAAATATATAAACCATTACATGAATATCTAACTGTATTTAAATAAATCATCGGACGAAAGAAGTACATCGACACTATAAAATATTTGTTAACAATATCAACTTTTCTAATAATTTTTTCTCCTCAGATAACAACAGTTGCATAAAACGTATCGATGAATCAATTGATTCTTTGAGCCACAAATCCAGGAGTGCAGGGGAAGATGTGCGGGGGGAAGGGGAGATATTGATCCTAAGGCCTCGAGGAATTATTCTATTTTTAATATAGTTTTCTAGAGTACGGATCTCCCACCAAGATTTGAGGAAGGCTTTATACCCTATGTACACTTCATTAAAAGTGTTCTTGAGTGTTGTGACCCCAATGCTCTTGTCTTGTGAGCCATCTATATTAAAAGCCTGGATAGCATCCTCCAACCAGAAATCTAGATTGACTGGACCCGACAAAAAACTGGCCATGCTCTGTCTATATTTGCTAAATTTAGACGTGTATAGATACAAAATTTGGGGTACTTTAATAAAATACTCATATAAAACCCAAAATAATTTATTATGACTGACTACAATGCCACCAACCTGTGGCTGCACCAAAGAAAAAACCAAAACACAATATCAATCCAAAATAGTTTTGTACACCACATTGACTGACTGAACGTGTTCAGTAAAAGTGAGTGAACAATGTCGCACTATGACTGACAGAACGTTTTCAGTAAACGTGACTGAACTGCGTGGCACTGTGACTGACAGAACTTGTTCAGTAAACGTGAGCGAACTATGTCGCACTGTGACTGATAGAACTTGTTCAGTAAACGTGACTGAACTACGTGGCACTATGACTGACAGAACTTGTTTGGTAAACGTGACTGAACTATGTGGCACTGTGACTGACAGAACTTGTTCAGTAAACGTGACTGAACTACGTGGGACAGTAGCTGACAGAACTTGTTCAATAAATGTGACTGAACTACGTGGAACTGTGACTTACAACTTGTCCAGTAAACGTGACTGAACTACGTGGCACTGTGATTGACAGAACTTGTTCAGTAAACATGAGTGAACTATATGGCACTGTGACTGACAGAACTTGTTCAATAAACGTGGTTGAACTGCATGGCACTGTGACTGACAGCACTTGTTCAGTAAACGTGAGTGAACTATGTGGCGACCAATCAGCGACGCGGGATTTCCGTTGCAGACAAACAGAATTAGACGATTATATAGTAGTTATGTAGATATATGCACAGTACATATATACACACATAATCAAACTACAGGCACTTGACCTGCACATATACACACTTTACACATTCAGCATACACCTATATACACACTCCTTTCTGCAGGCAGTATCTGACAATACTTCCTAGGAGCAGGGGATTTCAAGTCCGTTGCTAGAGGGCCTGAGCCCTCCTCTCCAAGCCCTGCACCCTCTAGCACTGATACAGCAGAGGAGGGAACGCAGCAGCTGCCATTGGAAGAGCTCAGTGCTGGAATCCATAGTCTTTTTCCCCTCACAGAACTGGCTTCACCCACCTCCTCTCATTGATTTCTGTAGCTCCCATGCTTGATTTCATTGGCTGGGTGCTACAGACACACAGCAGCTGTGGTGAAGATGTGGATCTGGTGCGGCCTCCTAGACAGGTATGTGGGAGATGGTCCTGGAATTAGGGTATATGCACATGTAGATGGAACCTCTGTGGATTTTTCCGCACCTATTTTGAGAAATCCGCAGGTAAAAAGCACTGCGCTTTACCTGCAGATTTACTGCGGATTTACCACGGATTTTATGCGGTTTTTGTGCAGATTCCACCTGCGGTTTTACAACTGCGGATTCCTATTATGGAGCAGGAGTAAACCGCTGTGGAATCCGCACAAAGAATGAACATGCTGTGGAATAAACAACGCAGCGTTTCCGCACGTTTTTTTCAGCAGCATGTGCACTGCGGATTTTGTTTTCCATAGGTTTACATGGTACTGTACAACGCATGGAAAACAGCTGTGAATCTCCAGCTTCAAAACCGCTGCAGATCCGCAGCAAAATCTGCAACATGTGCACATACCCTAAATGCCTCCCTGTCCTAGGCCCAGCTTACCTCCGCCCGTCCTCCTGACTGCCGACTCCTGTCCCACTGCTGCTGCTCATATGAACAGACCATTTGAGGACAGGCCTCTTTCTCCTGCTCCTGAGCAGCTCCTGTACTGTCACTACATCAAAGGGGCTCCTGCAGAGGGAGCGGCCCCTCTGACAAATGCCAGAACTGCCCGATGGCCAGTCTGGCTCTGTTGAAATCCTTAGGCCATAGCCTCATTTATTACAAAAATATACAGATATGTCTCAAACTAATAAGCATTCAAATTTTATACAGCTTGGAAAGTATGAATAAAAATTATGATATGGTGAAATTACTAATCTACTATATAATTGTCTAAGGGTCACTTCCGTCTGTCTGTCTGTCCTTCTGTCTGTCTGTCTGTCACGGATATTCATTGGTCACGGCCTCTGTCTGTCATGGAAATCCAAGTCGCTCATTGGTTGTGGCAAAACGGCCATGACCAATCAGCGACGGACACAGTCCGGCGGCAAAATGGCCGCTCCTTCCTCCCCATAGTCAGTGCCCGGCGCCCGCTCCATACTCCCCTCCAGTCAGCGCTCACACAGGATTAATGGTAGCGGTAACGGACCGCGTTATGCCGTGGGTAACACACTCAGTTACCGCTGCTATTAACCCTGTGTGACCATCTTTTTAATACAGTATTGATGCTGCCCATGCGGCATCAATAGTAAAAAGATCTAATGTTAAAAATAATTTAAAAAATTAAAAATAGTTATATACTCACCATCCGTCGGCCCCTCGGATCCAGAACCGGCCTTTCCCGCTCCTCGCGACGCCCCGGTGACCGCTCCATGCATTGCGGTCTCATGAGTTGATGACGTAGCGGTCTCGCGAGACCGCTACGTCATCATCTCGTGAGACCGCAATGCACTCTTGGGACTGGAGCGTGCGAGGAGCAACGGTAAACGCTTTGCCTGGATCCGGGGCCAACGGAAGGTGAGTATATAACTATTTTTTATTTTAATTCTTTTTTTTAACAGGGATATGATGCCCACATTGCTATATACTGCGTGGGCTGTGCAATATACTACGTGGGCTGTGCAATGTACTGCGTGGGCTGTGCAATATACTACGTCGGCTGTACAATATACCACGTGGGCTGTGCAATATACTGCTTGGGCTGTGCAATATACTGCGTGGGCTGTGCTATATACTGCGTGGGCTGTGCAATATAGTACGTGGGCTGTGCTATATACTGCGTGGGCTGTGCAATATACTACGTGGGCTGTGCAATGTACTATGTGGGCTGTGCAATATACTGCGTGGGCTGTGCTATATACTACGTGGGCTGTGCAATATACTACGTGGGCTGTGTTATACACTACGTGGCCTGTGTTATACACTACATGGCCTGTGTTATACACTACGTGGGCTGTGCAATATACTACGTGGCCTGTGTTATACACTATGTTGCCTGTGTTATACACTACGTGGGCTGTGCTATAAACTACGTGGGCTGTGTTATACACTATGTGGGCTGGGTTATATACTGCTTGCATGGGCTGTTATATACTACGTGAGCTGTGTTATATGCTACGTGGGCTGTTGTAAACTACGTGGCTGTGTTATATGCTATGTGGGCTCTAATACACTCCATGGGCTATCTTATATACTATGTGGCTGTGCTATATACTCCATGGGCTGTGTTATATACTTCGTGGGCTGTGCTATATGCTCCGTGGGCTGTGCTATATACTCCGTGGGCTGTGCTATATACTAAATGGCTGTGCTATATACTACGTGGCTGTGCTACATACTATGTGGCTGTTCAATATACTACTTGGCTGTGCTATTTATCACGTGGACTGTTATATACTACGTGGCCGGCCGCGAACAATCAGCGACAGGCGCAGTCCGGCCGCGAACTGGCGCGGGATTTGAACCACGCTTCGCTAATTGGTCACAGCAGGCCAATTCCTGTGTATTCAATGTATTATTCTTAAATCTTCATAAATAAACTACATACATATTCTAGAATACCGGATGCATTAGAATCGGGCTACCATCTAGTTTGCCTAATAATCGAGTGCACAGTGTAAGTATGACATCGCACATGATTGCTCAAACTGCTTAAAGGGACTCTGTCACCTGAATTTGGAGGGAACAATTTTCAGCCATAGAGGCGGGGTTTTCGGGTGTTTGATTCACCCTTTCCTTACCCGCTGGCTGCATGCTGGCTGCAATATTGGATTGAAGTTCATTCTCTGTCCTCCATAGTACACGCCTGCGCAAGGCAAGATTGAAATTGGCCGATTATTGCAAAAAGTCGGGGATCCGACTGAAACAAGAAATCCAATGCAAGTCAATGGGGAAGCAAAGTCGGCAGTGAGTGGAGGACAGGAAAACACCTACAGTGCCCATTCTAATGGCAAAAACATCAATTCTTGTTACTTAAGCTTGTCAATCTTAATTTGCCTTATAATAATAGTTAGGCATTGAAAATTGGGGGTCATTTGGCTAAAGTTGTGGGGGGTTAAGGTTGGCTCAAGTTTTCTGTTGGCCCAGGAAACGCGGACTACGTCACGGCGGTGGAGCAGGGAGAGGTAAGTATTTAAACTTTGCAAGTGCTGTGATCCTGAGCAAGCAGGGGGGCACACTCATTCGTATTGGCACTGGCACAGGGCCCCTCAAAATCGGCGGTGTGTTGGATGGCGGGGGCGCCTCCCACCGGCAGAGACACTTTTGCATACTATGAGGGGCCCTGTGCCAGTGACGTCACCAACGAGTATGCCCCCCCACCTGATGAAGGAACCTGCACTTTCATCTGCACCTTCCTCTTTGTCCCGTGTAAGGTGGTA